>NW_026652276.1:42950260-43326156 GCF_009828535.3 Hylobates moloch | reverse complement strand
TGAGAACTCATGGACACAGGAAGGGGAACATCACACTTCGGGGACTGGTGTGGGGTAGGGGGAGGGGGGAGGGACAGCATTAGGAGATATACCTAATGCTAAATGACAAGTTAATGGGTGCAGCAAACCAACATGGCACATGGATACATATGTAACAAACCTGCACATTGTGCACATGTACCCTAAAACCTAAAGTATAATAATAAAATAAAAATGTCAATAAATTTAATTGGTTCTTACATACAGAAGTAAAATTATTTAAACATGTTTAGGTAACTATGATTGACCTGAAGAAATCATTTTAAAATAATTTATTTCATTTTTATAATTCTCTTAAAATGTTCTTTAGTAAATGATAATAGACTATTTGAAATCTCAACAATTGACTATTAAAATGGCTCACATCAATATTTATTAGGAAGTAATAACTATAAATAAATACATAATACTTAGGCATTATTCTAGTTTTATATGCATTAAAAATTTTAATTTTATAACCGTTTGAGGTGAGAAATATTATTGCTTCCATTTTATAGGTGAGAAAACTGAGAGTAAGAGGTTAAGTAATTTGCCCAATTTCTCATATGTAGTGAATGACAGAGCCAAGATTTTAACCCAAGCAGTTTGTTTCCAGAATCAATCGTCTTAATCACTGCATTAACCTGTGAAGAGACAAAGTGGTACAGAATAAATTCTTTAATAAGCAAGAAGGGGGGCATATCTCTTACAACATTTAATGGCCTTAATTGTTGGTAGGTATTGACTCATTCCACAAAAGAAGGTGGGACACTTATATTCACTCTGATATAAGCCAATGTCATTTTTATTTGAAAGAATAAATACACTTTGGTCCTCAAATAAAATTACTGGAAAAGACCATCTTGCTTTTCTATTTATAAAACTAGTAGAGTATCAATCTCTAATTCTACCCTCAACCTCTAATGTACATATGCTTTATAGACATGTGCATAAACACACACACACACACACACACACACACACACACACACACAGGCACTTCTGAGACACAAGATCTATCTAAGTAGTTTGGTATTTCTGGAGAGAGCAGGCAGCTGACAAGAGAAATATTCCTACTCTCTAATATTCTCTCCATCTCTGTTTTCCTCATAAAGACCATATGCAGGAGATGTAATCTTCAGTAATTAACTGATGTTGTGGCTTTCTGAGGCTTTGGAGGCAAAGAGACTAGGGTGAGAATCCAGATCTTCCACTTATTTACTGGGTTACCTTAAGCAATTTAATTGCTCTGAGCTTTAGACACCTTTTCTAAAAGATGAAAATGATAATATCAACCTCATAAAGTTATGATATGTAGGCCTGCCCGGGACAAGAATACAAATAGAGGTCCACATACCATATGTCTAAATATTTAAAAATTATAAATCAAGCCAACTGTTAAATAAAATACGTTCTATCTTCCTACCTTGACAAATATACCTTCATAATGACAAAATCAAAAACAATACATGTAAAGCTATGATTTTTACGTGACCAAAAGTTGGCAAATGTCAAAGACTAGGCCTTCTGTTGATGGGCCAGCAATTTGGGGATGACTAATAATATAAAAACTTATGTAATGCAAATTATTATATATTTATATCATAAGACTTATTCTCGGCAAAATAATCGTCATTTTAAAAGTTTGATTTTTTTTTTTTCTTTTGAAGGAGAGGTTTTTGTTTTTGGAGTCCAAGATGGCAGACCAGAGGCATTGTTAGCATACCTCTCCCACTTGGAAAGACAAAATAGTGTGTAGAGATTCACACTGTGAACTTTTTTTCCAAGAGGCAAGACAGGAACTTAGAAAAACTGAAAGAAACTGCAGACCCTTTGAAATAAGCAGCAGGCAGAAGCCTACACTGTGAACCAGACAGAAAACTGTGAGTCTCCAGAGTGTGAGAGGGGGAGAGACTGCCTGCTGCCATAACACACACTCCCACAGGGGAGCTGGGCAATGCAAGCCATGGGGAAAAGCCTTAACCCTACCCAGCGCTGGAGCTGATTTAGGGAGCACTGGGGAATACATGAGAAAGAGTGGCATCGGGTGGTGCTTTGCATGCACTCCCAGACTCCAGCAAGGATAGAGGGAAGCCATTCCTTATTCTACCTCACAGTGGACCTTGCAGAAGTCTGCAAGCTAACTCAGATGTGGTCACAGGCTAAGAGAAGCTCCCAACTGAGATTTGCGTTACGAACTTGAGTGGGGACGAACTCCATTGACCAGAACTGAGAAGAGGGAAATGTGCAAGGCCACAAGCACGGGAGTTAGACATTCCCCCATCTCAGGCAGATCAGGAGGGGTGTGGCCTGAAAGCTGTGGTTTCTATCTCTATCAGGAAGGGTTCTGGCCTGGGGCAGTTCTGATTTCTGAGCACAGGCTGCCTGGTACACAGCTGGCTGCTGCTAGCAGAATACTGTTGGTGTAAGACCAACCCTGCCAAGTGCATGAGAGCTGAGTGGAGCTTACTGCTGCCTGCTACCCTCAGTTCCCCATGCAGATTCTGTTGTACAGCAGAGGCAGCTGCACTCATCCCTGGAACATTAACCCAGTGGCCAGGGAATTACCCTCTGATACCCATTGAAGCTGTTGCCTGTGCCCACACATGGGGATCCAGAGAGTGAACTTGCCTGATTCAACCCCCATCCAGCTTTGCCATTCCACCCTCCCTAGCAGCATAACACAACAGACAGGGATGTTTGGGGGCTCCATGGCCCCACCCATTGCCTGAGATACCAGGGTATCTCCCCTGGATAACATAAGTCCAGCCCAAATTCTACCATTACCACCTCAGTTAGTGGTCTTTTGCAAACACCACCTACTCCTAGCGAAGGGCCAAGTGGCACAGCCCATTACAACATCTGCGGGCACAATAACACAGTGCTCAGGAAGGAGAAAACTTTTGCACAGTTTCATCTATCATCATTTCTTGCATCACCCTGGCTCACCAGGTCTTGAGTTTGTCTGTGTGCCCAGTATATCACTACTGCATCTGGCATTTCAGAAAGTTAACACACTAAGGCTATTTATAGGCTAAGGAAATCTCACATAGTCTATGTCACTGCCCTGCCACCCCCATCTGAGTTGGTGTTTGTGCCTGCTACTCGAAGACTTGAGGATAAGTCACATCACTGGATCCCCTGCAGATATTCCCCAGAACCCACCTAAAGTGTGGCAGCCACACTGGGCACCTAGACCCAGAGGAGCAGCAGGATTCATATTAGTATGGCCCTCAGGAACTGCTACTCCTAGGGGAAGAGACAGCATACCCCATGGTACAAAAGAAACCAGACAGCAGGCCTTGCGTTTATGAACTTTTTACTTGTGTGAAATATCTTTCAGCAGAAGCACAGGTGCAGTGCTGGACTCAGTGGGAAAGTCTTCAGCTCTACCCCAACAGTCAGGCAGCCCTGCTCATGAAGTGCCTTGGAGAAGAGGACTCCTTCTCCTCCTTGCAATCCCTCTCTACAGGGAAGATCAACATTCCTGCAGATGAAAAGAGGTGCCTATCTGATCTGAATAGCTGGAACACTGGGTTAGGGGTATGACTGGGAAGTAGATCACTTTCCCACTGGTCTGGAAGGAGAGCTGTGGTGGCTCCCTCCATTCCTCCTGAAAAGACTGCAGTGCATTTCACTGACAGTTGACCCAGCTGACTCTCTCAAAGATGGGCTCTCTATCTACCATGGGGGCACTGTATTTACCTACCTGCTTTAGCTGCATCTGATTTTGTGGTCACTTCCTGCTGCCCTGAAGCCTGAACTGTTCAATACAGTGAATAAAATACTGGGAAGAAAAATTTTTAAAGGGAACTATGTAAGCTTCATGAGACCTCTGTCATTCCAGCCCCTAGGAGACAGTGAATTTGCTCACACACACAGCACATTGCTACTACAACCAGCAACTGAGAAAACCATCACACACATATTCTATATAACCAACTAATTAGTAGACTCTTCTCCTCTAAAAGAACCCAGGGCCCAAGCTAGGTAACAATTAACTAAAAACATTAAAGTCACATCCTCAAAAGGAAAAGAAAGAAATTTTTAAAACCCAGTCAAATAAAAAATAAATTCAAAAACAATTAAAAGAAAGTCTACCCAAATAAAAAGGAGCCAGAAAAAATAATTGTAGCAATATGAGCAAGCAGGGTTCTATAACACCCCCCAAAGAACATACTAAGTCTGCAGTAGTGAATCCACACTAAGACAAAAATCTTTGAAATACAAGATAAAGAATTCAGGAATAGGAACAGCTCTGGTCTACAGCTCCCAGCGTGAGCAGCACAGAAGACGGGTGATTTCTCCATTTCTGTTTGAGGTACCGGGTTCATCTCACTAGGGAGTGCCAAACAGTGGGTGCAGGACCGTCAGTGCAGCGCACTGTGCATGAGCCGAAGCAGTGTGAGGCATTGCCTCACTCGGGAAGCGCAAGGGGTCAGGGAGTTCCCTTTCCTAGTCAAAGAAATGGGTAACAGACAGCACCTGGAAAATTGGGTCAGTCCCACCCTAATACTGCGCTTTTCCAACGGGCTTGGAAAATGGCACACCAGGAGATTGTGTCACGCACCTGGCTCGGAGGGTCCTATGCCCATGGAGTCTCGCTGATTGCTAGCACAGCAGTCTGAGATCAAACTGCAAAGTGGCAGCGAGGCTGGGGGAGGGGCGCCCGACATTGCCCAGGCTTGCTTAGGTAAACAAAGCAGCCAGGAAGCTCGAACTGGGTGGAGCCCACCACAGCTCAAAGAGGCCTGCCTGCCTCTGTAGGCTCCACCTCTGGGGGCAGGGCACAGACAAACAAAAATTCAGCAGGAACCTCTGCAGACTTAAATGTCCCTGTCTGACAGCTTTGAAGAGAGTAGTGGTTCTCCCAGCACGCAGCTGGATATCTGAGAATGGACAGACTGCCTCCTAAAGTGGGTCCCTGACCCCTGAGCAGCCTAAATGGGAGGCACCCCCCAGCAGGGACAGACTGACACTTCACTCAGCCAGGTAACCCTCTGAGACAAAACTTCCAGAGGAACTATCAGACAGCTGAATTTGTGGTCTCATGAAAATCTGCTGTTCTGCAGCCACCCGCTGCTGACACTCAGCCAAACAGGGTCTTGAGCAGACCTCTAGCAATCTCCAACAGACCTGCAGCTGAGGGTCCTGTCTGGTAGAAGGAAAACTAACAAACAGAAAGGACATCCACACCAAAAACCCATCTGTACATCACCATCATCAAAGACCAAAAGTAGACAAAACCAAAGATGCGGAAAAAGCAGAGCAGAAAAACTGGAAACTCTAAAAAGCAGAGCACCTCTCCTCCTCCAAAGGAACACAGTTCCTCACCAGCAACGCAACAAAGCTGGACGGAGAATGACTTTGACGAGTTGAGAGAAGAAGGCTTCAGACGATCAAACTACTCCGAGCTACGGGAGGAAATTCAAAGCAATAGCAAAGAAGTTAAAAACTTTGAAAAAAAATTAGATGAATTGATAACTAGAATAACCAATGGAGAGAAGGGCTTAAAGGAGCTGATGGAGCTGAAAGCCAAGTATTGAGAACTACACAAAGATTGCAGAAGCCTCGGGAGCCGATGTGATCAACTGGAAGAAAGGGTATCAGTGATGGAAGATGAAATGAATGAAAAGAAGCGAGAAGGGAAGTTTAGAGAAAAAAGAACAAAAAGAAACAAAGCCTCCAAGAAATTTGGGACTACGTGAAAAGACCAAATCTACGTCTGATTGGTGTACCTGAAAATGACTGGGAGAATGGAACCAAGTTGGAAAACACTCTGCAAGATATTATCCAGGAGAACTTCCCCAATCTAGCAAGGCAGGCCAACATTCAGATTCAGGAAATACAGAGAACGCCACAAAGATACTCCTTGAGAAGAGCAACTCCAAGATACATAATTGTCAGATTCACCAAAGTTGAAATGAAGGAAAAAATGTTAAGGGCAGCCAGAGAGAAAGGTCGGGTTACCCACAAAGGGAAGCCCATCAGACTAACAGCTGATCTCTCAGCAGAAACTCTACAAGCCAGAAGAGAGTGGGGGCCGATATTCAACATTCTTAAAGAAAAGAATTTTCAACCCAGAATTTCATATCCAGCCAAACTAAGCTTCATAAGTGAAGGAGAAATAAAATACTTTACAGACAAGCAAATGCTGAGTGATTTTGTCACCACCAGGCCTGCCCTAAAAGAGATCCTGAAGGAAGCACTAAACATGGAAAGGAATAACTGGTACCAGCCACTGCAAAAACATGCCAAATTGTAAAGACCATCGAGGCTAGGTAGAAACTGCATCAACTAACGAGCAAAATAACCAACTAACATCATAATGACAGGACCACATTCACACATAACAATATTAACTTTAAATGTAAATGGGATAAATGCTCCAATTAAAAGACACAGACTGGCAAACTGGATAAGGAATCAGGACCCATCAGTGTGCTGTATTCAGGAAACCCATCTCACGTGCAGAGACACACATAGACTCAAAATAAAGGGATGGAGGAAGATCTAGCAAGCAAATGGAAAACAAAAAAAGGCAGGGATTGCAATCCTAGTCTCTGATAAAATAGACTTTAAACCAACAAAGATCAAAAGAGACAAAGAAGGCCATTACATAATGGTAAAGGGATCAATTCAAAGAGAAGAGCTAACTATCCTAAATATGTATGCACCCAACACAGGAGCATCCAGATTCATAAAGCGAGTCCTGAGTGACCTACAGAGGGACTTAAACTCTCACACAATAATAATGGGAGATTTTAACACCCCACTGTCAACATTAGACAGATCAATGAGACGGAAAGTTAACAAGGATACCCAGGAATTGAACTCAGCTCTGCACAAAGTGGACCTAATAGACATCTACAGAACTCTCCACACCAAATCAACAGAATATACATTTTTTTCAGCACCACACCACACCTATTCCAAAATTGACCACATAGTTGGAAGTAAAGCTTTCCTCAGCAAATGTAAAAGAACAGAAATTATAACAAACTGTCTCTCAGACCAAAGTGCAATCAAACTAGAACTCAGGATTAAGAAACTCACTCAAAACCGCTCAACTACATGGAAACTGAACAACCTGCTCCTGAATGACTACTGGGTACATAATGAAATGAAGGCAGAAATAAAGATGTTCTTTGAAACCAACGAGAACAAAGAAACAACTTACCAGAATCTCTGGGACACATTCAAAGCAGTGTGTACAGGGAAATTTATAGCACTAAATGCCCACAAGAGAAAGCAGGAAAGATCCAAAATTGACACCCTAACATCACAATTAAAAGAACTAGAAAAGCAAGAGCAAACACATTCAAAAGCTGGCAGAAGGCTAGAAATAACTAAAATCAGAGCAGAACTGAAGGAAATAGAGAATAAAAAACCTTCAAAAAATTAATGAAACCAGGAGCTGGTTTTTTGAAAAGATCGACAAAATTGATAGACCGCTAGCAAGACTAATAAAGAAGAAAAGAGAGAAGAATCAAATAGATGCAATAAAAAATGAAAAAGGGGTTATCACCACTGATCCCACAGAAATGCTATCTACCATCAGAGAATAAAACAAACAGCTCTACGCAAATAAACAAGAAAATCTAGAAGAAATGGATAAATTCCTTGACAAATACATCCTCCCAAGACTAAACCAGGAAGAAGTTGAATCTCTGAATAGACCAATAACAGGCTCTGAAATTGTGGCAATAATCAATGCCTTACCAACCAAAAAGAGTCCAGGACCTAATTGATTCACAGCCAAATTCTACCAGAGGTACAAGGAGGAACTGGTACCATTCCTTCTGGAACTATTCCAATCAATAGAAAAAGAGGGAATCCTCCCTAACACATTTTATGAGGCCAGCATCGTCCTGATACCAAAGCCTGGCAGAAACACAACCAAAAAAGAGAATTTCAGACCAATATCCTTGATGAACATTGATGCAAAAATCCTCAATAAAATACTGGCAAACCAAATCCAGCAGCACATCGAAAAACTTATACAACATGATCAAGTGGGCTTCATCCCTGGGATGCAAGGCTGGTTCAACATACACAAATCAATAAATGTAATCCAGCATATAAACAGAACCAAAGACAAAAACCACACAATTGTCTCAATAGATGCAGAAAAGGCCTTTGACAAAATTCAACAACGCTTCATGCTAAAAACTCTCAATAAATTAGGTATTGATGGGACGTATCTCGAAATACTAAGAGCTATGTATGACAAACCCACAGCCAATATCATACTGAATGGGCAAAAACTGGAAGCATTCCCTCTGAAAACTGGCACAAGACAGGGATGCCCTCTCTCACCACTCCTATTCAACATAGTGTTGGAAGTTCTGGCCAGGGCAACCAGGCAGGAGAAGGAAATAAAGGGTATTCAATTAGGAAAAGAGGAAGTCAAATTGTCCCTGTTTGCAGATGACATGATTGTATACCTAGAAAACCCCATTGTCTCAACCCAAAATCTCCTTAAGCAGATTAGCAACTTCAGGAAACTCTCAGGATACAAAATCAATGTACAAAAGTCACAAGCATTCTTGTACACCAATCACAGACAAACAGAGAGCCAAATCATGAGTGAACTTCCATTCACAATTGCTTCAAAGAGAATAAAATACATAGGAATCCAACTTTCAAGGGATTGGAAGGACCTCTTCAAGGAGAACTACAAACCACTACTCAGTGAAATAAAAGAGGATACAAACAAATGGAAGAACATTCCATGCTCATGGGTGGGAAGAATCAATATCGTGAAAATGGCCATACTGCCCAAGGTAATTTATAGATTCAATGCCATCCCCATCAGGCTACCAATGACTTTCTTCACAGCATCGGAAAAAACTACTTTAAAGTTCATATGGAACCAAAAAAGAGCCCGCATCACCAACTCAATCCTAAGCCAAAAGAACAAAGCTGGAGGCATCATGCTACCTGACTTCAAACTATACTACAAGGCTACAGTAACCAAAACAGCATAGTACTGGTACCACAACAGAGACATAGATCAATGGAACAGAACAGAGCCCTCAGAAATAATGCCACATATCTACAACTATCTGATCTTTGACAAACCTGAAAAAAACAAGCAATGGGGAAAGGATCCCCTATTTAATAAATGGTGCTGGGAAAACTGGCTAGCCATATGTAGAAAGCTGAAACTGGATCCCTTCCTTACACCTTATACAAAAATTAATTCAAGATGGATTAAAGACTTATATGTTAGACCTAAAACCATAAAAACCCTAGAAGAAAACCTAGGCAATACCATTCAGGACATAGGCATGGGCAAGGACTTCATGTCTAAAACACCAAAAGCAATGGCAACAAAAGCCAAAATTGACAAATGGGATCTCATTAAACTAAAGAGCTTCTGCACAGCAAAAGAAACTACCATCAGAGTGAACAGGCAACCTACAGAATGGGAGACCATTTTTGCAACCTACTCATCTGACAAAGGGCTAATATCCAGAATCTACAATGAACTCAAACAAATTTACAAGAAAAAAACAAACAACCCCATCAAAAAGTGGGCGAAGGACATGAACAGACACTTCTCAAAAGAAGACATTTATGCAGCCAAAAAACACATGAAAAAATGCTCATCATCACTGGCAATCAGAAAAATGCAAATCAAAACAACAAAGAGATACCATCTCACACCAGTTAGAATGGTGATCATTAAAAAGTCAGGAAACAACAGGTGCTGGAGAGGATGTGGAGAAATAGGAACACTTTTACACTGTTGGTGAGACTGTAAACTAGTTCAACCATTGTGGAAGTCAGTGTGGCGATTCCTCAGGGATCTAGAACTAGAAATACCGTTTGACCCAGCCATCCCATTACTGGGTATATACCCAAAGGACTATAAATCATGCTGCTATAAAGACACATGCACATGTATATTTATTGCGGCAGTATTCACAATAGCAAAGAATTGGAACCAACTCAAATGTCCAACAACGATAAACTGGATTAAGAAAATGTGGCACATATACACCATGGAATACTATACAGCCATAAAAAATGATGAGTTCATGTCCTTTGTAGGGACATGGATGAAACTGGAAAACATCATTCTCAGTAAACTATCACAAGGACAAAAAACCAAACACCGCATGTTCTCACTCATAGGTGGGAATTGAACAATGAGAACTCATGGACACAGGAAGGGGAACATCACACTCCGGGGACTGTTGTGGTTTGGGGGGTGGGGGGAGGGACAGCATTAGGAGATATACCTAATGCTAAATGATGAGTTAATGGGTGCAGCAAACCAACACGGCACATGTATATGTATGTAACAAACCTGCACATTGTGCACATCTGCCCTAAAACCTAAAGTATAATAATAAAATAAAAAATAAATAAATAAAATAAAAAATTAAAAAAATTTAAAAAAAAAGAATTCAAAAAGTTGATTATTAAATTACTCAAGGAGATATAAGAGAAAGGTGAAAACAAACATAAAATTTTTTTTTAAATTCAGGATAGAAGTTGAAGATTTTCTAGAGATAGATACTTTAAAGAACAACCAATCAGAACTTCTAGAAATGAAAGACATACTGAGGGAACTACAAAATGCAGTAGAAAGTTCTATCAATAGACTAGACCAAGTAGAAAAAAGAATTTCAGAGCTCAAAGACAAGACTTCTTGTCTTTGGCCTAATTAATTAACCTAATTAACCTAAACATGCAGAAGTAAAGAAAAAAAGAATTAAAAGGAATTAGCAAAGTCCCCAAGAAAATGGCCAAACCTAAGAGTTATAGGTGTTCCTTAAAGAGAGGAAAAAGCAAAAATTTGGAAAACCTATTTGAGGAAAACTTTCCTGGCCTTGCTAGAGATTGGGACATCCAAATTCAATAAACACAAGTAACTCCTGGGAGATTCATTGTACAAAGGACATCATCAAGGCATACATTCATCAGGCTGTCTAAAATCAACGTGAAGGAAATAATTCTAAGGCAGCGCGATAAAAGCTTTAGGTAGATTGTAAAGGAAAACCTATCAGAATAATAGACTATAAAGGAAAATCTATCAGAATAATAGCAGACTTCTCAGCAGAAACCTTACAAACTAGAAGAGATTAGGGTCATATCTTTAGTCTCCTTAAAGAGAACAACTGTCAGCCAAGAATTTTGTATCCAGCAAAACTAAGTTTTATGAATGAAAGAGAAATAGTCTTTCTCAGACAAGCAAATACTGAGGGAATTTGTCAATATTAGACCAGCCCTACAAGAAATGCTAAAAAGGAATTCTGAATCTTGAAACAAAAGGCCAATACACATCAGTATAGAACCTTCTAAAAGAATAAAATTCACAGGGCTTATAAAACACTAACACAATGAAGAAAACAAAGTCACTAGGTAACAGCCAACACAATAACTGGAAAAGTACCTTACATTTCAATATTAACATTTAATGTAAATTATCTAAATGCTCCACTTAAAAGATCCAGATAGGCAGTATGGATAAAAATCACAAACCACTTATCTGCTTTCTTCCATAGACACACCAAACACATAAAGATTCTTATAGACTCAGAGTGAGGGGTTTGAAAAAGATATTTCATGCAAATGAAAACCAAAAGAGCACAAAAGTAGCTATTCTTATATCAGACAAAACAAACTTTAAAGCAACAACAGTAAAAACAAAAATACAAAGAAGGTTATTATATAGAAATAGCAAAGATCAGAGCCGAACTAAATGAAATTGAAACAAAAAAACACAAAAGATCAATGAATCCAAAAGCGGTTCTTGAAAAGATAAACAAAATTGATAGACCACTAACTAGATTAACCAAGAATAAAAGAGAAAATATTCAAATGAGCTCAATTAGAAATGGAAATAGAGGCATTACAACTGATACCACAGAAATATAAAAGATCATTTAAGACTATTATGAATACATCTATGCAAACAATCTAGAAAATATAAAGAAAATGGATAAATTCCTGGAAATATACGACCCTCCTAGCTTGAATCATGAAGAAATAGAAATCCTGAACAGACCAATAACAAGCAGTGAGATTGAACCAGTTTTGTTTTTTGTTGCCAACAACAACAAAAACACCCAAGTCCAGAAAGTTCACAGCCAAATTCTACCAGATAAAGAATAATTGGTACCAATTCTACTGAAACTATTACAAAAGATTGAGAAGGAAGGACTCCTCCCTAATTCATTCACAAAGCCAGTATCACCTTGATACCAAAGCAAGGAAAGAACCAAAAGAGAAAACTACGGACCGATATCCCTGATGTATACAGATGCAAAAATCCTCAACAAATTACTAGCAAACTGAATCCAAAAATAATTCACCATGATCAAGTGGATTTTATTCCAGGGACGCAGGGATGACTCAACATATACAAGTCAATAAATGTGATTAATCACATAGACAGAATTAAAAACAAAAACCAGATGTGATCATCTCAATAGATATAGAAAAAGCATTTGATGAAAATACAGAATCCCTATATATAAAAACCTTCAACAAACTTGGAACTGAAGGAACATACCTCAAAATAATAAAAGCTATATATAACAAACCCACAGCCAATATTATCATACTAATTGGGGAAAAGCTGAAAGCATTTCTCTTAAGAACTGGAATAAAACAAGGATGCCCACTTTTTTCACTTCAGTTCAACATAGTACTGGAGGTCCTAGCTAGAGCAATTAGGCAAGAGAAAGAAATAAAGGGCATCCAAATTGGAAATAGGAAGTCGAACTTCTCTAATTGGCCAATGACATAATCTTATGCCTAGAAAACCTTAACGATTTCTCCAAAAGACTCCTAGATCTTATAAATGACTTCAGCAAAGTCTGTTACAAAATCAATGTACAGAAACCAGTAGCGCTGCTATTACACCAACAATGATCAAGCTGAGAATCAAATCAAGAACTCCAATCATTTCACAATAGCTACAAAAAAATAAAATACCTAGGTATATACTTAACCAAGGAGTTAAAGATCTCTACAAGGAGAAATAAAAACACTTCTGAAAGAAATCATAGATTACATGAAAAAATATAATACATCTCGTGCTGATGGATTGAAATAATCAATATTGTGAAAATGACCATACTGCCCAGAGCAATCTGCAACTTAAATGCAATTTCTATCAAAATATCAAGATCATTTTTCACTGAACTAGAAAAAACAATCCTACAATTTATATGGATCCAAAAAAGAACCTGAATAGCCGAAGAAATCCTAAGCAAAAAGAACAAATGTAGAAACTTTACATTACCCAACTTCAAATTATGCTATAAGACTATAGTAACGATGACACCGTGGTACCAATATAAAAGTGGATAGATAGACCAATGGAACAGAATAAAGAACCCAGAAATAAAGCCAAATACAACTAACTGATCTTGGACAAAGCATATAAAAATATAATTTGGGGAAAGGACACCCTATTCAATAAATGGTCCTGGGAAAATTGGATAGCCAAATGTAGAAGAATGAAACTGAAGCCCTATCTCTCACTATATACAAAAATTAACTGAAGATGGATTAAAGATTTAAATCTAAGACCTGACGCCATAAAAACTCTAGAAGAAAACTAAAGAAAAACTCTTCTGAACATTGGTTTAGGCAAATAATTTATGACTAAAACCCCAAAAGCAAATGCAACAAAATCAAAAATAAATAAATGGGACCTAACTAAAGTAAAAGGCTTTGCACAGCAAAAGAAATAATCATTACAGTAAAGACACAACTTACAGAATGGGCTAAGTATTTGTAAATTATGCCTCTGACAAAAGACTAATATCCAGAATCTATAAGGGACTCAAACAAATCATCAAGAACAAAACAAAAAATCCCCATAAAAAGTGGGCAAAGAGCAAGAATATACATTTCTCAAAAGAACACATACAAATGGCCATCAAACATATGAAAAAATGTTCAATATCACTAATCATCAGGGAAATGCAAATTAAAACTACAATGAGACACCACTGTACCCCAGCCAGAATGTCTACTATTAAAAAGTCAAAAAACAATAGATGTTGGTATGGATGTGATAAAAAAGAAACACTTATACACTGATGGTGGGAATGTAAGTTAGTACACCATCTATGTAAAATGGTATGGAGATTTCTCAAAGAAATGAAAGTAGATCTATTCTATTCAGCAATCTCACTATTGGGTATCTATGCAAATGGGAAGAAGTCATTATATCAAAAGACATCTGTATGCATATGTTTATCACAGCACAAATCACAATTGCAAAGACATGGAATCAACCTAAGTACCCATTAACCAATGAGTGGATAAAGAAAATGTGGTATATATATACCTATACACCATGGAATTCTATTCAGCCATAACAAAGAATGAAATAATATCTTTAGCAGCAACTTGGATGGCACTGAAGGCCATTATTCTAAGTGAAATAACTCAGAAACCAAAAATGAAAATTACATGTTCTCACTTACAAATGGTAGCTAAGCTGTGGTACACAAAGGCATACAGAGTGGTGTAAAGGACAATAGAGACTCAGAAGGGAGGATAGTAGGAGGGAAGATGAGGGATGAAAAACTATCTACTGGGTAGAAAGTGCACTACTCAGATGATGGGTGCACTAAAATCCTAGACTTTGCCACTATAAAATTCATCTGTGTAACCAAAAACCACTTGTACTCCTAAAGCTATTAAAATTTTAAAAAAATTAAAGAACATATAAAAATAAAATAAAAGGTCAAGACAATTACATAATTTACTCTCTATTGACCATAATGATCTAAGGAATTTTTTAATGACATATAATTAAATTCAAAGTATGTACAAAATTTAAATATATTTTATTAGACTGTATACATTAATATATAAAAATAAGAAATAAAAATGACTTTTTACCTTTTTAATAGTTGTTTCCTTCTAATATTTTCTTACCAATTAAAATTAATATTAACAGATACCAAACTTACACATTAAAATTATTTCATAGAAATATTTTTATTTTAAAAAATATAATAAATTAGTATTAAATAATTTTAATAAACCTATTCCAAAATTCTAATTTAGTCTATCTACTTGCCAATAAAAATAATATCATATTTCATTATGTTACAGCTAGAGAATAAATGTATATATGCACACAAAATTAATAGTAATGTACATTGTTTTTATGGAAAAGTGTTTCCAAATGCAAGGGCTACACAATCTGTGCCAGTTGATGAATACTGCTGAAACCACTAATCAGAACACAAAAAGAAAAAGATGAAGGTCAATACTTCTGGGGAACAATGTTTATTATGCAAAAATCTTTGCACTCATGCTCCCTGTGAGGAAATGTTTTATTAATTTTTTACATATTGACTCAAAATCAGTGTCTTTTCTCTTATCTGAATCTACCACTTAAATTCTTCCCATACTCTAAACCATGTTCATCTCTGAGGTCAACAGCAGCACAATCAACACATCCTCCCAGCACTGGAAGCACCATCCTTCAAATCAGAGACACAGAGAGGATATGTGGAAAAACATTGCTCTAGAGTTGTGAGAGCAGATGTTCAAAGCTAAAGGCCCATGCAGTGTCCTTGATGAGTGCCTGTCCTTGATCTAATCTAACAGTAAATCTAACATCAAAGGTGCCAAAGAATATAACAAAGGTTTTGTTTTGTTTTTACACTTGTGATGTTCAGGGATCTCTAAAATACAGGACTCAAATCTCAGGCTCCTTTTGCCCAGGTCTAAGGAAAGTCCCAATTATATGGATTAAATATGGTATAGCATATCAGGCATGAAATAAGGGTTTGTTAATGCTACCCATTATGACAATGAGTTTTCTCAAGTTTAGAATATCTACTCAAACTGACTACAGTATTGTACAATATTTTGTGGAATTTAGTCCCCAATTGTATTTTAAATATCTATTATAGAATTAAGAAATCCTACTATTTCTGTAGTGATAGTGATTAATTTTGAGATTTCCAGTCAGTTGTTTAACTAACATTCACTAGGTACATACTATGTGCAAGGCACTGGATTAGGGATTCCAGTGATATAAAACTGTGGCCCCTGAACTAAAGACATTTATTGTCCATAGCAGTGACTTCTATCCAAGGATGATTTGGGCCCCCAGGGGACATTTGGCAAAGTCCAAAGATATTTTGTGTTGTAACATTTGAGGAGGGGTTCGAGGATGCTGTTGGCATCTAGTAGGTAGAGGCCAGGGATTCTGCTAGACAGCCTACAATATATAGGATAGCCTCCACTGCACATAATTATCCAGCCCAGAATTTCAGTGATAACAAGAATGATAAATATTGATCTAACGTAAGAGACAAATTATGTGGTAAGATCTAGGAGATGTCTACACAATGTGCATCTAAAGTAAAAACAGGTAGCTCTTGATTTATCAGTGGGAAGCTATTTAGTCTTCAGTTCACCTGCACTACTTAGACCTGTGTCAGAAGACTACGTGACTGAAGCAAGGAAGAGTTCAAAATATCATTCAGTCCATTTGAATAATTGCATCAGTAGATGTGGCTGGTGAAATAATGGTCACCCAAAGGTAACTATGACTATGTCCTAAACTCTAGAACCTACAAATATTTATTTTATGTGGCACAAGTGAATTAAGAGTGCAGGTAGAACTAAGATTGTTAATCAAAGATAGAACCAACAAATATATCATTTTACATGGCACAGAGGAATTAAGATTACAGATAGAATTAAGATTACTAATCAAATAAAGGTACAACATACAAGAATGTGTGGAACACATCTAAGGCAGTACTAAGAGGAAATTTATAGCACTAATGCCCACATCAATGAGAAAGATCTCAATTTAACAACCTAACATCGCAACTAAAGAATTAGAAAATGAAAAGCTAGCCAATCCCAAAGCCAGCCAAAGAATGACATGGTTTGGCTCTGTGTCCCCACCCAAATGTCATCTTGAATTGTAATCCCCACATGTCAAGAGGGGATCCTGGTGGGAGGTTATTGGATCATGGGAGCAGTTTCTTCAATGTTGTTCTCATGATAGTGAATGAGTTCTCACAAGACCTGATGCCTTAAAATGTGTGGCAGTTTCCCTTTGCTCGCTCGCTCTCCTGCCACCATGTGAAGAAGGTCCTTGTTTCACCTCACTGTCCACCATGATTGTAAATTTCCTGAGGCTTCCCCAGCCATACAGAACTGTGAATCAATTAAATATTTTTTCTTCATAAATTACCAAGTCTCGGATATTAATAGTTCTTTATAGCAGTATGAAAACAGACTAATAAAAAAAAAGTCAGAGCTGAACTGAAGAAGATGGATGTACACAAAAAATTCAAAAATTTCCTGAGGCTTCCCCAGCCATTCAGAACTGTGAATCAATTAAAAGTTTTAACTTCATAAATTACCCAGTCTCTAGTATTAATAGTTCTTTACAGTAGTGTGAAAACAGACTAATACAAAAAAATAAAAATCAGAGCTGAACTGAAGAGGATGGACACACAAACAAAAGATCAATAAATCCAGACTTTTTTTTTTTTGAAAAAAAATTAATAAGATAGGCCACTAAAGAGAGGAGACCCAAATAAACACAACTAGAAACAGCAAAAGGGATGTTACCACTGACCCCACAGAAATAAAAATAATGATCAGAGACCACTGTGAACAACTCTAGGCACACAAACTACAAAACCTAGAAGATATGGATAAATTATTAGATACATGCACCCTCCCAAGACTGAACCAGGAAGAAATGGAGTCCCTGAAAAGACCAATAATGAACTTCGAAATTGAATCAGTAATAACCTACCAACTAAAAAAAGCCCAGGACCAGATGGATTTATAGCTAAATTCTACCAGATGTGCAAAGAAAAGCTGGTATGATTCCTACTGAAACTATTCCAAAAAATTCACTTCAGCTCATTCTGTAAGGCTAGCATCATCCTGATACCAAAACCTGGGAATGACATAACAACAACAACAAAAGTTTTAGGTCAATATCCTTGATGAACATTGATGCAAAAATCCTCAACAAATAGTGGCAAACCAAATCCAGTAGCACATCAAAAACTAATTCCCCATGATCAAGTAGTTTTTATCCCTGGGAGGCAAGGTCAGTTCAACATACACAAATCAATAAATGTGATTTATCACATAAATGGAACTAAAGACAAAAACCACATGATTATCTCAATAGATGCAGAAAAGGCTTTTGTTAAAAGTCAACATCTCTTCATGTTAAATAGTGATAGTTAAAAACTTACAGTAGTAAACTAGGTATTAAACAAACATACCTCAAAATAATAAGAACCATCTATGGCAAACTCATAGCCAACATCATACTGAATGAGAAAAAGCTAGAAGCATTCCTCTTGAAAGCAAGCACAAGACAGAAAGCCCTCTTCACTAATCCTATTCAACATAGTATTGGAAGTCCAGGCCACAGAAATCAGGCAAGAGAAAGAAATAAAGGTCATCCAAAGAGGAAGAGAGGAAGTCAAACTATCCCTCTTTGCAGATGACATGATTCTACATATAGAAAACCTCATAGTCTCAGCCCAAAAGGTCCTTCAGCTGATAAACTTCAGCAAAGTTTTAGGATACAAAATTAATGTACAAAAATCACTAGCATTCTTATTTGGCAACAATAGCCAAGCCAAGAGTCAAATCAAGAATGCAATCTCATTCATAATTGCCACACAAAAAAAATTAAAATACCTAGTAATACAGCTAACTAGGGAGATAAAAGATCTCTACAAGGAGAATTACAAGACACTGCTCACAGAAATCAGAGATGACACAAACAAATGGAAAAACAATCTATGCTTATGGATAAAAAAGAATGAATATCATTAAAATTGTTATACTGCCCAAAGCAACTTACTGATTTAAGGCAATTCCTATCAAACTACCAATGACATTCTTCACAGAACTAAAAAAAAAAAAAATTTTTTTTAATTCATAAGGAACAAAAAAAGAGCCTGAATAGCCTGGGCATTCCTAAGCAAAAAGAACAAAGCTAGAGGTGTCACATTACTTGATTTCAAACTATACTACAGAGCTACAGTAACCAAAACAGCATGGTACTGGTATAAAAACAGAAAATAGATCAATGGAACAGAATAGAGAGCCCCAAAATAAGGCCACACACCTACAACCATATGATCTTTGACAAATCTGACAAAAACAAGCAATAGGGAAAGGACACTCTATTTAATAAATGGTGCTGGGATAATTGGCTAGTCATATGCAGAAAATTTAAACCAGACTCCTTCCTTACACCATATGCAAAAATTAACTCAAGATGGATTAAAGACTGAAGTGTAAAACTCAAAACTATAAAGTTGGAAGACGACCTAGGCGATACCATTCAGAACATAGGCACAGTCAAAGATTTCATGATGGAGATGCCAAAAGCAGTTGTAACAAAAGAAAAAATTGACTAATGGGATCTAATTAAACTAAAGAGCTTCTGCACAGCAAAAGAAACTATTAACAGAGTAAACAACCTACAGAATGGGAGAAAATTTTGTAAACTATGCGTCTGACCAAGATCTAATATCTAGCATCTCTAAGGAACTGTATTAGCCTGTTCTCACATTGCCATAAAGAACTACCTAAGACTGTGCAATTTATGAAGAAAAGAGGTTTAATTGACTCATAGCTCTGTAGGCAATACAGAAGGCCTGGCTAGGAGGCCTCAGAAAACTTACAATCATGGTGTGAGATGAAGAAAAAGCAAGCACATTTTATCATGGTGGAGAGAGAGAGCAAGAGAGAAGGGGGAGTGCCACACATTTCAAACAACCAGATGTTATGAGAATCCACTCAGTGTCACAAGAACAGCAAGGGGTAAGTCCACCTCCATGATTCAGTCACCTCCTACCAGGCCCCTCCTGAGACACATGGGAATTATATTTCGAGATGAGATTTGGGTGGGGACATAAGGCCAAACCATATCATTCCTGCTCCTGACCTCTCCCAAATCTCATGTCTTTCTCACAATTCAAAGCCAATCATACCTTCCCAACGGTTCCCCAAAGTCTTAACTCATTTCAGCATTAACTCAAAAGTCCACAGTCCAAAGTCTCGTCTCAGACAAGGTAAGTGCCTTCCACTGATGAGCCCATAAAATCAAAAACAAGTTAGTTACTTCCAAGATACAATGGGAGTATAGGCATTGGGTAAATGCTTCCATTCAAAATGGGAGAAATTGGCCAAAACAAAGGGGCTACAGGCCCCATGCAAGTCTGAAACCCAACAGGGCAATCATGAAATCTTAAAGCTCCAAAATAATCTCCTTTGATTCTATGTCTCACATCCAGGCCATGCTGATGCAAGAGGTAGGCTCCCAAGACTGTGGGGCGCTCTACCCCTGTGGCTCTGAAGGGTGCAGCCCCTGCACCTGCTTTCACAGACTAGTGTTGAATGCCTGAAGTTTTTCCAGGTCCATGGTGCAAGCTGTTGGTGGATCTACCATTCCAGGGTCTGGAAGATAGTGGCCTTCTATTCACAGCTTCACTAGGCAGTGCCCCAGTGAGGATTCTGTGTGGGAGATCCAACTCACATTTCCCCTCTGCATTTCCCTAGTAAAGGTTCTCCATGAGGGCTTCACCCCTGAAGACTTCTGCCTGGATGTCCAGGTGTTTCCATACATCCTCTGAAATCTAAGCAGAGGTTCCCAAACCTCAACTATTGTCTTCTGTGTGCCCATAGGTCCAATGCCATGTGGAAGCCACCAAGCCCTAGGGCTTGCACCCTCTGAAGCCACAGACCAAGCTGTACCTTTGCCCCTTTCAGCCACAACTAGAGCTGGAGAGGCTGGGATGCCAAATGCCATGTCCCGAGGCTGCACAGAGAAGCTGGTCCCTGAGCCAAGCCCAGGAAAGCATTTTTCCCTCCTATGCCTCCAGGCACATGATGGCAGGGGCTCTCATGAAGATCTCTAAAACGGCCTGGAGACATTTTCCCCATTGTCTTGGCTATTAACATTTGGCTCCTCTTTACATAATCAAATTTCTATAGCCAGCTTAAAATTTCAACCCCGAAAATGAGTTTTTCTTTTCTACCACATGGTCAGGCTGGAAATTTTCGAAACTTTTTTGCTCTTCTTCCCTTATAAACATAAGTTCCAGCTTCAAATCATGTTTCTGTGAATGCATATGACTGTATGCTTTCAGAAAAAGCCAGGTTAAATCTTGAATATTTTGCTGCTTAGAAGTTTCTTATGCCAGATACCCTAAGTCATCCCTCTCAAGTTCAAAGTTCCACAGATCCCTAAGATGGGGCAAAATTCCACGACTGTTTGCTAAAGCACAGCAAGGGTGACCTTTGTTCCAATTCCCAATAAGTTTCCAATCTCTATCCGACACCACCTCAGCCTTCATTGTCCCTATCACTGTTAGCATTTTGGTCAAAACCATTCAACAAATCTCTAGGAAGTTCCAAACTTTCCCACATCTTTCTGTCTTCTGAGCCCTCCAAACTGTTCCAACCCCTGCCCATTACTCAGTCCCAAAGTTGCTTCCACATTTTCAGATATCTTTACAGCAGTGTCCCACTCCTGATACCAAATTTTTCTGTATTAGTTCATTCTCACACTGCTATAAAGAACTACATAAGACTGGGTAATTTATGAAGGAAAAACATTTAATTGACTTATAGTTCTATAGGCTATACAGGAAGCATGGTTGGGAGGCCTCATGAAACTAACAATCATGGCAAAAGGTAAAGAGGAAGCAAGCACATCTTGTCATGGTGGGGCAGGAGAAAGAGAGAGAAGGGAGAAGTACCACACACTTTTCAACAACCAGATCTCATGAGAACTCACTATCACGAGAACAGCATGGGGGAATTCTGCTCCCATGATGAAATCACCTCCCTCTAGGACCCTCCCCTGACATGTGAGGATTACAATTTGAGATGAGATTTTGGTGGAGATGCAAAGCAAAACCACACGCAGCCAACAATCATGTGAAAAAACGATCAAAGAAATGCAAATCAAAACCACAATGAGATACTATCTCACACAAGTCAGAATGGCTATTATTAAAAAGTCAAAAAATAACAGATGCAAGTGAAGTTGCAGAGAAAATGGAATGCTTATACATTGTTTATGTGAATACAAACTAGTTCAACCATTGCAGAAAGCAGCATGGTGATTCCTCAAAAACCTAAAGGCAGAACTACTATTCAACCCAGTAATGCCATTACTGGGTCTATTATACCCAGAGGAATATAAATTATTCTACCATAAAGACACATGCACATGTATGTTCATTGCAGCACTATTCACATTAGCAAAGACATGGAATCAACCTAAATGCCCATCAGTGGTAGACTAGAGAAAGAAAATGTGGTACATATAACCATGGAATACTATGCAGCCATAAAAAAGAACAAGATCATGTCCTTTGCAGAAGTCATAATCCTTAGCCATCTAACATAGGAACAGAAAACCAAATACTGCATGTTCTCACTTATAGGTGTGAGCTAAATGATAAGAAAATATGGACACAAAGAGAGGAACAACAGACACTGGGGCCTGCTTGAGTGCCGAGGGTAATAAAAGAAAGAGAATCAGAAAAAATAACTATTGCATACTAGTGGCAAATAATGGGTGACAAAATAATACGTATAACAAACCCTCGTGACAGAAGTTTATCTATATAACAAACCTACATATGTACCCCTGAACCTAATATAAAAGTTAAAAAAAGAAATGCAAGAAATAAAAAAATAAAATAGAAAGATTGTCCTGGATTATTTGGGTATCCAATGTAATCACAAAGATGCTCAAATGTGGAAGAGGAGAACAAGAGTCAATGTCAGAGTGATGCTGTGTGAAAAATATTAGATTGGCCTTTGCTGGCTTTCAGATGGAAGGGGTCATAAGCCAGGAAATTCAAATGCCTCTGGAAAGTGGAAAAGGAAAAAAAAAAAAAAAAAAAAAGATTCTCCCCTAAAGCCTCCATAAAGGAACAGAGCTCTGATTTAGCTGAGTGAGGCCCATCTTAGTCTTCTGACCCCAAGGGCTGTAAGATAATATATTTGTGTTCTCCTAAGCCACTAAGTTTGTAGTAATTTATTATAGCAGCCCAAGGAAACAGATACATTAGGACATATAAAACATTAATAGAATATGAGAGGACAGAACAAGAGCAGCAATACTATTATGTGATGTTATTCATTCATTAGATTGGAAATTGTGGACCATCCTCCTGGTTTTTGCCAAGCTGGGTAATATAGAAACTCTATTCACTGGTGCCTTTTGGTAGCAGTGTGGCTAACTGTATATTCCTAGTTTATGTTAGTCCATGAAAAAGAGAATGAAATCATGTGCTTCTTCCATCTCCCTGAATGGAGGAGAAGTATTAGAGTTCCTTACATATTATTAATCATCAGCATCATCATGAAAAAGTCTCATCACCTATCTGGACATTGGGTTTTTCAGCTATGATTTAGGAAAGTGAACTGGACAGTGAACTTCTCAAAGGAAAGTCCCATCATGGTCATCTCTGTGCCAATCAAAGTAACCAGCAAAAATAAAGTACAAAGTACACAATATTTGTTGAATAAACTAACCATCTGTACTTCCATAATCATCATGCTGTCTCATCCCTACCTCAGTGGAGATGATAACTTAGCATTCTGAAAGAGAGTAAATCTTAGAAATTTAATTTGCTGCTTTGGCACTATTCACTCACAAATCTTCATTATTTCAGTGTCCCTCACTAGGAGCCTAACAGTATCACAAGATTTTAGGAAAAGAAATGGAATGACCCATTTTTATGACATAAGAAATTGCAGACTTTTGCCTAAGAATAAAATGTCACCTTGTTATGGTATGATTCAACCCCTGGCATGTTTTTTTCAATAAAGACAGAGAAATATCAGTTAGGTCCTAATGAATAAAAATCAATGGAAAAAAATAAAAGAGAAACACTAAATTTTAGAAGGATCTATTGTGTATGTTTACTTCTATTGTTTTTATTTTTGTCCCAGTTTGTGATGGTGAGATAAAAATCCCCTCACGAAGGCTTCCTTGATATTCAAATTCCAACTGACCTTCTCTTTGGAGATTCTATATTAAGACCTCAGTATCAAATACTGAACATTTTGAGTCATTTACTACACTCTGTTTTCAAACTGTCCTAAATTCTCTTGATAACAAATTTTAAGCTTCTGATGCAGTTCTCCTGTCTTACATTTCTCACAAATGTTCTACAAAAGGTTTCACAGCTTCAAGCACGTGAAAAATACCTTTTGGTGAAAGTGGATGTTAGCTAAACTATACACAGAGACCTCTCTATATTTTTATCAAATAAATTTAAAGACTTCATTCCAATTCAGGTGAAACAGTAACAAATATCAACAATACAGAGAAAAATTAAGTGACTCTAAATCCATTAGTTGCATTAAAGTAACCAAAACAAATATCAGTGCAAACAAGATGGGGGGAAAAAAGGAAAGAAAGAAAAGAAAAAAAGGCGCAAATTTCTAATTCCTATCAAGAGGAAAAGGCTGCTAAAAGCATCCTTCCACAGGTGAATGTGACAAATTTGGTGTCACTGTTCAGGTCCCACTGCCCTTGGTCTACACAAATGTCATAGACAAAAGAGCTGGTGGATAATCTTTTAAACAATATAGAAAGGGCATTCAGAAGCAGATGCTTTATGTGTTAGGCATTATACAGTTGAAGGCTGCTCTTAAGAGATCCCTGAAATTGGAATATAAACATAACCTAGCATGTATACTGAAATAGGTTTTTAAAACACCTTTACAGCCTATGTTCACCAACACTGCCTTTTCTTAATAGCACAAGCCTACATGAACATGGTATCGCTCTTCCAACTTGAATCCAGAATGAATGTTAACTTTACTTTTACTCTAAATCCCAACTGACGGCAGTCATTAACACTCCTGGTCTCTGGACCATGCTAACTTAGTTTTCAGGAAGTAAAGGATGATGATCTTAACTGATTTCACCTCATTCTGGGGTGGCAAGTAGGATATCAAATATATTAAATCTCCGCAATCTTCGTTTCTTGAAGATATCACACTTAAATTTGGAAGAATTTTCAAATCTAATAAAATTTTTACACTATGGTTTCTAAATGTTGCCCCCTAAGCCTTTCATTCCTATCCAAAGTAAGAAAGAGAATGCATTTTATATACTCTCAATTTCATCAGAAATAACAACGTGCTTTCCTCTTCATTTCCATTCATTACTAAAAGGCTTCAGAGTACATTTTGTACTCTAGTTGATTTGGTACAGATTTAAAGTTCTTACTAAAATCACTTCGCAAAATTTTTAAGTGATACAATTTTGCAAAATTCTGTCAAGTTAATAAAACAATGGCAAAATAATCACACTATTGCAATGCAACCCAACCCCATAAAAATAAGTGACCCACTAAGTATCTGGTGTTTGCTTAGTAATGCCTGAGAGTATTTGGGAATTATATTGCCTTATATTTTTATCCAGTTTTAACATGGATCGTATACCTGCAACTGACTGTCTTTTAAAAGTAATTACAGAAGGATAATCTGCTGAAATAATTGCTGCTTTGGTTGTCTTTATTGTAAGTAACTCAAAATACTGAAAACAATTTGCCCCTTACCCTCTATCCTAGAAGAATAAGCAAGCTTTTGTTTCCTGTTTTTAAGCTTTCCTGGTCCCAGGTGAATTGCTTTTTTGAAGAATAGGCTCATGGACCAGAGACACAAACTTCTGAGAATGTGAGAAAATCTAGGGTTCAGGGAAGAAGCAGTTGACCAACTATGGGAAGTAGAAAGGTGACTCTTTTTTTTTCAAGGGTAATAGAAAAAATTCACATCTATTAGAGTAAGATATTTATTTCTACTTCAATTTATGTTTAAAATCACCACTTTATTTCTAGGAAACAGTCCACTATATTCTCTAAGATGGACATTACATAAGTATCGAAATTCACTGTACTCAAGGGTTCTCTACTCTTAGTTGATAATAATTAATGGCTCATGTGCTTTCTGAAACAGGTTTACTAACTTTTTTATTATTTTACAAGGGAAGATTATTTTCTCAGAAATTGCACTGTCTTTTTGTTAGTTAACATTGATTTTGTTGTTGTTGAGACACAGTCTCACTCTGTCACCCAGGCTGGAATACACTGGCATGATCTCGACTCACTGCAATCTCTGCCTCCTGGATTCAAGCAATTCTTGTACCTCAGCCTCCCAAGTAGCTGGGAATACAGGTATGTGCCACCACACCTGGTTAATTTTTTGTATTTTTAGTAGAGATGGGGTTTCACTGTGTTGACCAGGCTGGTTTCGAACTCCTTAACTCAAGTGATCCGCCCACCTCGGCCTCCCAAAGTGCTGGGATTATAGACATAAGCCACCGCACCTGGCCTGTTAGTTAACATTTTAATAGGATATCTAGAGACAGTAGTCTTCTCAGGATCTCCATCCACAGTATAATCGCCCTGGTTTTCTGCCTTAGATAAGTATTCAAAAACATATGAACGTGAATTAAACATGTTCAGATTTGTAGAAATCTCTTACATAGTTGATTTGGTACAGATTTAAAGTTCTTACTAAAATCACTTATGAGAAAAATGATCCTTCCAACATGTATATTTCCTAGAGTAAGACAATATTCCCTAAAAATGATATGTGAGAGCCTATGGTCAAAAATAAAATATTTACTTGAAAAGCTATACATTAGTATTAATCATCTACCTCTTGGGCGAAGCATGTCATTCAGGAAGAATTTAATAAGGGCTATTCTGGGGTGTTGAGAAATGCTCTTTCACAAGTATTTACACAATAACTGTCTTTTGTGCTATCCTCTTAATTTTTCCTCTAATGTTTTCTTATTTCCAAATAATGACTAATTATTGCCCTTCATTACCAATTGTGAAACTGGATTAATTTAATCAAACAGCCATCTGAATCCATTTTTACAAATAACTATATTATCTTAATTATTTCAAGAAAGAAGTTCTAATTTCTCTTTTATTTCTCAATTATCTAAACTACATCAGTAAAGGCTGGCCTTTGCTAGAAATAATAGATTCAAATATACAGTTAAGAAATTTTTCTCAAAAAAGGCTCTTTTTCAGATTTTAGGCAGCTTCTAGTTGAAAGCCAAAAACCGTACCAGTAAAACCAAAGTAATATGGCATTACTGTTCTTCCCAAGTGGATCTAATTTATAAGTATATATGGTTTTCCTCATAGCTCTCAAACATTTTAGACAAAATTCATACCATAAATTTTCACCAAAAATAAAAGAAGGCACATGTTGGTTTATTATATTTCCTCAAACTACAAAATATGTGTTTTACATGTTGTACTCTGTTCTTAGCTTGACTAAAATATTTAAATTGAGCATAGTATCTGAACTCATATAACTTTATCAACTCAACACAAGTATCATAAATATGTTTTCAAACACAATATTTTTAATGAAGAAATTTTAACATCAAGAATGCCAAAATGTTACATATTCACACCATACTTTTTCCATGTTTCCACTCCACCCCAAAGTGCATTCAAGAAGTACACATTTTGAGAATTGCACAGTGCTAAGTGTTTAGAGGTTTTCAGTAATTCTAGGAAAGCATGTCCCTAACCTCACTGGTGCACAGTTTAAATTGTCACCTTATGTATTAATTTAGTGTGTTCATTCACACAAAGAGATACATGATGCGATGTGGAACCTGGAAATTATAAGTTCCTGGCCGGGCGCGGTGGCTCACGCTTGTAATCCCAGCACTTTGGGAGGCCGAGGCGGGCGGATCACGAGGTCAGGAGATCGAGACCACGGTGAGACCCCGTCTCTACTAAAAATACAAAAAAATTAGCCGGGCGTAGTGGCGGGCGCCTGTAGTCCCAGCTACTCGGAGAGGCTGAGGCAGGAGAATGGCGTGAACCCGGGAGGCGGAGCTTGCAGTGAGCCGAGACTGCGCCACTGCACTCCAGCCTGGGCGACAGAGCAAGACTCCGTCTCAAAAAAAAAAAAAAAAAAAAAAATTATAAGTTCCTCATTGACGTACATAAAATCTCAAACAATATTGAATGAACAAAGAGAAATTCAGTCACTTGATAACTGACATTCAAAAGCTTCCTATGAGGTTGTAATTATATCATTTTTATTTAAAAGATATTCTTCCAGCAATAATCTCCAGTATTCTTTAACCCTACTTCACCCTTTCGAATAAGCAAAGGCTACAAAGAAATATAAAGAACCTATTTATTGCTAAATATTACTTGGGAACATTCTATTTAGCAAAAAAAATACATTATATTTGTGCTTTGTATCCAAGACTACTTACTTGAATCCTCTTTGCATGGAAAAGTGAACAGCACTTGCTATCTTTTAGTTTATCACTGTAGAATAAATAATAAGAGTTTATCATTACCTGATGTTGTTAGCCTTTATCTACTCTCCCTTCAGTTATAGCTATCATCAGCAGAAGAGTGGGTGGTGGAGAGAAGGGGAATCAGATTTCCAATGACATTTATGCTCTGAGAAGAAAAACATTAATACAAACAGCCCTTAACTATAGTGTATATTCAGAAAACTCTTTAATGTCTTTATTTTCTGGAGGGCTTTCTCCCTGCCTTCAAGAGGATGATGAGGGACCATTTTCTATGTGATATGGCATTATGAAGCAAAGAGAGAGAGAGAGAGAAACTTTCGGTATTCCTATCTACTCTTGGTGTTCCTAACAAATAAATAGCTTTAAATATATCCCAATTTAATAGCCAAATCCTTCTGGCACTAAAAAGATAAAAAGTAAGAAAGCACCTACCACTTTAATCAACTCAGTATTAAGAATTGGCAAGATTACAAAACCACTCAGCTTTATTTATAGGGCCTGAAGTACATAAACGTGAAAATATAATGATAATTCCATCTTTCACTCTTAAATCATACATTTCATATAGAGGCATTCAGATTGGCCTTTATTAAATACAGCTTTTAAAAAAGTTTCAATAGAAAATGGCTTCCAATGAGAGAACTATCCTATAATTTCACTGTGATGTTGAAGATTCTACATCACACTGGTCATATGGAGGAATAATAAAAATAGAAAATATTTTTTCTGAATCTATGCCCATAATATTGTTATAGCATTCATTTTTGTTGTATTGATTTACAGTAGGCTATTAAGGTTTTTGGAGTGAGTTTTCATTTATGATACTGGAATCTTATGGAGCAGAAAAGTAGATATTACAATCAAGTAGATACCAGAATTTAGGGATCTAGGAGATAGTTGGAAAATCTACAGTTCATAGAGGACAAACAGGAAAAAGAAAGACTAGTCGTAATCAAACAGGGAAAAAATATTATTAGGAATAGCCATAGGGAATACAATCGAAGGGGATAATATTTGAAAAAAGTTACCAAAAGTAAGTCAAAGTAGTCAGGAACCAGGAATCTAGAATAAATAGATACAAGACATTACAAGATGTATGTGATTGATCTGAAACCATAGGAGAGTTCTAATGACCCAGAGTCATTTTCCATGCTTTCTCTTCCTATACCATGACTCTGCCAGTTTCAACATCTTGGATGACATTTCCATTCTAGCCAGCCAGATGAGGAAAAGAACACGGAAGATTATGCATAGTGGGTTAAAATGGTGCACATTACTTTCATCCACATTCCATTGCTCAGAATATACTGTCACATGGTCCCATCTAACTAGAAGGAAATCTGGGAACTGTCTAGTTCTAAGCCCACATTGGAGAGGATATAGGTCTTGGGTTAAACACAAAACAGCTTCTTCTACAGGGCTATATTAAGAACAGCTAAGCCAGTCACATCTTTCCTCTACTCATTACCAGACTGAATGTTTTACTCATGGATATAATCTAATAAATGGCCTCTAAAAATAAACCATTTGCCTGAAAAGGAATAATGCCCTGATGACATAAGAGCACATGGAGGTAAATCTTCCACAAGAGATTTTGATGGGAAGGACAAAAAGGAAAACCTGCTCTCCCCAAAGAGAAATACTCTGAATGGAGTTGAGCTTATCTTATTTTATCAGCAGACAAGAAAAAAAAAATAAAGGAGTAAACAGCTTTTCCTATTGACATGTTCTAGGCACTTACATGACTGTAGGAAAAGTCTTGCCAATTCAGAGGAATGGGAAAAAGAAAGGAAGGGAAGGGAAGCAGAGGGGAGGGGAGGGGAGGCGAGGGGAGGGGAAGAAGGAAGGAAGGATGGAAGGAAGGAAGGAAGGAAGGAAGGAAGGAAGGAAGGAAGGAAGGAAGGAAGGAAGGAAGAAAGGAAGGATGGAAGGAAGGAAGGAAGAAAGGAAGGATGGAAGGAAGGAAGGAAGGAAGGAAGGAAGGAAGGAAGGATGGATGGAAGGAAGGAAAGAATTAGAGAAGGGTGCCTGAATCTCTCAAATAGCTTAGGATATTTTCTTCCTTGTGAGCATAGGTGGAAATTAAAATTTGAAGATGAAAATGCCTAAAACTCAATTTTCAAACTTATTTACATCTAAGATGTAAACACATGATACAGGCAAATAATAATTAGACTCTCCCATCCTGAACTTTGTATTGGAAACCAGTAATACTAAAACTTGGCTAAGATAATGCTCTACGGAAGAAGTGGTGATTGCAACATGATCAAGGTTTCTGGCAGCATGGCAATAGTGAAAACAGTGGCATCTAGCACCCTGTGACACAGGAAAGGTAGACCAGTTCTTAGATAACCAGTCACCATGAGTTATTTTATGTTTTCCCTGAATACGATGTCTCTGAAATTAATTCTCCTTCTATTCTAGTGCTCACATGAGCCATCTGATACCTTTTTAATAAATTTCTTTTTAGCATTTTTCAGCTAGAGTCCATTCCTGTCTTGTAGTTCAGAGCATTAATGCATAATTTTTTTGCAGAGGTGGTTGCAAGTACAAACACTTAGATATCATTTGGGGTGGTGGGATACAATATGTGGTTGGTAAATGGAAATCTAAGATTGGTTATCTAGCCAAATTGGGAGAGAAGACAATGAAATTCACTAGCATTAATGGAGGAGACTGGTAACAAGTGGCATGTAGTGATAACATTTTTATTAAATTATCATCTATGCAAACCTCTGGAGGGAACAAGGCTCACTATTATAGAATATCTTATATAGCCTAAAAAATTCAGGGCTGTGAAATAGGGTGGTTTCTCACAGTACTGAATAGCATGAAATATAACACTAGAGTGACAGTCTCAAAGTTTTAAATCATAATCTTAAAGCACAAACTGAAATGTAGGACTTTCCATGCTTGAAAATAATCTCTTCTCTGCTGTAGCTAAAAGGTTGAAGCTGAATGTATAAAAATCAAATACAAAATTTTGTCAAATAGATTGCTAAATTAAAAATCATTTCAAGTCAAAGCCTTAACTAATTTCTTATATGAAAGTAAGAACATTGGTCAATAAAAGTCAGAATTCTAAAAATTACAATGGAGATATATTGGAGTATGCAGAAGACTCAGAGTAGCCTTCCATACTCAACCTCACTATATTTCCTTTGCCAGAGGAAGCAGCCCCTCCTCTATGTCTATAGAGGCCCTTTTTGTCTTACTCAAAAAGAACCTTTGTCCAGGAGAGTTGTTTTGCAAGAGGATGTCAATTCTGTTCATACCTACTTTCACTATCCCTTAATATTTCTAAATTTCTATGGTCAGATCCCAGTATACCTACTAGCCAACTACAAAGTCAAACCTAGAAGAAAAAGGCTTATAAAAATAATTATAAAATTTTGCTAATTTATGTCAATAATATAATGAATTTTGGGATAATTAAGGATAAATTAACTTTAGACTGGGCTAAAATTGTAATATTTTACACATAAATATATAAGCATATATAAATATAAACATATTCATATCTATAGATGAACATAAATTATCAATATAAAATATTGATCTTGTGTTAGCTAGAGTCTCTGGGAGTGTTTATGAATGTTTGATTAGCTGGTTGACTGAAATAGGGACTCATTGGTGGTCCACACTAAATGAAGCTGAAATGGCAGAAATTTCTTCATATAATATAGAGAAGGCAATCTAAACACACAGACAATTGAAATTTTGGAGTTTATTTTTCATGTGTGCTTCTCTTATGCATCCCTTAAGGGACACTAAACCAAGTCCCCCAAGGGCCCATTAAGAGTTTGAGAAAGCCATTAGTTAAAGGAGTGCTAATGTCCCTGTGCCTGCTTTCATGGGTGAATTCTGAGTGTCAGTGAAGGAAGATACAATAGAAACAGGTCCCATGATTTCAATGGTCTACCAGATTCCAAGTTTGGCAGAGATTTATTAGTGGTACTTAACTGCTTGAAACAAAATGGGCACAATTTCTGTAGAAGGCATCAAGGTAGCAGGCAATCAGAATAGTCTGAAACTCCAGAATCCGAGCTTGTAGGTAATTGATTATGGAGTATTAAGTTCTAAATGAGATAAACAACACATTAACAACCTACCTGATATGTACAAATGAATAAGCTCTAGTTCTAGGACACAGACACATGACTTAAGCTACTACAACAAAAGATCATAATCTCGATTCCAATTTCCATACGTGAGTGAAGTCATACTTTCTCCCAAAATACCTACTGCCATTTACAAGAATAACTATACTTGTAAAGGTAAGTACTGAAATATTTAGAGACTACTAAGCACTGGCTCTGAGACAGCAATAATTCCTAGAGATCCAGAATGCAAACAAGCTCCATGGATGAGAAGGAAACTCATGGGGATCAGTTACAAAATTGTCCCTTTTCAAAATTAGACTAGGCATGGTGGGATTCCAAATCCATACCATGGTTATTTCCCCAGATCCTAGTGTCTATTTGGAACATATATTCCCCAACAACTAGAATAACCCCCACAGTGGATTCTTGACCCACAAATAAAGTAATATGACACATGAAAGAAAGATATGACATTAACAAATTAGTAGAACTCCTCAGAGGTGTGTCTGTCTACCAATATGGTAAATCACAGAAAGTACTACATCACAAAGAAAATCACTAAGCATAGTGCCATCACCAAAGACAAATGATACGAGGTAGGTCATTCTTGATGACATTCACATTTAACTGTCTAGGTTGATAAGTATAGAACAGAGAAGCGGCTTAGAGAGTAGTGGTGCATTACATGAAGTACATTCAGATTATGATTCCAGTCTGCTATTTTAGATATGGTTCCACCAACTATTCCAGATATGATATCTTTTGATATGGTAAATGGCACTCTCTCTCCATCCAAATAAGCAGACAAATCCAGAGGCAATTTGCTTTTCCCTGGTAAGACTGCAAGGACATCTAACCAACTTATTTCAGAATTAGCAGCTCTCCCTCCTCTGCCACGATTTAAGCTGTAGATGCTATGTTGTTCTCATGATTCCATCAGATATCATACAGGTTCGCTACATTAGTAACATCACAGTTTAGAACGTTAAGATTGCTTAGATGTCTTGGTAAGACCTATGAAGTCTAGATGGTAGGAAACCATATGGTCTCCCATCTTAGTAACATTTCTGGAATTCTGAAAGTTTCAACATGTTAGTACTTTACAGAAAAGTAAACTAGAAGTCACTGCATGTTGAACGCTAACCAATGAGATGGGAGACACTGTCTTCCTTAGGTTTTGGAGGTCAAAAATACCACATTTGGAAGTGCTGTGCTGCTATTACCCTGTTACCAGGTGATCTCCAAGGCTGTCAGCTTAAGAGCATCTCAAAAGGAGATAAAATAATCTGTCTAGTGCAGATTGCAGTGAAAGCATTTGATGCTTATGCACCAGAAGTTACAATGTTGCTTGAACTCTTGGTAGGCAAAAAGGATGCTATATGTATACTGTGGTAAATCCTGATAGGAAAATCGCAGCAGGGAATCTCAAGTTTCCAGAGCAGTGGCTAGCAAACTAAAACCTCTACAGGCCAAATCTGCTCTACTACTTGTTTTTACAAATAAAGTTTTATGGAAATACAGCAATATTCATTTGCATACTACACATTACTGCTTTTGTGCTACAGCAGCAGAGTTGAGTAGTTATGACAGAGACCACAAAGCCAATATATTTATAATTTGTCTCTTTACAGAAAAAGTTTGCCAATCCCTTTTTAGAGCAAAGCTGTGCACTTTTCATCATATAAATATTTTCCTTTTGAAAAATAGCTCTTGGCTTATAAGAAGTTTGTGGTAGATACTGAATCTTTACTATTGGATGCTGGATGACCATGCAATTATGCTGCCCATAATAAAACTGATATATCTGACCCACCTGGCTATAATGTCAAGCATGCCTAACAGAATCCTACCATTAAGTAGGACCCATTCCAAGGAGATCCTGAAGGCACACACAAGCTGCATAAGCAGGTAGCTCACACTCCCAGTATGCCTATGACCACTGCACTGCCATCCTCCCTCAAACCACGCTTGTGGATTCATGGGGCACTGATGTGAATCAGTCTGCTGAGAGAAAATGATTTGAACATAATTTACCAATTTTTCTGCCAGAAGTAGACTGCTGTGGCATTAAGTCCTATTTAGAGTGGCTCTAAAGGACGGTGGAGAAGGTTTAAGCTTAAAATGAACATAATTTCAAGTGGTACATCTCTACTTTGCCTGGAGAAAGACTATGCCTCTGGTTAGAATCTGCATTATTTCAGAGGCAATAGCTAATGACTTGTCAAAAGATTAGATGCTGAAAATTAATAATATTGGGAGATTGATTAAAAGAAGAACTGAGGAAGAAATATGTGAATGAATCTTTTGGAATCAGCATAAGTCATGTGGATATTTTTACACCATACAAATACTAAAAATCTCTTACTACAAAAGGAAGTTCTTAACAATTACATGAAAATGTGGCACATATACACCATGAAATACTATGCAGCCATAAAAAAATGATGAGTTCATGTCTTTTGTAGGGACATGGATGAAGCTGGAAACCATCATTCTCAGCAAACTATCGCAAGGACAAAAAACCAAACACCGCATGTTCTCACTCATAGTTGGGAATTGAACAATGAGAACACATGGACACAAGAAGGGGAACATCACACACCGGGGACTGTTGTGGGGTGGGGGGAGGGGGAAGGGATAGCATTAGGAGATATACGTAATGCTAAATGACGAGTTAATGGGTGCAGCACACCAACATGGCACATGTGTACATATGTAACAAACCTGCACGTTGTGCACATGTACCCTAAAACTTAAAGTATAATAATAATAAAATTTTTAAAAAAAGAAAATAATAACCTCTCAGTCAGCCTTCTTTCCCAGCTATTCCAGCTCACTACCTTGAGATTATAAATAAAGCAGTTATGGTGAGAGTTGAAAAGCCATGCATAGGTCCAATGACATAGATAACGCCACACGATAGAGATGACCAATTCCACTGTTGAATGCCCAAACCTGAATAGCAGAGACCAAGAAAGAGGGTGATACGGAATACATTTTTTGAAAAAAAAAAAAAAAAAAAAAAAAGATGAATGGGGAAACAGTAAAACATGGTAAGTGTAAAATATAATAGCGGAAATAAAATTCCAGTTGATTAAAATATAGTTCATGGGAGATTAAGAAGACTAAAGTTCTCAGCTGGAGAGATAATATAGATAAAGATTAATTCTAAATGTTGATGAAAACATGTAAATTTAAATATTTTGTTAAATTTAAAAATAGGAGTTCTGACACTGCTAATGATAGAGAAGGTAATCCAGACCAACCAACACACCAAGAACCACTAAAAAGGCGTGAACAACCACAAAAGCTAAAGTTATTGGAGGGCTTACAAGGCAGGACCAAAATCCAGGACAAAGAGAAAAGAGACAGAGCGGCCAGCATTTTGGCTACTTTTCCCCTGGAGGCTCTTGCTGAATATGGGACAGGTGACTGTGAAGTGGAGACAATGAGATGTTAGCAGAACCTTGACAGACTCCTGGGCTGGAGTTCAAGAACCCCTAAAATGGAAGTGCCAATGTAACCCTAAACTTTGGGGTGGAAATCCAAAGGGCTACATCCTTAGGAAAAGAGGAAAAACTGAAAGTACACTGTACTTCTCAGGGACAGAAGATCAACTTTGAGTCATCTCAACTATCTAAATAGATGAAAGAGAAATCAAAACATTTCAGTCATTTAAAAATGAGAGAATAGATAAAGCATAGAGAAAACAATAAAGATAAGAAACACAATAAATCTAAAATATTGACTGATAAAACAACAACAGTAGACTGGGTGTGGTGGTGCATGGCTGTAATCCCAGCACTTTGGGAGGCCAAGGCAGGTGGATTACCTGAGGGCCAGAGTTCAAGACCAGCCTGACCAACATGGTGAAACTCCCTCTCTACTAAAAAATACCAAAAAATTAGCCAGGTGTGGTGGCAGGTGCCTGTAATCCCAGCTACTTGGGAGGCCGAGGTGGGAGAATCCCTTGAACCCAGGAGGCAGAGGGTGCAGTGAGCTGAGATCACACCACTGCACTCCAGCCTCAGCAACAGAGTGAGACTTCCTCTCAATAATAATAATAATAATAATACTATCTTGTGTGTTTGTAAATATAGTCATGTGTCACTTAACAACATGGATACGTTCTCAGAACGTATCTGCATAATTGCACAATTAGGTGATTTGTCATTGTGTGAACATCATAAAATGTGCCTACACAAACATAGATGGTGTAGCCTACTACACACCTAGGCTATGTAAAATAGCCTATTGCTCCTAGGCCACAAACCTGTAGAGCACATTATACTATACTGAATACTCTAGACAATTGTAACGCAGTGGTAAGTATTTTTGTATCTACACATAACTAAACGTAGAAAAGGTATAGTTGAAATACAGTATAATGTAATCTTAAGGGACCACTGTCATATGTGTGGTCTGTTGTTGACTGACACATCATTATGCAGTACATGACTACATAAGGAGAGTTAACAAACCTAACAACAGTAGAATATAACAAAAAATAACAGAATGTAAGATTGAAGGAAAAGGTAGTAATTGGCTTTGAAGTGTTCTAAGATACTGATATTTCTGGGACGATGAGTCTGAGAAACATTTTATACAGCTTTTCAGACAGATTCATGGGGTTAAGCAACCTGTACTCCACTGTGGTGGCCAACTCAGTAGCGTAACCTTGTTTTTTCACAATTTGCTCCCATACTTCCTCACTCCCGCTTCCCATGATTATATTTCCTATTAAAGTATTAGCGCACTTCTGGTCAGGCTTTGCTTTCTAGGGAACCTAGGCTAAAACAATATTTATAGATTAGAATAGTCAGTATTATAAATATATCAGTTATCCCCAAAACTGATCTATAATGCAATCCCAGTCATATCTCAGCATGTTTTTGTGGAAATTGATCATTGAAATCTAAAATTTACATTGAAATGAAGAGAACCCAAAATAGGCAGACAAGCCTAAGGAAGAAAAGCAAACAGGAATGACCTACTCTACCAGATATCAAGACTTATTTCTAAAGTTACACTAATATTGGTATTGGTATTGGTGCAATAATAGACACAGAGACAAGCATAACAGAATCGTGTCTTTAAATAGTTCTATGTTTAAAGATAACTGATTTCCAGAAAGGGTGCCATGACAGAGACAGAACAATTGGAGAATAATTTTTTTCAAATAAACTGTTCTATGCCAATTAAATATCTTTATTGAAATGTGTGACACTTGATACCTATTTCAACTATACATCAAAATATTATTCCTGAAACATTGTAATTGAGATGTAAAACATAAAACAGTGGAGCTTCTAGAAGAAACAGAAGAGAATATCTTTATAACTTTTAGGTAGAGAAAGATTTCTTAAAGAGCATACAAAAGTATTATTCAAAAAGAAAGATTGTGCATTTTATTATATTAAAATAAAAAGGAAGCTTTTGTTCATCAAAAGATAGCATCAAGAGAGTGAAAATGCAAGCTGGGTGCAGTGGCTCATGCCTGTAATCCCAGCACTTTGGGAGGCCAAGGTTGGTGGATCACTTGAGGTCAGACGTTTGAGACCAGCCTGGCCAACATGGTGAAACTCCATCTCTACTAAAAATACAAAAATTAGCCAGTCGTGGTGGTGTATGCCTGTAATGCCAGCTCCTCGGGTGGCTGAGGCACAAGAATCACTTGAACCTTGGAGTCAGATGTTACAATGAGTTGAGATTATGCCACTACACTCCAGCCTGGGCGACAGAGAGAGACTCTGTCTCAAAAAAAAAAAAAAAAAAAAAAAAAAAAGAAAAAAGAAAACGCTAGCCACAAAGCAAGAGAAAAGACTACAATATAAGTGTATTAGTTTGCTATTGCTTCTTCAACATATTATTACAAGCTTAGGACTTAAAACACCTATTTTATATTACAATTCTGGACATCAAAAGTCCAAAATGAACCTTATAAAGCTGAACTCAACATATTGGCAGAACTTTGTTTCTTCTGGAAGCTCTAGGGGAGAATCTGTTTCTTACCTTTTCCAGCATCTAGAGGTTGCCTATGTCCCTTGGGTGTTGGCCCCACATCACTCTGACGTCTGCTTCTGTCTTCACCTCTCTGTCTCTGACTCTGACCCTCTACCTCTGTTACACTGGGCTCACCCTCATAATCCAGAATAATCTCCCCATCTCAAAATCCTTACCTTAATGGTATCTGCAGAGTTCCTTATGCCATGCAAATTAACATATTCATAGGTTCCAGAAATTAGGATATGGACATATTTGGGAGAGAAGACATTAGTCAGCTGTACAACAACAAACAATAGAAAAAGGACAAACATCCAGAATATATAAAGAACTCCTACAAATGAATATGCCATATTTCTAGGCAAAACTATCAATTAATTCCAAATTAACTTATAAATTCAATACAATTCTTAAACACACATACACGCACGCGCGCACACACACACAAACACACACACGATTCTTTAGTTAGCTTGAAAATGAAATAAACAATAATAGCCAAATGATTTTGGAAAAGGAACAATGTGTGTTTGTTGCCCTAATAATCATTAAAGCAGTGTAATACAAACCCCCAAAATAGAGAAATGGATAAAACCAAATGGAGTCCAGAAATAAACTCACATAGACATGGGAATTAAATATGTAGTGAAGATAGCATTTCAAATTAGTGGGGAAGACAGATTAATATATTTTGATTACTGAGTATCTTTTTGAATGAAAATAATTACATTATACACAAAAGTAAATTCAAGATGGCTTAAAAAGATAAATGCTTCTTAAAACTATAACGTGTTGGATTATAATAAATATATCGATTATTGAGTGCCAAACAATTTATTCGTAGGACTTCAGTTAATCCATAAAACAACCCTATGAAATGGGACTCTTCAGATCTGCATTTTAAGATGAGAAGACTGAGGCACATACAGCTGAGGAATCTTGCTTGAGGTCACAGAGCTAGAAAAGGATGTAGCTAGGATTTGATCTCAGACATCATAACACTGAAGCCCAACCTCTTAACTGTTAGTCCACCAACATTAAGGTGAGGAATGACTTAATAGGAAATAAACAACTCTCAAAGCTTTTAAAGGAAATAATGCTAGATATGATTAAATACATATTAATAGTTTTTTGCTTTTCAAAAAATGTTGTAAACAAAATTAATTAAAAAGCAACACACTAGAAGAAAGTGTTTGCAAACACTTTCTTCAATAAAAGTTTAAGAAACAGAATATCTGCAAAGACCCTAGTCACTGCGAAAAGAATTTGGGAAAAATAAATAAATAAAAAATATAAGTAGACAATTCAGGGAAGCAGAAGCACAAACATTGTATATAAAAGGATGATAAACTTCACTGGTTCAGCATCAGACAGTCAAGAAAATGCAAATTAAAACGTTGATTTTGTTGTTGTTACCCACATTGAATTAAATAAACTTATTATAGAAAATGATGATATCCAGTGTCATTGAGGGTGTGGAGAAACACATACACTTTTGGGAATGTAATTTAATACCAGTTTTTAGAGTATAATTTAAAAGTACCTACTAGAATGTAAAATATGCATGCATACCCTTTAAGAATTCTATTTCTAGTTATCCATTTTACCAAAAATACCCCTCAGTGCATCTAAAATATACAACAAAGATGTTTATTACATTTTAGTTAGAAGTAACCTATTATCAGAATGAAATAGTTAAATTATTATGAAATTGAAGTACGATGAAATCCTCTGCAAAAGTTAAAAATGAGATAATCCATAGTTATTGACATAGAAATGTCTCTAAGACACATATTTCTAAGTCATAAAAGAATTTGAAGAATAATATATGTTATAAGCCTATTTATAAGTTTTTAAAACTACATGATGTCCATATACTACATAAAAATACATAAAATGCTTAGAAATGAGTTAAGAAAGATACACAGCAAATATTTAATAGTTATTACCTCTGGAGAGGAGAGTTAGATTGACAAAAGATGATGATTGATTGAAGGGTATCTTTTTATACCTTTGAGTAATTAACAACAACAACAAAAACATGTTTTCAGGTATTACTTAAATTTTTATTTTTAAGTTTATTTTTTGAATTGACAAATAAAAATTGTATATATTTGGCTGGGTGTGGTGGCTCATGCCTGTAATCCCAGCACTTTGGGAGGCCAAGGCGGGTGGATCACGAGGTCAGGAGTTGGAGACCAGCTTGGCCAATATGTTGAAACGCCATCTCTACCAAAATTATAAGAATTAGCCAGCCATGGTGGTATGCGCCTGTAGTCCCAGCTACTCGGGAGGCTGAGGTGGAAGAATCGCTTGGATCCGGGAGGTGGAGATTGCAGTGAGCTGAGAAACGCGCCACTGCACTCCAGCTTGGGTGACAGAGTGAGACTCAGTCTCGAAAAAAAAAAAAAATAGTGTATATATTAAAAAAAATAGTGTATATATTTATGATGCATAACATGTTTTGAAATATGAATACATTGTGGAATGGCTAAATCAAGCTATTGACTTATACATAACTTCACACACTCTTCTTTTTGTGGGGAGAACACTTAAAATCTACTCACAGCAATTTTCAGGAAGATAATACATTGCTTAACTATGTCATCAAGTTGTAGAATAGATCTCTTAAATGTATTCCCCTTGTGTGACTGAAATTTTGTGTCCTTTGACCAACACTTCCCCAACTCCTACCTTACCACCCCATCCCCAGCCCTTGGTAACCACTATTCAACTCTCTATTTTTATGAAATCAACTTTTTTAGATTCCACATATGAGTGAGATCATGCAATATTTGCCTTTCTGTGCCTGGCTTATTTCACTTATAATAACATCCTTCAGGTTCATCCACGTTGTCATCACATTGTCAGGATTCTCTTCTTTTTTAAGGCTGAATCGTATTCTCTTGTGTATATACCATATTTAAATATTTATATATCATATTTTCTTTATCCATTTATCCATTGATGGACACTTTGATTGATTCCATACCTTTGCTATTTTGAATAACGCTGCAATGAACATGGGAGAGCAGATATTGCTAACATACTGAAATTATTTTCTTTGAATATATATACTCAGTTTTGGAATTACTGGATCATATGGTAGTTATATTTGTCATTTTTTGAGGAACCTCCATACATTCTTTATAATGACTCTGCTAATTTACATTCCTACCAACAGCACTCAAAGGATCCATTTTCTCTGTATCCTTTCCAACATTTGGTATCTTTTGTCTTTTTGATAATAGTCACTTCAAAAGGTGTGAGGTGATATCTCATTGTAGCTTTAATTTGCATTTCTCAGATGATTAATGATCATTTTTTCATATACCTGTTGGACATTTGTACACCTTCTTTTAAGAAATGTCTATCCAGCTCCTTTCTCCATTTTTTAAAATTAGGTTATTTGTTTTCTAACTATTGTATTGTTTGTGTTCTTTATATATTTTTGATATTAACCTCTAATCAGATGTATAATTTACAAGTATTTCCTTTTATTCTGTAGGTTTCTCTTCACTCTATTGACGTTTCCTTGGCTGTGCAGTAGCTTTTTAGCTTGATCTAATCCTGTTGTCTATTTTTGCTTTTGTGCCTGTGCTTTTGGGTTCATATCCAAAAAAAAGGTTGCCCAGACCAATGTCTTGGAGCTTTTCCCCATGTTTTCTATTAGTAGTTTTACAGTCTCAAGACCTACATTTAGTTTTCTACGCCATTTTGAGTTGAATTTTAGTTATGATGTAAAGTAAGGATTTAACTTCACTTTTCTGCATGTGGAGATCCAGTTGTCCCAACACCACTAATGAAGAAAGTGTCCTTTGCTTATTGTGTGTTTTTAGCATGTTTGTTGAAAATCAATTGACCATAAATGCATGGGCTTGTTTCTGGGCCCTCTATTCTGTTCTATTGATCTATGTACCTGTTTTTATGTCAGTACCATTTCATTTTTATTACTATAGCTTTGTAGCATATTTTTAAGTTTTGTAATATGATTCCCCTGGCTTTGCTCTTTTGTTAAAGATTGTGTTAGCTATTCAGGGTCTTTGCGGCTCCTTTTGAATTTTAGGATTCTTTTTTTCTGTTTCGGTGAAAATATCATTAAAATTTTAATACGGATTGCATTGAATGTGTGGTGTGGACATTTTAATAATATTAATTCTTCCAATCCATGAACATAGGATATCTTTTTTCATCAATCTTTTATAGTTTTCAGTGCACAGGTCTTTCTTTTTTTTGGTTAAATTTATTTCCATTTCATTTTATTTGATTTTTGTAGCTATTGTAATGAGATTTCCTTGCTTTCTTCTTCAGTTAGTTCATTGTCAATATATAGAAATGCTACTGATTTTTTTATGTTGATTTTATAACCTGTAACTTTACTGAATTTATTAGTTCCAATTTTTTTTTGTAGAGTCTTTAAGATTTTCTATGTATAAGATTATGCCATCTGCAAATAGGGACAATTTAAATCATTTTTTCCAACTTGGATGCCTTTTATTTTTTTCTCTTGCCTAATTCCTCTGGCTAGAACTTCCATACTGAAATAAAATGGTGACAGTAGACATCCATGTCTTGTTCTAGATCTTACAGAAAAAGCTTCCAATTTTTCATCGAGTATGACGTTAGCTGTGGGTTTGTCATATTTGACCTTTATTTCATTGAAGTACATTTCTTCTATACCTAATTTGTTGAGTTTTTATCTTGAAGAAATATTAAATTTTATCAAATGCTTTTTCTGGATCTATTGAGATAATTATATGGTTTTTGCTCTTTATTCTGTTAATGTGTTGTATCACATTTATAGATTTGTATATGTTGAACCATTCTTGCATCCCTGGGATAAATAGTACTTGATCATGCTGAATTATCTTTTTTTTTTTATTTTTATTTTTTTTTTTTTTTTTGAGACAGAGTCTAACACTGTTTCCTGGGCTGGAGTGCAATGGTGCGATCTTGGCACACTGCAACCTGTGCCTTCCAGGTTCAAGCGCTTCTCCAGCCTTAGCTTCCTGAGTAGCTAGGATTACAGGTGCCCACCACCAGGCCTGGCTAATTTTTTGTATTTTTAGTAGAGACAGGATTTTACTATGTTGGTCAGACTGGTCTCAAACTCCTGACCTTGTGATCCGCCTGCCTCAACCTCCCAAAGTGCTGAGATTAGAGGCGTGAGCCACCACACTTGGCTATCTTGGTGTCTTGTTTATTATACTTTAAGTTCTGGGGTACATGTGCAGAATGTGCAGTTTTGTTACATAGGTATACATGTGCCATGGCAGTTTGCTGCACCCATCAACCGGTCACCTACATTAGATATTTCTCCTAGTGTTATCCCTCCCCTAGTCCCCAATCCTGCAACAGGCCCCAGTGTGTGATGTTCCCCTCCTTATGTCCATGTGTTCTCATTGTTCAACTCCCATTTATGAGTGAGAACATGCAGTGTTTGGTTTTCTGTTCTTGTGAGAGTTTGCTGAGAATGATGGTTTCCAGCTTCATCCATGTCCCTGCAAAGGACATGAACTCATTTTTTTTTTATGGCTGCACAGTATTCCATGGTGTCACATTTTCTTTATCCAGTCTATTATTGGTGAACATTTGGTTTGGTTCCAAGTCTTTGCTACTGTGAACAGTGCCACAATAAACATACGTGTGCATGTGTCTTTATAGTGGAAAGATTTATAATCCTTTAGGTATATATCCAGTAATGGAATTGCTGGGTCAAATGGTATTTCTAGTTGTAGATCCTTGAGGAATCGCCACAGTCTCCCACAATGGTTGAATTAATTTACACTTGCACCAACAGTGTAAAAGTGTCCTTATTTCTCCACATCCTCTCCAGCATCTGTTGTTTCTTGACTTTTTAATGATCGCCATTCTAACTGGTGTGAGATAGTATCTCATTTTGGTTTTGATTTGCATTTCTCTAATGACCAGTGATGATGAGCATTTTTTTCATATGTCTGTTGGCTGCATAAATGTCTTCTTTTGAGAAGTGTCTGTTCATATTCTTTGCCCATTTTTTGATGGGGTAGTTTTTTTTCTTGTAAATTTGTTTAAGTTCTTTGTAGATTCTGGATATTAGCCCTTTGTCAGATGGAGAGATTGCAAAAATTTTCTCCCATTCTATAGGTTGCCTGTTCACTCTGATGATAGTTTATTTTACTGTGCAGAAGCTCTTTAGTTTAATTAGATCCCATTTGTCAATTTTGGCTTTTGTTGCCATTGCTTTTGGTGTTTTAGACAGGAAGTCTTTGCCCATGCCTATATCCTGAATGGTATTGCCCAGGTTTTCTTCTAGGATTTTTATGGTCCTAGGTCTCACATTTAAGTCTCTGATCCATCTTGAGTTGATTTTTGTATAAGGTGTAAGGAGGGTGTCCAGTTTCAGTTTTCTGCATATGGCTAGCCAGTTTTCCCAACACCATTTATTAAATAGGGAATCCTTTCCCCATTTCTTGTTTTTGTCAGGTTCGTCAAAGATCAGATGCTCATAGATGTGTGGTGTTATTTCTGAGGCCTCTGTTGTCTTCCATTGGTCCATATATCTGTTTTGGTACCAGTACCATGCTGTTTTGGTTACTGCAGCATTATAGTATAGTTTGAAGTCAGGCATCATGATCCCTCCAGCTTTGTTCTTCTTGCCCAGAATTGTCTTGGCTATGCAGGCTCTTTTTTGGTTCAATATGAAGTTTAAAGTAGTTTTTTCCAATTCTGTGAAGAAAGTCAGTGGTAGCTTGATGGGGATAACATTGAATCTATAAATTACTTTAGGCGGTATGGCCATTTTCATGATATTGATTCTTCCTATCCATGAGCATGGAATGTTTTTCCACTTGTTTGTGTCCTCTCTTATTTCCTTGAGCAGAGATTTGTAGTTCTCTTTGAAGAGGTCCTTCACATCCCTTGTAAGTTGGATTCCTAGGTATTTTATTCTCTTTGTAGCAATTGTAAATGGTACTTCACCATGATTTGGCTCTCTGTCTGTTAATGGTGTATAGGAATGCTTGTGATTTTTGCACCTTAATATTGTATCCTGAGACTTTGCTGAAGTTGCTTATCAGCTTAAGGAGATTTTGAGCTGAGACGATGGGGTTTTCTAAGTATACAATCATGTCATCTGCAAACAGAGATAATTTGACTTCCTCTCTTCCTATTTGAATACACTTTATTTCTTTCTCTTGCCTCATTACCCTGACCAGAACTTCTAATACTATGATGAATAGGAGTGGTGAGAGAGGCATCCTTGTCTTGTGCCAGTTTTCAAAGGGAACGCTTCCAGATTTTGCCCATTCAGTATGATATAGCTATGATAGATAGTATAATATGATACAGAAAAAGTTTATAATTTTTCATCATTACGATTTTAGCTGTGGGTTTGTTATATTTGGCCTTTATTTCACTGAAGTACATTTCTTCTATACCTAATTTGTTGAGAGTTTTTATCATGAAGCAATATTAAATTTTATCACATGCTTTTTCTGGATCTATTGAGATAATTATATGGTTTTTGCTCTTTATTCTGTTAATGTATCACATTTATAGATTTTTGTATGTTGAACCCTCCTTGCATCCCTGGAATAAATAATACTTGATCATGCTGAATTATCTTTTTAATGTGCTGTTGAATTCCATCTGTTAGTATTTTGTTGAGAATTTGTGCATTTATTTTCACCAGGCATATTGGCCTGTAGTTTTCTATTCTTCTAGTGTTTTTGTCTGGCTTAGGTAACAGAGTAATGCTGGTCTTGTAAAATGAATTTGGAAGTATTACCTGTTCTATTTTTCAGACATATTTGAGAAGAATTGTCATTCACCGTTCTTTCAGTGGTAAAATTCAATGATGAAGCCAATAGATTCTGGGCTTTTCTTTGATGGGAGACTTTTTATTACTGATTCAATCTCTTCACTCATTTTTGGTCTGCTCAGATTTTCTATTTCTACATGATGCAGTCTTGGTAAGTTGCATGTGTCTAGGAATATATATCTTCTATGTTATCCAAATGTTTTTATATAATTGCTCATATAATCTCTTATGGTCCTTTTTATATCTGTGGCATGTATTGTAATGTTTTCTATTTAATTTCTGATGTTACTTATTTGTCTTACTTTGAATTCTTTGTCAGGCAGTTCACATACCTCCATTTATTTGGGGTCAGTTATTGAAAGATTACTGTATTCTTTTGATGATGTTATGACTTCTTGGTTTTTCACGTTTCTTGTTGCTTTTCATTGATATCTGCACCTTTGAATAAGTAGGGACTTATTTCAGTTTGCAGACTGGCATTTTCTAGGAAAATCCTTCATCAATTAGCTTGTCCAGAGATGCTAGGCAGGCTGTCTGGCATGGTCCAAGGGTGGACTTGCTGCTGGGATCCTTGGGCAGGCTAGCTGGTGCCTGGGTCAGCAGGTGATCAAGCCTGGGGCCTAAGTCCACAGAGTTGGACCTGAAGTCTGAATCCACTGGGATAGGCTTGTTGGTGGGGTCTGTGGGGATGGGCCTGGAGCTTGTATCCATGGAGACCAACCTGGAGCTTGGGTCTACAAGGGCTTACCTGGCACTGGGATGGGTCTAGAACCTGAGTCTCCATGGGTTGGCCAGGTGGTTGAATGAGCCTGGCACCTGGGTCCACTGGGAAGGATGTAGAGCCTGAGTTCATAGAGTTGACCTTGCACTGGGGTGGGTCTGGAGCCTGGGGCCACTAAGATGGGCTTGGAACCTAAATTCATGGGGACTGGCCTGGAGCTTGGTGGTCTTGGAGACTCAGTCCACAGAGTTCAATCTGGAACCAAGGTCTACTGGAGTGGGCCTACACCCTGGGTCTTCTGAAACAGGCTTGTACCCTGGGTTCTGTAAAACATGGGACCACTAGGAGTGGCCTGGAGCTTGAGGCCAGCTTTGTACTGAGGCCAGCTTGAAGCTTGGGTTTGTTGGGGCTGATCTGGAGACTATAATCATGGAGGGTGACCTGGGATCTGAAGCCACTGGGGCTGGCCTGGAGCCTGTATCCACTAGTGCCAGCCTGAAGGCTGAGTGTACAGGTGCTGGCCAAGAGGCTAGGTCCATGAAGGTTGGCCTGGGGCCTCAGGGGCTGGCCTAGAACCTGGGTACACAGGGATGTCTTGGAGGTTGGATATATGGGGGCTGACCCAGAACTAGAATCTACTGGGACAGGCCTGGCCCCTGGGTCTGCAGGAGCCAGCCTGAAGGATGGGGCTGTGGTGGCTAGCCTGGCAATAGGCAGGCCTGCAGCCTGTATCCATGGTGCCCACCTGGTGTCTGAGGCCTGAGTGCCCAACTGGCATGAGGACAGGCCTAAAGCCTGGTGCCACAGGAGCTGCCTTGGAACTGGGTGGGCCCAGATTCTATGTCTACAGGTACCAGCCTAGAGGCTGGGTCTGTGGTTGTCGGCCTGATGACTAGGACTACTGGGGCTAGCCTGGTGCTGGGGCATGCCTGAAGCTTGAGCCAGGAGGGCAAGCCCAGTAATATGGGCAGTCTGGAGCCCAGGGTTGCTAAGGCCAGCCTGGCCATGGGACAGGCCTGGAGCCTGATTCTGTGGTGGCTGGCCTGGTGCAGGGTTAGGCCTGAAAGCCAGTGGAGACTGCCTGGCCGTGAGAACAATCCGGAGAAAGGGGCTGCTGTGGTCAGCTTGGCAGTGTGATGGCCCAGAGACCAAGTCCGTCACACAGGCCTGGAGTCTGCAGCTGCAGAATCCCTCCTGGCACCAGGGCAGGCCTGAAGGCTCAGCCCATGAGTACTGACATGAAGTCTGGGGCTGTGGGAACCTGCCTGCACTAGTATTACTTGAGTAGATCCTGTGTTGCGGTTTGAAGCACAATCTGGTGCTCCTACCCTCTCACAGAGGATATCTCTTTCCATGCTGTGCTGCCTGTGGTTGGGAGTAAAGGAATACAGTTGATGTAAAACTGTCCTTCCTACCTTCTTCAATGCATCTTTTCTTATTTCTGTGCCACACCCAGGTGCTGTAATCTCTCATCTAGTTTCCTTAGCTTTTGTGAAGATATTTTTGCATAAGGATAGTTGCTCAAATTGATGTTTCAGTGGGGGGGAGAGCACTGGAGAGTCCTATTTTATCATTTTACTGACGTCAGTCCTTGTATAAATTTTTAAAAGAAAAAAATACACTGTAAGTAAATACTGTGACTGGGAAAGAGCTTTCTATGGGTGGCATGAATTGCCCCAGCAAAACCCAAGACAGACACGGGCTGTCTCTTTTATTGGCTCCCAGCTAATGAGAATAACAGGTCCAGGCCACCGAAAACAGAAAGATTCTTCCACAGACCCTAAACCGTTCCCAATTTAAGTTACAATATTATAACCCAAAGACGTCACTTGGAACTTAAGCGATTCTCTTTTAAGCTCTCCCCATGGATTTAAAATAAAAGCACAACAATATGTTTTTGAGATATTTATTTCTTTTCATTCCATTTTCCCCAAGAACTGTATATCATCTTCAGCATTTTCTTGTCCCTGCAGTGTAGCTGCTCTTGGGGAAGCACCTCTCTTCCCCGAGATGAACTAAATTTTAAGAGTTGCTTTCCATTTTAATCATTAACATGCCATGCAATATAGCTACTGCTAATTCAGAATTGATAATGAGCACTAGGATAGTTTCAAGATTAAAGAAGCCTAAAGAAACAACTAGAAAGGGGCAATGGAAGAAATATCTTATATAAATTCCCCTTTGATCTCTGCTGTGGACTGTATTTTGGAGTGAGGAAAGAAATGAGCTTCCAAGTGCATAATTGCCCTTTTAGACAATAAAAGGCTTTCCTGACATTAGTTCCATATGCTGAAGATGGCATCTTATTTTTCTTTTCTATAACTAGAAATCAGTAGTTAACACAGGCATTGAATTCCACATCTATTTCTAGAAACCACCTTTCTATGGCTATTTTTTAAACACAAAAATAACAGTTTGCAGCTTGCACAGCCTTAACCAGTAGGCTCTAGCCTCTATTGTTCTTGCTGTCTTCACTATATGCAGAAGTTCACTTTGCCCATTTAGAAAAACAACACTTAAATCTTTTGGTGCAAGAAAGCATATACCCGCAATATTAATGCCTTTGCCATTTCTCCAGATTCAAAATGGCTTTCCTATCACGGAGAAACTTCATTAACCCATACACTGATAAATCAGAATTTTTAGTAACTCAGATACTTTATATACTTCTCTGTTACAGATGCAGGTATGTTACCTGCATCAAATGAATTAAGAACCAATGGCATAAAGAACAGTAGCTGAATCTTATTTATAATTTTAAAGTTCTTTGCCACTGAGTTAACTCCATTTTCCAGATTGTAAAGGAAATATAAGTCTTCCATATGAACAATTAATGTGTTAAATAGATACAACTCAAGTTTTCTATACTGTACAATCCGGATGAGAGAAAGGAGGAATGGGGTAGAGTGGGGAGTCTCATCGAAATCAGGAAACGATTATCTTTCCTCTGAGCCCATAGGTAACATCCTTATAATCCTACGAGCCCCCAAATTCCTGCTTTTCTTATTTGTAGAATTTCAGAGGCAGATAAGCTCACAGCTTGAAATGGGACTTGAATATTAGAGTATTCGTATCTTGCTTCTTCCTTGGGCAATTTGCTTAGCTTTTCTAAGCCTTAGCTACCTTATCTGTCAAACAGAGATAATAATAATTGCTTTGAAGATTGAAAGGAATTATACATGTAGCCTAAACATAGCACCTAGTATAAGTTATTTGAGTTTACCCACTCTGTTGTTCCCTTCCCTCGCTTAAGTTCTCCTTTACCTGTGTTCCCATCACTGGTTGCATTATCACTCTCTGGTGGTAGCTGCTGTTCCAAAGGCTTCACTAGGCTCCACATGGAACAGAATAGTGGCAGCAGGGTCTCAAGCTGCTGCTACTATTTTGTTACTAAATCGATTCTGAATATAAATCCACTGCAAGATTTAGATCTAGGGGAAAGTGCAATACAGATTTCCTGGAAGTCTCAGAAAATTCCTTGTATTTCAATGATGCCAATTGGGTCAGTGTCTATATTTCTAACCAGCTGCTGTGGCCAAGGGATTAAAATTATTGATTGTCTTGGGCCTAAATTACATGTTCCATCCTTGGAGAAAATAGCAATGCTCTATCCATCCACATGGACCAAATACAGGAAGGAATGAATCTCCTAACGACTTTTGCCAGAGGTAGGGTGGATGGACGCAGAGAAGATACATCCTGTTATATTTTATGTCTCCCCAAATTACTTATCTTGGCTATATGATGCTTTTGCTGGAAGTATTCTAAAAAAAAATTCATAATACAAATATTTACGTATATAATCCAAAGTGTCTGCTGCCTGAACATTCCCAAGTCTTTTAGAATTTGGGGAACTCATTGCTTTAATAATTAAATTAAAATAATTAAATCCCCAGCCCATGTCCTGAGGAAAGTCCCAAACTCCCCAAAAACGTTCACATATTCTTGTATGCAGATAGAATCTCCTTATCACCTCTCATTCTGAACGTCTCTTCTTGGTAAATTCTGTACCTTATTTTTCTCACTTTCTGCAGCTGCCATCTTCTTTCCATACCACGTGGGCCCTTCTCTCTTGCTCCTCCAAATAGAATGTAATTTGTAAATATTATTAAAGTTTTAAGTAGAATAGGAAATGATTACAGAAAGGTGAAGATCAGGGGATAATTTTAAACTAAATTTGAGAATTACTAGTCTTAGAAATTTTTTGGCCACATGCCAAAATTAATTCCTTTCTAGCTTGTTTTCTCAGATCTTGGTATCTTGCAAGTCTGCTACCTCTCCAATAGCTCCCTACACTCCACATTTTAGGAGTCATAAAACTCTGCCTCCCCAATTCATCAAGGAAAAATTTTTAAATTCCCTTCCATTGCATGCAGAGCAGTTTAGTCCCACACCCCTATTCAATGGAGTATGTCTCTTATTCATTTGATAATATAAATTTGATATAGTGTAATGGCAAATTTTCTAATATTTAATTTTCTTATGTTGAATTTAATTCCTTATGTTTAATAGACAAACTAAAGCAAGAAATGAAGATATATTAAGACATATTTTATTGGCTGTTTGCAATTTCAAATTTTAAAATTAAAAGGACAATACAGAACACCTGGTCCATTCTATAGAGTCCCATGATTGTGCAGCCCCAGAAGTTGTCAGTGGGTTTCACCTATTTTTTTCATATGTAAATTATGTTTGACAGCAAGGACTAATTCTTCATCTCAAGGTTTCCTAGCTCAGTGTTACCATAAATTCTGTGGCAATTCTGTCTCCATCAATTTCATAACCATTGTTGTACTCATTTTCCAAACCATAAAATGCTATAATTGTGTCCATGAAAGTTAAAATATTCTCTAACAAGGCATTTAGACCAGTATTCTGCTTCCATGCATGTATTCTGTTAAATGTAATACAATATCACCATTTACATGTATAGTAACTAAGACTCAGACATACTGTTTGCTTGTAGTAAGTTGCAGAAAGAAAATAACTTTATCTCCTGATTTCTGGCACCATACTCCAACTGAGTAGACTTGGTAGATCCCCACAAGTATGTGAATAGATGCAAACTCCATCTTCGTGTGACTGCTTCCCTTCCAGGTTTTGGCAGTTCTACTACCATTCACAGATTTGACCCAGTCCTTTTCCTCTGCTGTAGTGTATGAAAGTCACAGTCCCTTTTTCTCTTGTTCTCTGCACCTTTAGGTTCTACAGAGGTTGGCATTATGGCCTCTAAAATAAATTTCAAGCCACTTTCCAGATGTCTTTCCTGAAAGCTACAAGCCAACGACAAAAGACAGTCAATGTCTGATCTAGACTAAGATTGACTGAATATTTACCAACAAATCCACAGGTTACTGATCAACACGTTGCTTCATATTTAATGTTCTTTTAAAACTCTAGCATATGCATAACTTTTGGGGCTCTTTACACTGATATCAAGTTTGCATTTCATTATTTCTGTGTAACGGTTTTTGTGGTTAGCGGATTGTTACCCTTCTTACCCTGTTGAGTAAAAACAAACAAACAACAACAACAAAAACTAGAGGTTCTCCACTATTCTAGGTGTTAGGCATAGTACGTGACATATTAGGAAAGCATGGCTATGTAATCAGATGTCCTTCCTATGGAGAATGCACAGGGGCTAAGCCACCTGATTTTATAGTAGTGCTGCCTAGTTCAAATCCTAGCTCAACCATCTGTGCCACTCAAGGGCCTCAATGTTCCCATCTTTTAAATTGGGGATAATAGTACCTACCTCAAAGGGGTATTTTAAGAATTGAATGAATTTCTATATGAAAAGGATATAAAGGAGTGCCTTGGATATGGTAAGTCATCTCTAAATGCTTACCAGCATTGATTTTCATCAACTGGGTTGACATAACCACATCGACTCAAAACTATTTTTTAAAGTCTGAGAGCATTTGCATCGTAAAGCACACAACTCTGCCTATTTTGCTGGAAAATTATATACACACACACACACACACATATGTGTGTGTGTGTGTGTGTGTGTGTGTGTGTGTGTATCTCCCCTCTACTTTTTTAAATCTTCACTTATTATTTTCACAAATATGTATTAAACATCCAAATGTCATGCACTAGAAGCGCTGCCAAGGTTAAGGTACTAAACAAGAAAGACAGACTCCCATGAGGCCTTAATTCTAGAGAAGAGAGAAAATAAATGTAAAAAAACAAAATGATCAAGATGATATCAGATAGTAGTCAGGCTGCATATAACACCAAATGAGTGATTTAGTAAGTAGGTAGAAAGGGTAGGGTCATGGTGGAGGGAGTGATACTCTAGAAGTGAGATGGAAGCTGAGATCTAAAGAAAACTGTTGGGCAAAGACTGAGCTGAGCACATTCCAGCAGAGGGAAGAGCTGCTGTGCAAGGAGCAGAAGGAAAGCCAGCATCGCTAGAGTGGATTGAACCAAAAGCATGGGAGATAAGGTCAGAAACATAGTCAGGAGCCAAATAATGTACAGCTTATAGGCCCTGGTCAAATTCAGCTTTTATCCTAAATGAAATAGGAAGCCATTGGAAGGTCAGAGTGAGGAAAGATGTGATCTGATTTGTAATTCTAATCACCCTGGAAGCTAGGCAGCAAATGGGTTATTGGGGGAAAGAGTAGAAGGGGGCAGAGCAGCTAAGAGGCACTGCAGGCAGGTGAGAGATGACAGTGACAGTGCAGATGCACAGATTCTGGATGGGCTTTAAAAGCAGAGCTGATAGAAGTTAGACTGGATGATGATGAAACCAGGATAATAGAAAGATGGGAGCAAGAATGACCCTGGGTTTTGGCTTGAGAAACCACATGGCTGCTTATTTATGGAATTTAGAAGACTTGGGGAGGTATAAGTTTGGAAGGGAAAATCAAGTGTTCTTTTATGATACATTTTATTTTGGCTACTCATACTGAATAAGAGACGCTTGTATTTTTCTACTTGGAAATGCATTTTAAAAACTCACATTTTCGCCTTCTGAAATTTTAGCATGGGTGAAGCTAATCTTAACTGACCAAAGGGAAAAATTTTCCCTCCCTTTATTATGTGAGCTATGTGTTCCATCTGTACACACATAACAACCATAACTTAAAGAATGTTATTCATGTTCCCCTATATCTTACTATGGAAAGTTTTAGAAAGCATGAACTCAAGACACACAAAAACCATACCTGCCTGACTTACATTCTATCAAACCCACCATATGACTTAAAGGGACATGGAATAAATGAACTTAATTGTGCTGACAATGTCACAGCCAAACATGTAACACATGGGGGCTAACAAAGTCTAGAACAGCTTGTGCGCAATGTTTTATACCGTTTCTTAAACATTAAATAGTTCTCATTCTTAATGAGTAATTCTTCTTCTATTTCAGGTCTTTGACAAAGAATATAATCAGTTTTGCTATAACTCTTGTTTTGGAAATGTGAATTTATTCCTACACAATTTATATAGTAGAGAACAATTTGAGGACAATGCAAATTTTGTATTTGCGTATGCACCATGTTGTCCATAAGCTACACTAGAGGAATGCAGGAAGCTGTACCCAATTCATACAAGCTACACAGGAATACACAAAACACACATATGCTCCTCAAACATCTGCCAGCTACCTCAGTTTACCGGCCTGTTATGAGCCACACTCATCCGCATCTGCTATTAGAACTTTCCAGCTGATTTCAGATAAGCCACCTTCTACAATTTCACAAAAACTCGTAAGTTGCAACACTTCTGACACCCACTTACACAAGCAAACTTCAGGTTTGTTTCAAGGTAATGTGACATATTTATGGTAAAATAGTATTTATGTATTTCCTGACCATGTAATGTGTGTAAAAGAGAACTCTCATATTTATTAGATTTCAAACTTGTTTTATATATCACTGACAAAGGTTTTGAGTGTTGTGCCCCTTGTGCATAAGCCCTACAACACATGTCATATTATAGCAGAGTTGACTGTATTTGAAATGCAAATTCACAGTCTTTCTGCATTAAGTTTCTAAAACTAAGCAAACATCTAGGATCATCAGGATGATTAGAGAACTCTAATTATGATTTCTTTGAATCATAAAATGTGTTTAATAACAATTCTTAGAACAAGAAGGATTTTATAAGCTTAAGAAAATTATAACTTTTTGATTGCATATGCTTTATATCAGGTGTCATATCGTGTTTCTATCTTATTTGGGTGTTAAATTTTTGCACTTTATTTTATTGTTATGTTTATATATCATACATGCTTATATGAGCGAAAAGAAGTAACTAAAAATAATTCCTTTTAGTTTTAAAAGAAATTGTGAATTTTGTGAAATATGTGTGTGTGGAAAGTGGAGTTATAAGTACAACCTAAATTCATCCTGAAAGAAAAGTGTTAATGTTGCCTAAATGTTGGATACTTACAGTAAAAAGAAAGGGAGTAGGAAAAGGAAAAGAAAGCAAAGAAACTTCACTCTCTAAACAGGCAAGAGGATCACTACTTTCAAGAAATTTTAATAATGCAGTAAAAAAGTCTTCATGTTCGTTAAAATATAAAATTCTTATAAGCCAGACATACAATGGTCATATCTTTGTGGAAAAAAAAAAAAGAGAAGAAAATATTAACATCGAAAGTCTTGCAGACGGTTTCATTCTGAAGCCCTTGAGGTTTAAGAAGGCATCCCTCCAAACTGTACCTAACTAGCTCAGTGTGTGGGCGTGTACCAGAGACTCCTGTCCACTAGGGGCTAGACTTTCACCAATAAACTGCTTTTAACTATAGCACTTAAATCAAGTCCTATTTAACTGGCACACAAATACAAGGATATTTTTATTAAATTTCTGAAATATAATTCCTATCATAAAGAGATAATCTTAAAATAAGTACTTCTGATCAGTTTAATAGTTTAAATGTAACTGACTCAAAGATGTATAGTCTCAAATAAAATGCTGCTGCAGGAACTTTATATTGTGAATTAAAATGGTTTGATCATAGAAATATTTGGGCTTTTTTTCCTCTCACTTTCTAGCTTTGTGAAGACTAAAGACTTTATCATGCACTAATCATGCTTAATTAACATCAAGCAATCAGGTCATGGTGTGCCTATTGTCATACAAATATATTAGAAGCAGCACAAGACTACCAGTATTTTTTTTTAATTTTTGGAATTCACTCATTTATCAAAGATGTATTGAATTATTTCTGGATACTGTTATTTGGAAATGACTTATACTCTGTTTTTTATTGTCTAGTTATTCCTAACAAGGAGGTGTAACTTTTATAACAAAAAGGAGTACTTTTTAAATTTAAGATTTGTTTATTGAACTCCTATGCATCGTGCTCTAACCATACAAAGATGAACAAAACAAGAACCCTATCTCAAGTTTGTCAGTCTCATTAGAAAGACAGACAGGCATATAAGCAAGACCCTCCCTAAACGACCTTCTTCCCCGCTAAGGTGTATAAAGGGCAGTGGTACACTACAATGCAAGGTATGCAACAATTAAAAGCAATGGCTTTGGAATCAGAGAGAGTACAGTCTAAATATTGGCTCTACCATGCGATTCTCAACATGTGTTTACCCACTCTAAGTCTCCCTTTCCTCACAGTGAATCAGGAATAGTAATTCCTACCTCACAGGATTAAGTGGAATCATGTATGTAAATCTTTCAGTACAGTGCCTGGCATGTACTAAGTCTTCAAAAATGGTATATGTTTTCACAGTGGAGCACTAAGGAAGTGTCGAGCAGGGCATTGAGAACTGACATCTACCAATCAACATGTGATGAACAGAGGCAGGAAGATTGTCACTGCACCAAGGGCCATCTACTTTAGTGTTGCATGACATTAGCGTTTTAGGGTGAGGTTTTGTGTGTGTGTGTGTGTGTGTGTGTGTGTGTGCTCAAGAAGCATAACCACTTAATGGCACAGAGTCTATTTTGAAGCTTGAAAACCAGTAAGACCATAGAACTCTCTCAGGAGGAATGAGGAGTTGGCTGAGTTCTGCCCAAGGAAGTTCTCACAAGAGGGCATTGTAAAACGTCCTTATTCCTCAGAACTTAACTTTAAAATGTTCCCACTGAAGTCCAATGGGAGTTTTATGGGAGTAAAGGATAGAATTAGGTCTTGTGTATTTTTAAAGGGTCATTCAAAAAGGCAAAGTCTAAATTTTTTACAGATGGCAGAGTAGGAGTAACGCAGTTGGCCAAAACTGACCTTTTATGTTTTCCAAAAGCAAATGTTTACTGAAAGAGGACTCTACTATACTACCAATGGAAAAAGAAATCCTCAAGCTTACATTGGATAGCTCAGTACACATTCACTGCCAAATAAATTTATAAAAATCAATAATAATATTTTCCATGGTACCTGTTTTCAACCTTCCTCCAAAATTTTGCCCTGTAGTTGCTTTTTCTCAAACACAAATATTTCTGAGGAAAAATAATATTTTAGGTGAGAATAGGCTTGCGAAATCATATGCATTTTAGGAGCCTCACTGTGCCTTCACAGTTCTAGCTCCACCACAGTGATGCACAGGCAGGGGAGAGGATGACCAATGTCACCAGGTCTCCTGGATAGTGAATTTAAAACTGGTGTTAAGTTCTTCCAGAATGAAACTCCTTTTAAACTTTGTTCAAGGAGGGAAATGGATGTTAGAAATTCCTGTGCTCTTTTGGACATTAAATAACTCTTAAAAAAACAAAATTTCAATGTGTTCAGTAAGTTTTAAAAAGTAAGAAATATTGAAATCCATCAAACATGAATAGGAAAACTTAAAGTGGCTTGTGACGATACATATTGGGTTTTGCAAATTTTAAAAGTTCAGGGAGAAAAAATGGAAATGTGAGCTCAAATTATCAGTAAAACTTAGTCAACCCACAACAGCCATAGTTTAGAACTTTCTTATCTTCGCACTTATTAAGTGGGTTGCAAGTACAATTTTAACATGTAGGTTTAAAAAAAGAATTGTTCCATAGCCGCCAGAAAATCAGAACCATCCCACTTTTCTCATTCAGGAGAAAGCATGCACAGTAGATATTTAGACAACACTTTAGTAACTGGCATATACTGAACGATTTTGGCAGCTAGACCCCAGATGGCCATGTTCTGTTAAGGATTGTAGAAGTCTATTCCTTTTTTAAAAAAAAACAATAAAAATAAATAGATAGCTTAAGTGTAAAATAGTATATTCACTTTGGAAAAAGTTGTGACAGTTCTTATAAAGTTAAATATATACCTACTTTTTGGAAATTGAAATTCTACTCCTTGATATTTACCAAAAAATAAAAACACATCAAAAAATAAAACCCACACACTTGCACAAGAATGTCCATAGCAGCTTTATTCATGAGTAGCATAAAATGGACACTCAAATTTCATTAAGAAGAGAATGGATAAACAAATTTTAGTATATTCTCACAAAGGAATACTACTCAGGAATAAAAAATATTAATACACACAACATGAACAAGTCTAGTTGATGTTACCTTGAGCTAAAGAAGCTGAACACAGAGGAGCATGATTTCATTCATATGAAGGTCAATATTAGACAAAACTAATCAATAGTTTTAAAAATCAGAAAAGTGGTTGCCTCACTGTGATGGGGAGGAATAACTGGGAAAGACTATGAGAGTACTTACTGGGATATGACGGCAGTGGCAGTGTCTAATTTTTTTTAGGGGTGTAAGTTACATGGGGCTGGCTATGTGCATTTATCAAAACTCATTAAATTGTAAACTTAAGATTATGCATTTCATTGTAGATTAGTTTTATCTCAAGAAAGAATAAATGAATAGATTCTTAAAGATTTAAGTATATCATGCAAATAAATAAAAGGAAATATGGCTTCTTTTATGTGCCTTCCTTTATTGCTGTTTTTCAACTTAAATGGTTCTAACAACTCAATGAACATATTTATTTCTGCAACTGTGCATCATTTTTCTAACTGGTCTATTTTCCAGAAGGCAAGAGCTTGTCTTTTTTTTAATTTAAATTGTTTGTAATACAGCACATAAATTGCCATTAAACATGGCAATGCAATGAGAACCTCTAGAAGGAACAGGTGGAATCACTTCCCTTTTTTTTTTTCTTATGACTTTGAGAATAAATCTCCCCCAAATGACACCTTTCTCCTTCAAATACTTTAGTTGTATATTTTATAACTTTTACATATGTCATTTTTACATGACAGTCACAGCTCCCACCTGGAGTTTTGCAACACTGTCCGCATGTTACCTCTTTTTTTTTTAGAATATGCATGTTTTATTCTGAATAATTTTGCATAATAAAAATGAAAGTACAAAATAATTAAGACACAAAATATTTTAACAAGCTGAAATAAATCATGAAAGAAAAAAGCAGAAATGTAATCCATGGCAAAGTCTTTCTTATAAAAGTTCAAAAACAACCTTTCAGTTTCACTAATGGAGATACTTGAAGGTCAAAATCTAAATCCCAATATCAACAGTCTAAAATATATACTATAAAGGCCAGATTCAACGAGTGAAGTTAAAAAAATGTATCATGCAAATGGTTTAATATACCACAGGAATTGTGACTAAACATGCCAGAAAAAAAAGTCAAGGATCCCAAGATTTATATCAGTGATTTCAAAAAAGATTGATTTTTCACTACCCTTCTTGTTTATTCATTCATTCATTCATTTGTTCATTTTATAACAAGTATTTATTGGGCATGCATTATGTACCATAATATTCTAAGAGCTTAAAATGCGTAAGAAATTAACAGATAAACATCTCAACTTTTCAATGAGAGAATGTTGATAGTTATACATACTGAGATGCAAAAGTAAGGTAAGGAAAAGAATATGGTATTAGGGGAGGGAGTTCAAATTTTTAATAGGGTAGCCAAGAAAAGCTCACTGGAAAGGCGAGTTTTGAGAAAGAACTAAAGGAAATGAGAGAGTTCAATAATGCCAATGTATGTTGAGGTAAAAAGTGATGTTGTTTCTTCCACTAAAGGGGCGTATGTGATTAATGGTAGCATTAGGGTATATCGGAATGGTATCCTTTTTTTTTTTTTTTTTTTTTGAGACGGAGTCTCGCTCTGTCACCCAGGCTGGAGTGCAGTGGCGCAATCTCGGCTCACTGCAAGCTCCGCCTCCCGGGTTCACGCCATTCTCCTGCCTCAGCCTCTCCGAGCAGCTGGGACTACAGGCGCCCGCCACCACGCCCAGCTAATTTTTTGTATTTTCAGTAGAGACGGGGTTTCACCGTGGTCTCGATCTCCTGACCTCGTGATCCGCCCGCCTCAGCCTCCCAAAGTGCTGGGATTACAAGCGTGAGCCACCATGCCCGGCCAGAATGGTTTCCTGAATCAGTCAAGCCTCTTTCCTAAAGATCCACTCTTATTACTGGTTCTTTACTTTTTTTCTCTTCCTTTCTTCCTTCTTTCTTTTCTTCCTTTCTTCCTCTTTTCTCCCTCCCTTCCTTTCTTTTCTCTTCTCTTATTATTTTTTGGGCCTGGTGCATGACAATTAGTAAATAGAATAAAAAGAAGAGATGGGAAAGGACTTTGATTTGCCCATAGCACATAAGGTTAACAACCTGTAAGTCTTATTTGTAGTAACTTAACAATAAAGACCACATAGAAAATGCATTTTATAGCAATAACACTGATGATATAAGAGTAATACGAGCTAAGTAAAAAGTCATTTCTCTCAAAAGAGAACACTCAACCAAACTCTTTAGATATTTAATTATTTACACGTTCCTCTTTTATATAGATGGCCAACAATGGTTGAAATAGTTTATGTGACAAAAAACTTGTGGAATATAAAGATTTCTGGCGGAAACATCCACAGATAGCCATAATAATAATCAATGTATTTGTTCTTTACATTCACAAGCATCCTCTCAGATAGGCCAAAATGTTAACTATTACATTTCACTGTAAGAACCCAAAGGCATACAAACATCCATCCAGGGATTTGATTAAGCACCATAACAAATGTTTTGCTTTTCTGACAAAGAGTACTATTCAGCAGACTGCCATAAAGCCAGAATGAATGGGAATGTGTGTGTGAGAAAGACAGAGAGAATAAACGTGAAAATCTGATGTCAATATAATGCTGAAGAGTTAGTGCAACTAATCCTTGATTTAAACTAAATGTGGATCTTTCCACCTACAAATAACACAGCTGCTCTCCCTCATGTAAGATCCATCTCCAAGAGACTAAGCTCAGGATTCCAGGATTACTAAATGCCACAAATCCTCTTGAGATTTCTGGGAACAACAGTTAACCTTTGTGCACACACTAACGTCAACCATCAGTCTGGGTGGGCATGTGGATGATATTATCCCAACTCAGGGACCTGGATCATCTCTAGACAGACACAGGGAGAGGACAGGGAAATAAGCCATCAACTCTCAAATCTACTGAGAAAAAAAACACCTCTCAATGTCATGAAAAAATCATTGTTCCCAAGATAGATGTCTTTTTTAAAAAAAAAGTTGAAACTCTACTAAAATACTAGAATGTTTCTGGTACAGCTCCACTGAAAGACAAAAACAGAATGAATGAGCTCAAGCCCCTCAAATTTTCAATTGTAAAGAAGGAAGTATTCAGATCCTAAGTCACAGAGGTACCTGATCTGGATGAGAAACTCAAAAACTCAGCTCCTCAGAGTTTTTAGAGTGGCCTTATTTCAGGAAAAGGATCTTTTGGTAATGGTGCACGGGCAAATGACCTGTGCGACAAAATTGTGTAAGTCCATTAGTGGATGACTGGATAAAGAATATGTAGAACACGTACACAATTGGATACTATGCAGCCATAAAAATAAGAATGAAATTATGTCTTTTGCAGCAACATAAGTGGAGCTGGAGGCCATTATCCTAAATGAAATAGCTCAGAAACAGAAAATCAAATATCACATCTATTTATTACTAGGAGCTAAGTGATAGGTACACATGGACATACAAAGGGAAATAACAGGCACTAGGGATGCCAAAAGCAGTGAGGGAAAAGAGGGGAGTAAGGGCTGAAAAATTTCCTACTGGGCATAATATTCACTATCTGGGTGACAAGCACACTACAACCCTAAATCTCACCATTACGCAATTTAACTATGTGACAAATTTGTACAAGTACCCCCTAAATCTATATATTTAAAAACTGTATGAATACACACACACACACACACACACACACACCAAAAAATTTATTAAATATCTCCTTTATGTTAAAGCTCTACCCTAAGTACTATAAGTACGGATAAGTTAAAACTCCAACCCATGAGGAAGTTCCAGTCTAACGGGGTAAAAGGAATATAAATATGTACTATCAAACAAAGAGACAAAGTGATAAGAGATTAGCAAAATAGTAGATGACTTGGGAAATCACTGGAAGAAATATGCTGAATGTTTTAGTTAAGTTTCTCTCCCATGGAATTTGAAGAATTATAGATTCCTTAAGGCCACTTACCAAAACAAAATAAAAAAAAAAAAAAAAAAGAATCTTCATAAGCCCTCCTTCTTCTATGTTCAGGGAAATCTCTCTTAACCTTGATATAAATGAGTAGATTTACAAAAAATCTAACTTCCAACCTAAAGACAGAAGAATGTGCTGATTAGGAAGTAACAGAAAATAATAAAATTATATTAAAAAGAGATCCTAATACTATCAAATTTTAAGATAGACGTGATGATTTGACATATATTCTTTGGAAATATATGACAGTCACAAAGAATTTTTGTGAAAAAATTTTATTTAATACTCAGGGTATTTTTAATATCCTTAATTATAATTACACTTAATTTCCTTAATACCAGGTTATTGGGATAAGGAATGTGTCACTATTTACTGCTATTAAGACAGGAGCAGTAGATGGCCGAATAGGAACAGCTCCAGTCTGCAGCTCCCAGCGTGATCGACGCAGAAGACAGGTGATTTCTGCATTTCCAACTGAGGTACCTGGTTTATCTCATCAGGACTGGTTGGACAATGCGTGCAGCCCACAGAGGGCAAGCTGAAGCAGGGCAGGGCATCACCTCACCAGGGAAGCACCAGGAATCAGGGGATTTCCCTTTCCTAGCCAAGGGAAGCTGTGACAGACTACCTGGAAAAAGAGGACACTCCTGCCCAAATACTGTGCTTTTCCCAAGGTCTTAGCAAACAGCAGACAAGGTGATTCTCTCCTGTGCCTGGCTCAGCGGGTCCCATGCCCACGGAGCCTTGCTCACTGCTAGCGCAGCAGTCTGAGATCAATCTGTGAGGTGGCAGCCTGGCTGGGGGAGGGGTGTCTGCCATTGCTGAGGCTGGAGTAGGTAAACAAAGCGGCCTGAAGCTCGAACTGGACGGAGCCCAATGCAACTCAACAAGGCCTACTGCCTCTAGACTCCACCTCTGTAGGCAGTGCACAGCTGAACAAAAGGCAGCAGACAACTTCTGCAAACTTAAACACCCCTGCCTGACAGCTCTAAAGAGAGCAGTGGTTCTCCCAGCATGGTGTTTGAGCTCTGAGAATGGACAGGCTGCCTCCTCAAGTGGGTCCCTGACTCCTCTGTAGCCTAACTGGGAGACATCTCCCAGTAGGGGACGACAAACACCTCATATAGGTGGCTGCCCCTCTGGGACGAAGCTTCCAGAGGAAGGATTAGGCAGCAATATTTGCTGTTCTGCAATATTTGCTATTCTGCAGCCTCCACTGGTGATACCCAGGCAAACGGGGTCTAGAGTGGAACTCCAGCAAACTACAACAGACCTGCAGCTGAGGGACCTGACTGTTGGAAAACTAACCAAGAGAAAGGAATAGCATCGACATCAACAAAAAGGTCATCTACACCAAAACCCCATCTGTAAGTCACCAACATCAAAGAGCAAAGGTAGGTAAAACCACAAAGATGGGGAGAAACCAGAGCAGAAAAGCTAAAAGTTCTAAAATTCAGAGCACCTCTTCCCCTCCAAAGGATTGCAGCTCCTCACCAGCAATGGAACAAAGTTGGACGGAGAATGACTTTGACGAGTTGACAGAAGTAGGCTTCAGAAGGTTGGTAATAACAAACTTCTCCAAGCTAAAGAAGGATGTTCGAACCCATTGCAAGGAAGCTAAAAACCTTGAAAAAAGATTAGATGAATGGCTAACTAGAATAAACAGTGTAGAGAAGACCTTAAATGACTGATGGAGCTGAAAAACATGGCACAAGAACTTTGTGACACATGCACAAGTTTCAATAGCAGATTCAATCAAGTGGAAGAAAGGGTATCAGTGATTGAAGATCAAATTAATGAAATAAAGTGAGAAGACAAGGTTACAGAAAAAAGAGTAAAAAGAAATGAACAAAGCCTCCAAGAAATATGGGACTATGTGAAAAGACCAAATCTACATTTGATTGGTGTACCTGAAAGTGACAGGGAGAATGGAACCAAGTTGGAAAACACTCTTCAGGATATTATCCAGGAGAACTTCCCCAATCTAGCGAGGCAGGTCAACATTCAACTTCAGGAAACAGAGAGAACACCACAAAGATACTCCTTGAGAAGGGCAACCCAAAGACACATAATTGTCAGATTCACCAAGGTTGAAATGAAGGAAAAAGTGTTAAAGGCAGCCAGAGAGAAAGGTCAAGTTACCCACAAAGGGAAGCCCATCAGACTAACAGCGGATCTCTCAGCAGAAACCCTAGAAGCAAGAGAGTGGGGACCAATATTCAACATTCTTAAAGAAAATAATTTTCAACCCAGAATTTCATATCCAGCCAAACTACGCTTCATAAGTGAAGGAGAAATAAAATCCTTTACAGACAAGCAAATCCTGAGAGATTTTGTCACCACTAGGCCTCCCTTACAAGAGCTCCTGAAGGAGGCACTAAACATGGAAAGAAACAACCAGTACCAGCCACTGAAAAACATGCCAAATTGTAAAGACCATCAAGGCTCTGAAGAAACTGCATCAATTAACAGGTAAAATAATGAGTGAAAATCATGACAGGATCAAATTCACACTTAACAATATTAACCTTAAATGTAAATGGGCTAAATGCCCCAATTAAATGACACAGACTGGCAAATTGGATAAAGAGTCAAGACCCATCAGTGCGCTGTATTCAGGAGACCCATCTCACATGCAAAGATGCACATAGGCTCAAAATAAAGAGATGAAGGAAGATCTATCAAGCAAATAGAAAGTTAAAAAAAAGCAGGGGTTGCAATCCTAGTCTCTGATAAAACAGACTTTAAACCAACAAAGATCAAAAGAGACAAAGAAGGCCATTAAATAATGGTAAAGGGATCAATACAACAAGAATATCCTAAATATATATGAACCCAATACAGGAGCACCCAGATTCATAAAGTGAGTCCTTAGAGACCTAAAAAGAGACTTAGACTCCCACACAATAATAATGGGAGACTTTAACACCCCACTGTCAATATTAGACAGATCAACGAGACAAAGGTTAACAAGGATATTCAGGACCTGAACTCAGCTCTGCAACAAGCTGACCTAATAGACATCTACAGAGCTCTCCACCCCAAATCAACAGAATATACAATCTTCTCAGCATCACATTGCACTTATTCTAAAATTTACCACATAATTGGAAGTAAAGCATTCCTCAGCAAATGTAAAAGAACAGATATCATAACAAATTGTCTCTCAGACCACAGTGCAATAAATTAGAACTCAGGATTAAGAAACTCACTCAAAACTGCACAACTACATGGAAACTGAACAAATGGCTCCTGAATGACTACTGGGTAAATAACAAAATGAAGGCAGAAATAAATATGTTCTTTGAAACCAATGAGAACAAAGACACAACATACCAGAATCTCTGGGACACATTTAAAGCAGTGTGTAGAGGGAAATGTATAGCACTAAATGCCCACAAGAGAAAGAAGGAAGGTTCTAAAATCAACACCCTAACATCACAATTAAAAGAACTAGAGAAGCAAGAGCAAACACATTCAAAAGCTAGCAGAAGACAAGAAGTTACTAAGATCAGAGCAGAACTGAGAGATACAGAAATACAAAAAAACCTTCAAAAAATCAATGAATCCAGGAGCTGGTTTTTTTGAAAAGATCAATAAAATTGATAGACCACTAACAAGACTAATAAAGAAGAAAAGAAAGAAGAATCAAATAGATGCAATAAAAAATGATAAAGGGGATATCACCACTGATCCCACAGAAATACAAAATATCATCAGAGAATACTATAAACACCTCTAAAACTAGAAAATCTAGAAGAAATGGATAAATTCCTGGACACACACACCCTTCCAAGACTAAACCAGGAAGAAGTTGAATCTCTGAATAGATCAATAACAGGCTCTGAAATTGAGGCAATAATTAATAGTCTAACAACCAAAACAACTCCAGGACCAGAAGGATTCACAGCCATATTCTACCAGAGGTACAAAGAGGAGATGGTACCATTCCTTCTGAAACTATGCCAATCAATAGAAAAAGAGGGAATCCTCCCCAACTCATTTCATGAAGCCAGTATCATCCTGATACCAAAGCCTGGCAGAGACATACAAAAAAGAGAGAATTTTAGACCAATATCTCTGATGAACATCAATGCAAAAATTCTCATCAAAATACTGGCAAACCGAATCCAGCAGCACATCAAAAGCTTATCCACCATGATCAAGTCAGCTTCATCCCTGGGATGCAAGGCTGGTTCAACATATGCAAATCAGTAAACCATCACATAAACACAACGAACGACAAAAACCACATGATTATCACAATAGATGCAGAAAAGACCTTCAACAAAATTCAACAGCCCTTCATGCTAAAAACTCTCAATAAACTAGGTGTTGATGGAATGTATCTCAAAATAATAAGAGCTATTTATGACAAATCCACAGCCAATATCATACTGAATGGCAAAAACTGGAAGCATTCCTTTTGAAAACCAGCACAAGAAAATGATGCTCTCTCTCACCACTCCTATTCAACATAGTGTTGGAAGTTCTGGCCAGGGCAATCAGGCAAGAGAAAGAAATAATGGGTATTTAATTAGGAAATGAGGAAGTCAAAATGTCCCTGTGTGCAGATGACATGATTGTATATTTAGAAAACCCCATCGTCTCAGCCCAAAATCTCCTTAAACTGATAAGTAACTTCAGCAAAGTCTAAGGATACAAAATCAAGGTGCAAAAACCACAAGCATTCTTATACACCATTAACAGAGAAACAGAGAGCCAAATCATGAGTGAATTCCCATTCACAATTGCTACGAAGAGAATAAAATACCTAGGAATCCAACTTACAAGGGATGTGAAGGACCTCTTCAAGGAGAACTACAAACCACTGCTCAATGAAATAAAAGAGGACACAAACAAATGGAAGAATATTCCATACTCATGGATAGGAAGAATTAATAGCATGAAAATGGTCATACTGCCAAAAGTAATTTATAGATTCAATGCCATTACCCCCCTCCCCCATCAAGCTACTAATGACTTTCTTCACAGAATTGGAAAAAACTGCTTTAAAGTTCATGTGGAACCAAAAAAGAGCCCGTATTGCCAAGACAATCCTAAGCAAAAAGAACAAAGCTGGAGACATCATGCTCCCTGACATCAAACTATACTACAAGGCTACAGTAACCAAAACAGCATGATACTGGTACCAAAACAGATATATAGACCAATGGAATAGATCAGAGGCCTCAGAAATAACACCACACATCTACAACCAGCTGATCTTTGACAAATTGACAAAAACAAGAAATGGGGAAAGGATTCCCTATTTAACAAATGGTGCTTGGAAAACTGGCTAGCCATATGTAGAAAGCTGAAACTGGATCCCTTCCTTATACCTTATACAAAAATTAATTCAAGATGGATTAAAGACTTAAATGTTAGACCTAAAATCATAAAAACCCTAGAAGAAAACCTAGGCAATACCATTCAGGACATAGGCATGGGCAAAGATTTCCTGACTAAAACACCAAAAGCAATGGCAACAAAAGCCAAAATTGACAAATGGGATCTAATTAAACTAAAGAGTTTCTGCATAGCAAACAAAACTACCATCAGAGTGAACAGGCAACCTACAGAATGGGGAAAATTTTTGCAGTCTACCCATCTGACAAAGGTCTAAGAATCTACAAAGAACTCAAACAAATTTACAAGAAAAAACAACCCCATCAAAAAGTGGGCATAGGATTTGAACAGACACTTCTCAGAAGAAGACATCTATGCAGCCAACAGACACATGAAAAAATGCTCATTATCACTGGTCATCAGAGAAATGCAAATCAAAACCACAATGAGATACCACCTCACGCCAGTTAGAATGGCAATCATTAAAAAGTCAGGAAACAACAAATGCTGGAGAGGATGTGGAGAAATAGAAATGCTTTTACACTGTTGGTGGGAGTGTACATTAGTTCAACCATTGTGGAAGACAGTGTGGCAATTCCTCAAGGATCTAGAACTAGAATTACCATTTGACCCAGCAATACCATTACTGGATATATAACCAAAGGATTATAAATTATGTTACTATAAAGACACATGCACACGTATGTTTATTGCAGCACTATTCACAATGCAAAGACTTGGAACCAACCCAAATGTTCATCAATGATAGGCTGGATTAAGAAAATGTGGCACATATACACCTTTTTTATGCAGCCTTAAAAAAGGATGAGCTCATGTCCTTTTCAGGGACATGGATGAAGCTGGAAACCACCATTCTCAGCAAATTATCACAAGGACAGAAAACCAAACACTGCATGTTCTCACTCACAGGTGGGAATTGAACGATGAGATCACTTGGACACAGGGTGGGGAACATCACACACCGGGGCCTGTCAGGGGGTGTGGGGCTGGGGGAGGTATAGCATTAGGAGAAATACCTAATGTAAATGATGAGTTGTTGGGTGCAGCAAACCAACATGGCACATGTATACCTATGTAACAAACCTGCACATTGTGCACATGTACCCTAGAACTTAAAGCATAATAAAATAAAATAAAAATCAGGAAAAAAAAGAGGAACAATTCTCCCCAATATGAATTCCTGTTAGAATCTGAGACAAAATGAGAAGAATACAACATTAATAGGTGAAAAGTTCAGAAAGAATAGGAAGGCAATGTATGGAGCCCTATAAGCAATGCTATCTCTTGTCAGACAAAAAGTGGGAAAGACCATGGAAAATAATCTGAAAACCTTATGTGTTGATTATTTATTCAATGTATCAGTTATAAAGTACATTCTGGTGTTGTTAATGGAAGTCCAGGCTTCTGTCTCGTATAAAAGAAGTACAACGGTTGATCAACCAAAGCTGGTATGGGGGTTTCATTGTCATCATGAGCCCAGGTCCTTCGGTCTTTCTGCTCCAACATCTTTAAAACTGCCTCACGATCTGAGAAGGCTACTTCAGCTCTAGTCATCACAGCCACCCTCCAGGAAACAGAAGAGAGGAAAATGCCTTGGGACAGAAGAATTTTCACAGAAATCACGTCCAGCAACTTCCACTAATACCTCATTGTTCATTAATGTTGGTAAGGAAGGCTGAGTGATATGTTTTTTTACTTGTGATAGGAAGGAAGATGGAAAAGATGAACACAGGACAGCCCATTTTATAACATTTGTGTTGGACATAAAGATTAGTTATATTCTTTTGTCTAACAGAACACAAAACTCCAGCTGTAGCTGTTTTTTCCCCTTACATAATAACAGCAAAAACTAACCACAGTGTTTAGCACATGCGAGGCAGTGTTCTCATTACTTAACCTGTATTAGTTTATATACTTCTCACAATAACCCTATTGAAGCTGGAAACCATCGTTCTCAGCAAACTAACAGAGGAATAGAAAACCAAACACCGCATGTTCTCACTCATAAGTGGAAGTTGAATAATGAGAAGACATGGACACAGGGAGGGGAATATCACACACCAGGGCCTGTCGCCAGGCTGGAGGAGACTAGGGGAGGGATAGCATTATGAGAAATACATAATGTAGATGATGGGTTGATGGGTACAGCAAACTACCATGGCATGTGTATACCTGTGTAACAAACCTGCAGGTTCTGCACCTGTATCCCAGAACTTAAAGTATAATAATTTTAAAAAAGGTGTATTTTATTCTGGTTTATACTCAAATAATTAAAACATAAAGAGTTTAAGAAATTTGCTTGCAGTCGTGGTGGCTCATGTCTGTAATCCCAGCACTTTGGGAGGCCGAGGCAGGCAGATCACAAGGTCAGGAGATCGAGACCATCTTGGCCACCATGGTGACACACCGTCTCTACTAATATACAAAAAATTAGCCGGGTGTGGTGGCACACACCTGTAATCCCAGCTACTTGGGAGGCTGAGGCAGGAGAATTATTTGAACCCGGGAGGCGGAGGTTGCAGTGAGCTGAGATTGTGCCAGAGCACCCCAGCCTGGGTGACAGAGTGAGACTCCATCTCAAAAAAATAAAAAATACATAAATAAAATAAAAAATAAATTAGTTAAATTAAAAAAAAGAAATTTGCTCAAATTAATAGGATTGGCAAGTGTCAGAACCAGGATTTGAATCCAAATAGTCCATTTGATTCTGTAGAATAAAAAGCTGTGAGTGAAAGTGTTTTTTAAATAAAAAATAAATATCTCCAAAACAAAACAAAAATCTGACTCAGAAAGGAATAACTGTTCTGAAAATTACGGTATTTTATTGATGCCATCCATTTTTTTTTCTCAGTGGCAATGATCTATTACTTTCTTCTTTAAACTTTTCTGAATTCTTCAAAATTCCCATAATGGATGGGGATTGCTTTTGTAATAAGAAAGAAAACATGTTTACTAAAATAAGGTTTACTAAAATAAGGAAATTATGGAGACTAAAATAGGGGAAAGATATTTAATCTCTAAGTCTAACAACAAGTATTAAAAATATCAGCTTGAGAGAACACCGCGTAATACTCTTCATAAATGCTGACACCACCCAACCATTGATGCATGCAAAGCTATGTCAGTTAATGAACTTAAATGTAATTCTCTCTAAAGGCAAATACTGTTGATCAACAAGCTCTCTCTAAATAATTATCAACTTAAATGCTAGATGTTTAAACAATGTGCATTAAATTCATCTTGACCAGGCACAAATTCTAATAACAATATTTATTGGAGATACCACATTTGGTTCAACAATCCTTAAAGAATATTTCAATCAAACTGTAAAAGAATGGGGGAAAAAAGGCCAAAAGGATGATGTGGGGAGAAGAAGAGATTTCTATGGTGAATAAGACTAAATTTTGCTTAATGATTAATTTTATCACTCTCAATGTGATAAAGACAAAATCTTTGTGCTAATGGAAAAGAAAAGAAAAAAAGATTCTGTTAACTACTAAAAGGGTGGCTGACTAAGCACTGTACAAGAATACACTTTCTTTTATAGGTCTTTAAGGCAGAGCCATTACAATATAAGCAGTGACAATTTAACATTATTGAACCTAAATTTGGGGTTTAGGTCTTTTACATGAACAACGAAACAAGACCAATAAAACAAGACATAAAAAAAAAAAAACCTTTCCAAGAATTGATTCTGTTGCAAGACCTATTCAATTATAGAACTCTTAAGAACTGAGAATGCTTTTAGAAAAAACAAACCATTCTACTTCACCCTCAAATTACAGACCTTATGGAAAGAGAATTACTGACAACTGGGGATATGAATAAGAATATTTAAACACTAGGGAGGCACTGGACACATGAGTTACTGGGTTTTTTACATTAGACAGATGGAAGTAGATGGAGAATAGAACATGAATCAGAGCGTGAGAAGTGAGAACTCAAGTAGGTCATAAAAAGGCCAATCTCCTCTTCCAAAGAAGAACACACAGTGAGGAGACACTGAGAGGCAAGAATGGGTGGATACCTGGCTGGGCGCGGTGGCTCACGCTTGTAATCCCAGCACTTTGGGAGGCCGAGGCGGGCGGATCACGAGGTCAGGAGATCGAGACCACGGTGAAACCCCGTCTCTACTAAAAATACAAAAAAATCAGCCGGGCGTGGTGGCGGGTGCCTGTAGTCCCAGCTACTCGGAGAGGCTGAGGCAGGAGAATGGCGTGAACCCGGGAGGCGGAGCTTGCAGTGAGCCGAGATTGCGCCACTGCACTCCAGCCTGGGCGACAGAGCGAGACTCCGTCTCAAGAAAAAAAAAAAAAAAAAAAAGAATGGGTGGATACCTGAAAGTTCAGAGTTCACGTTCAGTATATCTAATACAAAAATTCAGATGCTTATTTGAATCTTCTATAAATCACCTGAGTTTACAAAACTGAGCATGTGCAGCTGCCAAAAATACCAGCTCTCTTGGGAGACTGCTGGTCCTTCTACGTCACCTTCAAGCAGAACTACTCGAATCTGAGCTTATCTAGGGACTTCTCTGGGCCCTCCTTCTGGTCAGAAACTAGAAATCAAAGATATCCATTTCAATTCACCTGCAAGAGGTGTGTGCATAATATTTTATTTTCTTAAAAGGTTTTGAAGGAAACTCTTAGTTTCTTGTATTTCACTCATGCTTATTAAAAAAGGAAACAATATTCTTTTCTATTTTGTCAGATACTTTTTAATGAATGTCAAAGAACCATACTTTCTAGGAAAGCACTCAGTTGGCATCTAAAACTAATTATATAGAATATTCTGAACCAATTATAATATGTGGTTTCTATGCTGTTTTCATTTTCATTCTTTAAAAGGAGACATAGTGGGAACATAAAAATGTCTTTCCCTCACTTGTAAACAAAGCCTTTATTGATATATACATGAAACAAAGCATCCCTTACTTTAGAAACTTTTGCGGATACTTTTTGTATTTCTGAAGTAGAATGGTAGAGCAAAAATTGTTGTGTAGGAGACACCAGGAGGTGTCTCTCTCAGCAGCAAAGAACTGAGGTGAGTCCATGAATGTAGGCATCATTTGTAAAATCACCCTGTTTTTCCATTTTCAAGCATTGTTCCATTTCCTCAATGTTGTTTGAGGAAGTGATCTTATCTGTTAGGCATGAGTATCTTCAAAGGAAATCATTAGAGGGAACATTTGAAGTTCAACACCTTGCCCCTTGTTGGTGGGGCTGTTCATGGAAGACAGCAGGGGCTGCCAGTTGTTCCCCGCTATCTTCTTCCCCTCCTTCCACAGTAATTGAAGTTTTAGCTATGCACATGTATTCTCAGAGAAAAAGACTATCTTTCTCAGCCTCCCTTGTAGTGAAGGGGACTAGTGACTAAGTTTTGGCCAATAACGTATGAGCAGACATTTGCTTTGGCAGTCTCTGAGAACTTTCCCTAAAATACAGGTGCTGAGAACACCTTGACTCTTTTTCAACTCTCCCACTAAGCCTGGACTATGGAATGTGGGCAGGACCATCTTAGACTCTGAGGATAATAACTATTCCCTTAGAGAGAGAGAGACTGAAAGAAGGCTGGATCCCTGAGGATTTTGAAAAGTAGATACTAGTAAAATTTTCAGACTTTTCTTTGGAAGCTAAAAGCACTTCACATCACACTCCATGCTGTTTCCTGAAAATGTTAAGCATCCTACTGCCCCAGTGCCATTACACTTGCCTTCCCTATGCTTGGATCTCCTCACCTCAATATATCTGTATTAGTCCGTTTTCACGCTGCTGTAAAGAACTGCCTGAGACTGGATAATTTACAAAGAAAAGAGGTTTAATTGACTCACAGTTCCGCATGGCTGGGGAGGCCTCAGAAAACTGAGAATCATGGTGGAAGGTGAAGGAGAAGCAAGGCACATGTTACATGGTGGCAGGCGAGAGAAGAACGTGTGAAGGAGGAGCTGTCAAACACTTGTAAAACCATCAGATCTCGTGAGAGCTCACTCACTATCATGAGAACAGTATGGGGGCAACTGCCCCCATGATCCAATCACCTCCCATCAGGTCCCTCCCTCAACATGTGGAGATTATGGGGATTATAATTCAAGATGAGATTTGGGTGGGGACACAGAGCCAGACCATATCAATATCCTTTTGACTTGGTCCTTTATTCATATGTCCTTTCTCAAATAGTTTTGCACAAGGGAGTTCCCTGGTCACCCCATTTGAATCACAACCCTACCCCCATTATTTCTGTTTCTCCTTCCCTGCTTTATTTCCTTTTCAGAACTTACCAACACACCATATGTTTTTTAATTTATCTTGTTTACTGTCTGTCTCCCCTACAAAAATATATGGCTCAGTGAGGAAAAAAAAACTACCAATAGCTCACATATCCAATTAAATGTTTGTCAAATGAATGAAACCAGTCAGGTGTGCAGAAATGACAAAATGAAGTGCAGAGATGACAAAAATAATCATGATGGAGTGAAGTTAATCACATGTGCTTTTCTGATTCACATTCCACAAATACTTTCTGAATGCCTAATATGTGCCAAGCATTAACAAGTTACCTTTCCATGTAACATCTAGTACAATCCCAATGAGAACATACCTCAGCAGTGTTAGTATCCTATTTTTACTGATGAGGAATCTGACATGTAAAAGAGCATTTTGAGCAAGTTACTGAAGCAAGTAAGACAAGGATTTTCATAGAGAATGATGACCAGACTGGGTTGTCTCTAATTCATGAAAAGAAACGATGCAGGAGAGGTCAGGAGAGGGGCATCTGCATCAGCATCTAAAACTAAAAACAGATATAAATAACAAAGCCTTAAACAGGGCCTCTTCTTCCCTCTGTACTCAGGTTAAATAGGTAAACTGAAGAAAATTTCTAGAAGTAAATTTGCACAATAATCTTAAGAAAATTATAGTCACTAATAAAATACATAAGGATGTATCATAGTTAATAAGCGTATCTAGACCAGTCTTTTAAAAAACACAATCATAGCTGTGCCCTCCACATCTGCACCGGTTAGCAGTCTCCTAGATAAGCATCTTCTAAGACTGAAAATGAATGAAAGTGAGCAAAAACAAATAAAGCACAACTTTCAAATTACTTTTATGTCTTCAGTTACAATAATAATTAAATATTTTATTTTATTCTTATCCAAAAATTCATAAGCAGTATATTATAAAAACAGGCATCTGTTTGCTCTCCTTATATGTGTTCTTTATAAATACACGTGTGCAGATAAATACATATAAAAGAAATAAAATGCCTGTAGCTTTAAACCTTCTTGAGATTAATAAAACAGTATCTGAATATTCACATTATGTTAACATCATTTCAAAATTCTTCCTCAGTTTATTTGGACAGGAGCAGAATATGTGAAAAGAGAACAGATAATTCAGCCAAATAGAAGTCGATTGAAATCTACTAGTGACATAATCACAGATAAATCATTGAACATAAATCACTGGTCAGTAGTTTCCCCACCAGCAAAATGAGAAAGAGAATATCTACCTTGCAAGGATTCCTAGCTACGAGGAATAGAAATAACAACATATGCAATGTGGCTAGCATGTGCCTAGCTCAGCATGGATGTTCAACAAATGCTAATCAGCATTATAATAGTTCTGAAAAGATAGCCTATCCCTCTCCTTTCATAAGAGGTCAATAATTACATCTCCTCTCTTTTTCCTGCAAACCCTTAGGGAAACAGAAGGGAAACAATATATCTCAGATTTCCCAGATTCAGATAATAGATTAGTTCTTGGAACTTATTCTTCATAATGCTTTATCTGGTACAGTATTCAAACCCAGCCTCCCAAAATATTAGCCTTTTTTCTTTGATCAAATAATCTAACCCACAAATTGTAATTCTATCAAAAGTTCTATAGAAAAAAAATGATGGAAACTATGTGAAATCTGAAATCTTTGAAAGAACCTGACCACAGATGTGAATATCTATTCCATAAACATATTTATTCCCTTTCATACTGAATAATGTTCCAGATGTTTTTGGGCAACACTCCCCCAGTGCAGCTGGCATCTACAGCAGTGTACCTGGGATGTTCTGACACTTCAGTCATTCTAAGAGATGTGCTAAATAAAATTGCGTGCAAGATGTTCACCTGGGCTATCAGTAGTTAGCTGATTAAAATGAAATGATTACTGGAGAAATTAAGAAATGGCCATTTAAACATGTGTTCATGGTGCATAAAATAATAGTATTAGATATTACTAAGAAACTTGTTTTCAAAGTACCATTTGTTTTGAAAGTGCCACTATAGCAAAGAAATACACTCCAAGGAAATTCATTAGATTACATGTTACATTTGGTCTTCGGGTAATGTAATCATACTAGACTTTGCCCCAAATGTTCCTTCAATGAATGAGTTCAAGGATAAATGGCCCAAGATTTTGTTCCAAAGAACTAAAATAGTGAAATCAAGATGAAACTATTTTATACAATCTAAATATAAAAGCTGTAACAATGAATATTGTCTTTGTAAAATTTGGCATGATAGAGGCAGTTTCTAATGGCTAATTCCTCCACCTATATACAAATTCTTTCCTCTTCTGTCTGTTCATAGACAATCATCCAGTCCAACTGCTATATATTGTCAACTTTTTAATATTTATTGGGCCTTCCCATCAGCATTTCAGGTGGTTCAAGTCTCTACCAGCTTATTAAAGTCAAATGCTTTCATCAAACATGTGACCCCATACTCCCTTTTATCCCCTATCCTTAGCTCTCTTTTCTCATCTAAAATTTAAATGGTTTAAGCCCTCTACAATTATATCCATAAAATAACACCTGAATACTCATAACATTACTAACATTATTTCAAAATTCTTCCCCGGTTTATTGAAGTAGCAGCCATGGGTCTTTTTTAAGAAAAGGCCTACGTTCATTCTCCCCTCCACTTTATAGCTTCACACACACACACACACACACACAAAAAGTGTTGTCATCAAGGTCACCAGAGAACTGTTGTTGCTGAAGGACAGGGGACTCCTTCCACTTAACCTCTTATTTCTCACAATGGTTTAGTCACCTGTACCAGGAAACCCTCTCTGCTTCATTTCCATGACAGCTCACCTTTCTAGCTTCCATGCTACCTCCCTCAATCCTCCTTTTCTGCCTAATTTTCACATTTGTCTTCTTCTACCTGTTCCTTAACGCTTGGTTCTTAGTCCTCTTCTCTACAACCCTTCTTGACAAATCATCCGTTCCCATGGCAACAGTTAGTGACTCCTAGTCATCACTGTCCACCACCCCACACCTTCAGTTCTCCCTGTGTTCCCTGTTTCAGGCAACAGCATCACCATAGACTGAGTTGCTCAATGGAAGAATACGAGTTACTTTAACTCCTTTCTTTCCCTCATTCCCCATATCCAGCACATGGCCAGGTTCTATTGTTCCTGTTTCCTAAATACCTCTTGAATCCATTTACTTCTTTCCATCCCTTTAGCCAGAACACCACCCTCTCCTTCCTCAATGACTGCAGTGGCCTAACTAGTCTTTCTGTTTCCCACTTTTGCTTCAGGAGCACTCTTATTTATTCTTTTACCATGTACAATTTAGATTGTTTAGATCCTCTTAAATTTGTTTTAGTGACAATCTTCTTCCTAAAACACAGACTCTTTCTAAAATCAAGTTACCACCGTGCTTAAAATGCCTCAACAGAGTCCTCTTGCCACCATAATAAAGTCTATATCAGCACTTGTATATCAGAGGCCTGGTGACTTGTAAACGAGGTTTAACTTCCCAACATCATCTCCTTCACTGACTTCACAGTCCAGTGGGCTGTACTGAACTAATTGCAATTGAACCCACATGACACTGTCTCCTGCACTTTTCAATGCTCCACATGCTGTCCCTTCTGTCAGAATGTTCTTCCTCCAACTGTCGTTTCACTAGCACCCATTGTTCTTTCTCTACTAACACGTCACCTGCTCCCTTCTCTGACCACCTCCATCTCAACCTGAGATTAGATACTCTTCCTGTGAATGTGCCTATCTCCCTTGACTCACAGCACTCTAGCACTTACCTCACTGTGTTTTAGTTACCCGTTTGCCACCTCCCTCCTCCACACTCCCACTAGATTGTAAACTGTTTTCAGGCAATGACAGTGTGGAGTTCTTTCTTGCATCCCCAGCACACTGCATGGTCCTGACACAAAGTCGGTACTTGATAATATTCACTGAGTGTAGAAATCCTTGCATGACAGGAATGACCAATTTGAAATTGGCCCCCAGATTTATGATATTTTCCCACTGCTACCTTATATCAACCTTCCCTCCAACCAAAACAAACTATGGCACAGTATAGTCATGACTTTCTCTGCCTTTCAACTGTTAAAGTACTTTCAGCCCAATTCATATTCCATTTCCTCCTTGAGTCCTAAAATAATTTCTCAAATCTTACAATTTTCTTCTAAGTGTTCATATAATGCTTTCATACCTTTGTGACTTCTTTTGGAACAGAAGCACCTGTAAATCTATGCCCTAGTTCCTAACACGTCATCAGTATAATTAAATATTAAATCACTAAGTTTAGGATGGTTTGTTACACAGTAATAGACAACCAGAAACATTTACGGAGTGCCTACTATGTTCTAAGCATCCTTTCTAGCACGTTCCTCCACATTCTTACAAACACTGATATTATCAGAGTTTTAATTGTTGACAGTCTGACAGTTGTGAAATGGCTCTTGTTTAGGTTTTAATTTGCACTCTTACCATGAAGTTCAGCTCCTTTCCACATGTTTGTTGCCATTCAGGCTTATTCTTTTGTGAATTAACTGCTCATGATTTTGCCCATTTTTGTTACATTGTTTGCTTTGATGTTAATGATTCACAGGAGTCTCATATAATCTTACCAAACACCAGTCATTTGTAGGTTGCATGTATTGTAAATATCTTTTCCCAATTTTTGGCGTGTCATTTCCCTTTCTTTATATTGTCTTGATAAGGAGAAGTTTTATATCTGTTTTTTAAGGTTTATCCTTCTTCTTCCTCCTCTCCTTTCTCTTCCATTTCTTTGTCTTCTTCTCTCCTCTTCTCCCATAGCCTCAGCTCATTAAAGTAGTTCTCATATATTTTTCTGCAATGCATTCTAAAGTTTTGCTTTTGACATGTAAACTCCGGATCCACCTCAAATGTACTCATACATTTATTTTGATATGGTTTGATTCAAGGATCCATTTTTTTAACCATAAAATAACCTTTTGTTTCAACACCATGCATTGATCAGACTATCCTCTCCCCAGTGACCTTCAATACAGGCTCTTCAGTCTGTCAGGTATCCATCGATACATGGCTCTGTTTCTGTACTCCCTACACTATTCTATTGGTTGATTTGATTCTAGTGCCAATATCAAATTGTTAAAATTACCATTTTGTTGTAATTTTTCATATTGGGTAGGGGAAGCCACTTCATCTTCAGAAGTGCCAGTATTCCTGGCCCTTTCCTCTTCCATGTGAATTTTAGAATTAGTTTGTCAAGTTTCATAAAAAACCTTTCTGGAACTTGGGTTTGGTGGCATATAAAAATGAAATTAACCTGGGTGAACTTAGGAAACTGGATAAACTTATATAATAGTTTGTCTATGGATTCTTTAGGGTTTTCATTGTGGACAAATGTTTTATCTGTGAATGAATGTATGAAAACTATGTATCTTCCTTACCATTCCTTACTCTTGATAAAAGAAAAACTTCTGCCGAATTAAGTTCAAAGGAGTTTAATTGAGCAATGTACGATTCGCGAATCGAGCAGCCCCCAGAATCACAGCAGATTCACAGAGACTCCAGGGGTCCATGGTCAGAACAAATTTATCGACAAAAAAGGTAAAGTGACATACAAGAATCAGAAGGGAGGTAGAGAAACAGTGGGATTGGTTCAACGTTCAAATAAGGAAAAGCTCAACGTTTGCCTTATTTGAACACGGTTTGAACATTCAGCAGTCTCTGAGTATGGCCGCTGGGATTGGCCAGCACTCAGCCATTGTTACAGGTGTATACTATTTAGGATTTCAATTTTGTCTGACTTTTAAGCTGGTTACAGTTCATCCACAAGCACTCAAATATAGAAGTACGGAGTCCTTCTCAGGCCATATTTAGTTTGCTTTAACATGCTTTTCCTGTGTGTTTTACTGTACAAACTGAAACTTCATGGACAATGTTGAATGGGTATAAAGTGTAGTAGTACTGATCTTGCTTTGTTCATGTTTTCAAAGAGAATGCTTGTAATGTTTCTTTATTAGCATGATATTTATTCTAGATTTTTTTGTAGATATTATTATCAGGTTAGAAAAGTGCCCCTTTTATTTTTAGTTTTCTACGAATTTTATCATGAAATGTTGTTGAACTTAAATGAATACTATTACTGTATTTAATGAAATGTTTATAATTTTTCCTTTAATCTGTTAATTTTTTAATTCAGTAATAGATTTTCTAATGTTGACTAACTTGCATTTCTGAAATAAGCCTAGAGTCCATGTTTTAATCATGTCTGAATTCATTTTATAAATATGTTGTTTAAAATTTTACCATCTATGGTCAAGAATAAATTAACTTTTAATTTTTCTTCCTCATACTATTCAGTTTTGGTTCCAATATTAAGGTTATATACTAGGTATGTAATACTAGTTTGTGTAAGATCGGAATAACATGATTATTGATTGCTTCAAGAACTCAAAGGTAAAATTATCTGGGCTTGATATTATCTTTATGGGAAGGCATTTGATCTCTGATTCAAAACGTTAATGGTTATAGACTATTAAGTTTTCCATTTAGCCTTGAATCAATTTTGTTAATTTGTATCATCCAGAAAGGTATCTATTCCACCTTTGTTTCAAAAGTATTATCAAAGTTTTCATAATACTCTTTTCCTTTTTAGTGTCTGCTACATCTATAATTATACCCGCTTTTTTATTCATAATATTGCTTATTTTTTCTCTCCTTTTAAACTCAAGTTGTCTTTTGTAAGGGAATGTATCATATTTTTTTATCCAAATAACCAATCTTTAGTTTTATTGGTCCTGTATTTTATATCTTTATGTTCATTTCATCCATTTCTGCTCCTGTCTTAAGTTATTTCCTTTCATCCATATTCTCTACATTTAGATTGTAGTATTTTGTATTTGAATGCTTAGCTTGTTTATTTTCAAATGGTCTTTTAAGATATGAATATTTAAAGCTGCAAATTTCTTACCAAGTATAGCTTTAACTGCATCTCATGAGTTTTAATATGTAGAATTTCCATTTTTATAGAATCCAAATTTTTTCCTAAATTTCATTATAATTTTTTAATACACAAGTTATATAGAAATATATTTCTAAATTTCAAAATACATTCAGAGACGTGTAATGGATTTCCAGCTTTACTGAATTATGGTCAGTGTAGGTGATCTATAAGAAATTCCTTTTCAATAATCTTTTGAGATTTGCTTAATGGTCTAGTATATGGTCAATTTTATAAAAGTTCTCCATATGCTTGAAAATGATGTGAATTGTTTCATTGTTACAGCAATTTTCTAAGCATAACCATTAGATTAAGCAAGTATTTATCATAATTTTTCATCAATATGGATCTAACAACTTCTGAAACAGATGTGTGAATAGCTTATGATAACAAATTTGTCATTTCATCTTAGTTTTTTAAATTTTCTGTGTATATTTCAATATCATAATATTAATTACATAAAATCTTACTCATGAATCCAGTTTTAATCAATATTTAAGAGGCCTTGTTAGCTCTAGCAATGTTTCCCCAACTTGAAAATCTAAATTGTTTGGTATTAATGTGGCTTTCCAGTTTTCTTTTGGCCAGTATTTACCTAGTGTAGCTTTTCTCCATTCTTTCACATTCTACCTTCCTGTGTTGTTATATTTTCGGTGTGTTTGCTATAAACAGAGTATGGCTACGTTTTGTTTTGTTCTGTTTATTCAGTCTGACAAACTTCGTCTGTTAACTAGAGAGTTTAGTCTATTTACATTGATTGAGATTGCTGTTCTATTTGGAATCATTTCTCCCAATTTATTGTATACACTTTATGTGACCTACTTGTTCTGGATTTCTTTTGCTTTTTTTGACTTCTTTTAGGTTGAGATTTTTTTCTTTATTTATTTCTTATTAATGACTTAGATGTTTTATGCTCTGTTTCTGTACCTTTAATGTTACCCTATATAGTCTAACATTTATATATAACACTTTTACTTTAATCACCTCTTTGTATTTCTGGTAAATTATACAAAAACTTTAGAACACTAACCTGTATCGCCTCTTTCTGATTTGATATGCAATTACTATCTAGCATTTTAGCTTTTTGCTTGACTTTAATCCAACATAATAGACATTTTTGTTACTGTTTTATAAAGTAAACTATTTTTATTAAAAATCTGTCATTTCGTCTTGCATCAGATTTTTCTTTTGGGGTTCCTTTTCTTCTAAGAGTTCACTGTCTAAAATGTCCTAACTGAAGCTCTGTGTATAATAGCTCTTGATCTTATATTTTGAATTCAGATTATACTTATGTCGCTCTTGGCTCTGAGATATTGTTTCACTATACATAACTCTAGTTTGACATTTATTTTTCTCAGCATTTGATGACATTATTCCATTAATTTCTAATTTCCATTGATGTTGAAAATCAGTTATCAATATCACTCTCATTTTTTATTATTTGTCTTTTCCCTCTGGCTGCTCTCAAGATCTTATCTTCATATTTAGTGTTACACAAATTTACTGCCACAAGACTACACATTTACACAGCTTAGAATTCATCAGGATTCCTGAATCTAAGAATTTTAATACAATTCTGGAAAATTTTCATTCATCATCTCTTTGAATATTGGTAACCAATATTCCCTGTTAGAAGGATACTGGGTTACATATTTGTTGCACCTTCTCACTCTTTCAAGTTTCTTAATCTCTCGTCCGTATTTTCCAGGTATTTTCCTGACCTATCATCTAGAACACTAATTCTCTTTATTAGTCCATTTTGATTATAAAATACAGTATTCATACTTTCATGTGTAGCTCATTTATATCAATACTACGGTTGTGACATTTGGCATGTTATTGTGGGTAGCTATAATTTGTTCATTTTCATTCTGTAATTAAAGATGCCCGAAGCAAAGCTAGTCCCAGATACTCATCTCACTTCTCTGAGTTTCTATCTTCTTTAAATTTTTGAACTAATAATCTTATTGTTATCCTTTCAATGCCTTCAAACACATGTTTTGTTTTGTTATTTTTTTGATACAGGGTCTCACTCTATCCCCTAGGAAGGAGTACAGTGGCAGGAATACAGCTCCCTGCAGCCTCAACCTTCCGGGCTCAAGAGATCCTGCTACCTCATCTTCCCGAGTAGTTGAGATTACAGACACATGCCTCCACACCTGGCTACTTTTTTTTTTATTATTGTTTGTAGAGACAGGATCTCCCTATGTCTTGAATTCCTGGACTCAGTGATCATCCCACCAAGGTCCCGCAGAGTGTTGGGATTACAGATGTAAGGCACCACACCAGGCCAGATGCCTTTTTAAAAAATAAATAGCCTATTTTTTTACATTTTCTTTAATGTATTGATTACACCAAATTATGTAATATGTCATAAACAAAGTAGAAGTCTTCTGACTCTCTTATTACATCCTATCCATTGAGCTTATAAATTGAATTATTATATTTCTTTATTTCTAGAAGTTTATTTTGGTCATTTTCAAATATTTCTGGTAAATTTTTTATTTTTTAGTATACATTTACTTATCTGTATAAACTTGTTTTTGTTCTGTATTTTTAATTGATTCTATTGCTTGCTATTTCTAACAACTTTCATGCATTCTGGTTTCTTTGTACGTTTAAGTGTGTGTGTGTGTTTGTGTGTGTGTGTGTGTTCTTGGAACTTCATCTGTAGAAAACATTTGAGTTCTGTGCTTAAAGTAGAATGTGTTCCTTCAGAGAAGATCAGTGTTTGCTTCTGCCAGGTGTCTTAGGTCATTAACAGCCTGAGACATTTTTTAGCTCAAATTTTACAATTATGTTTTGCTTTGTTTCATTTTTTAATCACACAAGAATACAAATTCATGCTCCAACTTACATCAGTACAAATTTGAAGTTAAGAATTATCAGGAGAGACTTTTTTTTTTGCCTCAGAGCCAAGGCTAAAACAGGCATGCTCTTTACTCTCTCTTTTCAAGCAGTGTTTTTCTTCCTACTTCACTCTCTTAAATATCACTCTTAAATGAGCAAAAATTTTTGAGAGGGTGTCTGGTCTGACCTCATATCTTCCTTGATTCTTGGGTTAGAGCACCTGACACCTTCACATGATCCATTTAAACCCATTTACCAGGCTACCAGGGATACCAGAGACTTGTGGGTCAAGTGCCAGTTCCAGAGTCTGCTAATCCTATGGGTTTATATTTATTTATGTATCATTTTTAACCTCAGAGGATGTCTTTCTTTTCCTGCCAACTCTGGTATTATAAAATACTTTTTATATTTTCAGCATTTTAGTTTTGCTGTGCCTGATTGTGTTTTTCTTAGTATCCAACTCAGAATAATGGAGAAATGAACATATAATTGGGTATTTTTTCACATAAGCATGAATTTCTGCTTATTCAATGGCACTTCTTACCTGTAACACCTTTGCAAGATGATTGACCAGATGTTAAAAGGAAAATTTGTGTCTGTGGAACAGAGCTGTTTTCTATAAGAAGTCAGTTTATGTTCTCAGACCCATAGATGGAGACTGATATAATTTTAACCTCCTACAATGTTGCTTTAACCAATTCAATTAATCAGTCTTTTAAATTTAAATGACAAACCAAAAATATTCCATATTATCATAATATATTATCACTTAATTAATTGTAGGACACATTATCAAGACCCTAAAACACAGCATTTATTTCTAATGTAAGCAATTAGAATACTTTCAATAATTAGTGCTAATTCTTTGTGCCTGATTAGAACTTCTCTTACAACCACAATGAAAGAAAAAGGAAAGACTCGGTTGCTAGGGCAGGTGAAGCAGAATCACAGAAGGTAAACATCTTGGGGACTATTTTCAGAAGGTGATACATTCTTACAGTGACACCAAGACTGTGGCTGAGTATTCAACAACTGATTCCTTGGCACACTGTTTGAGATTTTCAATGCATTCTTATTTTTGCTGCAAATATATTAAGGAGATATAAGACAAGTTGCATGCTGAGCTTTTGATGATGGCTCAATTCAAAATTTTTTTTCAAATTTTATTTTACTTAGTTTTAGTTTAAATTCACTTCTCTGAAAACAAATTTGTTTCAGTGAAGGAACTTGAAAAGTAGATATTGGGATCACATATGCTACATTAAAAGGGTAGTATTCTTTCAACAGCTCTTTATATAAATTTTGTTCAGTATATGTATTCTTTAATCAAACCAATTTTAAACTTGTCACCAAATTTTTTATTTTCATATCTTAGTTCAAATGAAATCTTTTTAAAAAAATATTTTTGATGTTACACTTCAAGATGTTACACTTAAAGTATAGCATCTTAACACTTAAGTGTAGCATCTAACATCTAAGATGTTAGAAAAATTAATGCTACACTTTATTCACATTTTCTTCTAATTTTAGAAATCTATTTAGAAAAAGTTCACCAATAATAATGCATATACAGTGTTTAAAAATTAAGAAATGAAAGAACACCATAAAAATTACTCATATTTTTACCACCCAGAGATATTTACTGACATTTGCTTCATTTTTAGTTATTTTATTTAGTCATTTTTATAAAATTGAGGTATGCTACATATACTGTTTTATGTCTAGTTATTTTCACATTAACTCAGCATTCTTCTTGTCATCAGATGTTTTCCCATGACAAATATGTCACAAATGTGTTTGTTTTATTTATTCGTTATTATTTATTTGTTTTTTAATATTATAAATTAGGTTGTGGTGACTTTCCAAAAAATTACTTAATTGTCTTCATTCATTATTATTTTATAAGGTAAATTCTTTGAGGTTTAATAATTGGATAAAAAATACTATGCTCATCAAATATTATCAAAATATTTTAATTTTATATACATATATGTGGATGTGTATTTTAACATTATATGTAGGATCACTCATTCCCTGATGCCCCATAATATTAAAAGGAATCATGGATAAGTATTTCTCCTTCATGTTAAATATTAATAAGTTCCTTTAGGTTTTTATCACCTTGTTTTCCTTCTCCTTTTGTACATTTACTTTACACACAAATTAAAATATCAACGGAGATCTCCCCATGGAGAAATTGAAATGGTATTTCTTTTATTCACCAGACTTGAAACCAAAGCACTTTTCATAATCACTTTTCATCATATTATGGCAGGAGGCATGCAGTGTAGGCTATTACCCAATAACCAGTCAATATTAATATACAAAAAGCTTAGCCGGCCAGCTCAAACCCAACCATAAGAATACTTGAGTTATAAATGATGTATATATAAAATGCAAATACAAGACAGGAACATTGAAGATACTTTTGCCTAAGATAAATATTAAATTGCAGTCTTCTTCTGTGAACATCCCTAATTAAAAACTTACAATTTTCCTCATTGCAAATCTCATAATGTCCTCTTCATTCACTATACCATTAAAGCATTTTGCAGGGATTAGAGAGGGTGTTTACCAACCAAGCATAAATACTTTAGGTGCAAATTATCTGTAAATTGGCATCTCCCATGTGCAGAACTCGCAATGAACCAGAAAATAAGAGGGGAAAAAAGCCATACACACAATCAGAATAGATTTTCCCTAATCTCATCTTGTCAAATGCATGTATTTTAACAGAGAAGAATTCAGATTCTCACTCACAGCATCTTTACTATTATTTTAGTTGAAATTCTAACTAGAGTAGTAATCTTATTTCAAGCAAGTCACAGATTAGACAAGGCAAATTAGAAGTGCAAGGAGATGATCAGGACTGGCCAAGAGGTGACTGAGCTCATTAAATGCATTTAATGTTGGAGTAAACATGCCTCCATGTAGATTTCTGCACAGACCCAATGGTTGGGTACAGTGGAGCTTACACATTAACCCAGAATTATCAAGAAAATCTTAAATTACACTCAATTTTTTTTCGTTTTAAGAGACACAGAAGCTGGGCGCAGTGGCTCACGCCTGTAATCCCAGCACTTTGGGAGGCCGAGGCGGGCGGATCACAAGGTCAGGAGATCGAGACCATCTGGCTAACATGGTGAAACCCCGTCTCTACTAAAAATGTAAAAAATTAGCCGGGCATGGTGGCGGATGCCTGTAGTCCCAGCTACTCAGGAGGGTGAGGCATGAGAATGGTGTGAAGCGGGGAGGCAGAGGTTGCATTGAGCCGAGATTGCGCCACTGCACTCTAGCCTGGGCGACAGAACGAGGCTTCGTCTCAAAAAAAAAAAGAGAGAGACACAGAAATATGTAATCTGTTTCAAAAAGAATTTTATCAAAACTGAAATAATTTTAGGCATTTAAAGACTTGCATGGATTTTATTATTAACTTACTATGTATATGTAATAATATCTATTTTTAAATTTTCAACAAAATGGTAAACATTCATTAATATTAAAAAATTCTGGCTATTTAGTCTTTACCTTAACTATCTTTCATAGATCAGCATTGTTAGTGGCTACAGTACCACAACCAACAGTATCAAAATAACCTCAGAAGCTAACTCCATTCACCCAAACAGGCAATAGGCCAAATATTCAAACTCACAGGTTTTCCCAAAGTAACCTTACTACATAGGGTACACCAATTAACTTCATTCCATGGGAAAACATATATTTTATGTTACCTACCATATATTTGTTTCATATATAGCCAACTTATCTGTCCATGACAATGTAGTATTATTTCAGATTGTTATTCTCTAAAATAGAGAATAAGAATTATGCATTTTCAACTCAGCCTATACATTGATGTACATAGATGCATAAGAATAAATTGTTTGCACTGGGTACGGTGGCTCATGCCTGTAATCCCAGCACTTTGGGAGACCGAGATGGATGGATCATGAGGTCAGGAGTTCAAGACCAGCCTGGCCAACATAGTAAAATCCCATCTCTACTAAAGATACAAAAACTTAGCTGGGCATGGTGGCACATGCCTGTGATCCCAGCTACTCAGGAGGCTGAGGCCAGAGAATCGCTTGAACCCGGGAGGCAAAGGTTGCAGTGAGCCGAGATTGTACCATTACACTCCAGCCTAGGTGACAGGGCGAGACTCCATCTCAAAAAAAACAAAAGAATAAATTATTTGATGACTTGACATGAATTTATGGACATGTAATATTGAGTAGAGTTGTAAATACAGTCATAGTTTTAAATTAATATGGCTTTTCTCCGGTCACTATAGTGACATGGTTTTAAATTCATGCTGTCAAATTTCATCTGTGCCTTTACTGCGTCTCAAATAGTGTTTTATTCATTCCTTGTTGATTTTCTAGGTTGGATTCCCAAAGAGAAACTTTCATTTATTTAAGGCTTTTAGTCCCTCCAACTTGCCTTCTTTCATCCTCAACCTCCTCCCAATTTACCTCTTACTTTATTTTTAAAAGATTAAGTCCTTAGGCCTTATGAGCACCAACAGATTTAGCTAACAATATCTTATTTATTTTACAAATCAGAATTTCCTCTGAAAATCCTATTCACTGTGAATTGCTATTCCCAATGCCTCTAAAAAATTAAGACTAACCTATTATCAAATGTAGAAAAAAATATAAACTATTAATGAGCCCTGCACTGAAAATAAAGGAGAAAAGAAAAACAATTCTCATTATTAATGCACTCCATGTATTATAGGTCAGAAGTTAATCTGACCTATAATAATATCTATATTTAATCCTCAACAAAACCATAAATATTTATCAACATTCCGAAATTCTGGCTATCAACCTAGTTTTTACATTAACTGTTATTCATAGATCAGACCTATTAGTAGCTTCAATTAGTGGAGCTAGGATCTATATTAGCATCACCGCCACACTCTGAATTAGAAATTCAGCACTTTAGCACTCTGCTTGGTGGACATCAGTTTTCCGTGCAGTCAGGATCTTGCTGGACTATCACCTTAAGTATCTTTAAAAGATCAGCATTATTAGTGGCTACAGTTCTACAATAAACAGTTATTGTTATTACCTCCCATAACATATTGTTCAGTAACAACCTTCAAGAAGGAAGCAGGCTATATAGTAGCCTGCATGATGCAGTTGCTATATGTAATGCTTTTGAGTCAGAGCAGAAATAGAAGGGATGCTGAGAGCGGCACAGGTCTGAGATAACGGCTTTTTGAGTTTCTTATCTGAGCTAAGATTCTGCGAGCCAGCAGACAGGACAGAAATACTCATCTCATTCCAGTAGAGCCACCCTACGGGAAAGCCTACTCAATACTGGGAACCAGAGCTACCATCTTCCATTTCTCATTGCCAAGCTTTCTCAAAAATATGGTTTGTATCAATTAACTCTACTCCACCATTTCCTTTAGCTCCATGTGATCTGTCTTTAATCCACATTTGGTTTGCTCTAATAATATCCTCAACATTTTAACAATGACTTCCTAACAAACCCAATGGCCTGTTTTTAGGTGTTTTTTTCTGACTTCTCTCAAACATAATTGTTGAAAATTCCTTCCTTGAAATTTTTTCACCTCTTATTTTTAGTTCCTCTTCATAAGCGTTTTCTAAAGTGTTTTCTTCAAATCAGTGATACAAAAAGAGGAGATTCAAAAGAATACTTATGGGCAATTAATTTTGCCAAACACTGCTCCACTGGAAGAATCATGGTCCTTATTAATATGTTAAAGTCTCTGTGAAATCTGATAGTAAAAGAAACTTGCATAACTGTGGTTTTCCAAACTTTTTGGACTATAGAACTCATTTTGTCACAATAGCACCTATTTCCTCATTTATGTTAACGTAACATGATAACATGATAACATGACATACATGTTTATCACGTTTCAACATTGGGTTGTATCTAACAACCAATGGCATTTTAAAATCACTATTAGCGGCCGGGCGCGGTGGCTCACGCTTGTAATCCCAGCACTTTGGGAGGCCGAGGCAGGCGGATCACGAGGTCAGGAGATCGAGACCACGGTGAAACTCCGTCTCTACTAAAAATACAAAAAATTAGCCGGGGGTGGTGGCGGGCGCCTATAGTCCCAGCTACTCGGAGAGGCGGAGGCAGGAGAATGGCGTGAACCTGGGAGGCGGAGCTTGCAGTGAGCCGAGATCGCGCCACTGCACTCCAGCCTGGGTGACAGAGCGAGACTCCGTCTCCAAATAAATAAATAAATAAAATAAAATAAAACAAAATCACTATTAGCTGGTAACAGTCATGATGTAGTTGTCATTTCCTGTGCATAAACAAACACGATCATAGCTGTTCATTTTTTCATCATAGCAACTGAGTAATATGTTTTGTTGGTAGTACACATGTCAATTTTAATTGCTATTTAAAATATCTTTAAAAAGAGTACACTATAATTTAGTATTTAAACAAAAAACTTACTTTGTAAGCAGAAAAGCATGAAAATAGAATGGGGTATAAAATATTACTGAAGCAAATATTTGTCATTGGAGAAATAACTGCAATTGCATAGTTGTTGTTTTTTTTTTGCTTTTTAAAAAAAAAAAACAAAAGCAACAACCAATTGTTTTATGAGACCACAGGAAAGAACTACCTATACATACATGAATTGTGTTTTGTTACTGAAAAACAGATACATATTTCCTATGACACATCAAGCAATGTAATTGAAGACTGGAGAAATTGCTCAATCTCTCAAAATGGATCAAAGAGTTTCAAGAAATGAGAGTCTAGTCTCATAGGGCTATTGTTATTGTTAAAGCATTGCATTATAATTTAATTGCCAACATACTTTTAACTTAAAAGCACATAAAGTTATGGTATATCTTATAATTGACGGTATCTTAGTTTCCCAAAACATGGTATGAACATGCTGTAAAACTAGTATTCTTCATTTATGAAATGCTGCTGTAATTATCTTTATATTCTAACCATTATCCAGTTTATGTTCTTTCTACCACTTCTCCTAGACATGTATGCCCCCTGCCAGCCCCCTGCCATATGATTTAGTCATTATCTTGCTTTACTTTTTCTGTAAATAAAATGACTAGATCTCGTCTGTCTTTCCAAGTTGAGTCTATGGGATAATGTTCTCCCAGGTACCCAAACGTAAGGTATCAATCATGGAGGCAAAAGTGCCAAGGTCAAACTCAATATTCCAAAAGAAACCATCTCAAATTCATAACAGTCTAGACCCTCTTTGTAGGTTTCACATCCTCCTACGGAATAGGATTCCACCATTGGAGAAGAACACTAAAAGTTTCTAAGTGACTAAGCCTGTTTCTCCTCTTCTTCCAGGATCAGAGAATCAGAGCTTTCTCTAATAGATCATGAGCTTTTTGTTTTTGTTTTTGTGTTTTTGAGATGGAGTCTGACTCGGTCGCCCAGGCTGGAGTGCAGTAGCGTGATCTTGGCTCACTGCAACCTCCGCCTCCCGAGCTCACATCATTCTCCTGCCTCAGCCTCCCAAGTAGCTGGGACTACAGGCACCTGCCACCACGCCTGGCTAATTTTTTGTATTTTTTAGTAGAGACGGGGTTTGACCGTGTTAACCAGGATGGTCTTGATCTCCTGACCTCGTGATCCACCCACCTCAGCCTCCCAAAGTGCTGGGATTACAGGCGCGAGCCACCGCGCCTGGCTAATCATGGGCCTTTAAGTGGTAAAATGTGTCTTCTGATGGGTGAGACAAATCAAATAACAAAAATTTAAACCTCTAAATTTCAAACAGAAGTCTTTGTGAAGGTATTGCTGTCAAGCCCACTTCTCCTCCTGTCTGTAGCCATGACATTCCTTGATTCCAACCTGGGAGAATGTGACCAAAGGAAATAAGGGAAAAGGGATAATAATAACTAATGCTATAGCAGGTTCCCACATATCTGTTTATCTATATAGCGCATACTGCTATGAGAGTTATTAATACACACATGCTATAGATAAAAAACATCTGGAAAGTTGACATTTTTCAAGACTCTTGAAGCTATTAAGAAATTCAGTTAGGGCTCTACACTTGATACCCTTTGAGTGGAACACACACTGGATTTTTTAATAGCAATCATTCCAGGGGATATTGCATCTGTGCCTAAACACTTCCAGTGATAGAATAAAAAATTCCTTTCTCAAGGCACCTCAGTTCATCTTTGGACAGGTCATAACCTACATAGAAACTTGATTTTCAGGAGCCCTGAGAATTAAATAGGTAAGTGTGCAAAGGGAGAAGGCTGGGAGGGAAGTGTAAAAAACTGACCCAGCTTCAACTTATCCCTCTGAGTACATGGTCAGCTTGTCTAATTTGTCTAATTGCCAAAGATGGGGCATACTTTACATACTTTGGCCTACCAGTAATATAGAAGAAATTCTGATCCAGACAGTGGTTATCTAGCAGCTGAAGTAGGAGCAGCAGCCTTCATATGCTGTCCAGCATCCTTAATCAAGGCATCCTTGCACAGTCAAGTCTGATTCCATAGTTAAGAGTATAGGGGTGTGAAGGTCACTCCCTATGTGAGGTCACTCCTGGAGGCAATGTGAGGTCACTCCTGGAGAAGACACTAGAGAGGCTGAAAGGTGGGAGAGGAAAGAACTAGGCAATCTCAAGAATCTAACCAAATGGCTGAAGTTCAAAATAGCACAGGTGTCAGCAAAAGACAATAAACCACATCAGTAGATTAGATATAGGATCTGGGCCAATCCTGTAGGGATTGAGGAAAGGTAACCATGGAAGACACTGTGGACTGAGGCTAAGGCAAGACTTCACCAACAAGTGGGCTCACCTAGGACAGAACTGCCTCATGAATGAAGCCTGGCAAACTGAGCTTCATGAACTGAGCAGGGGTGAGCCTGCGTGGAGATAGCATCACTGATGACTGAGAAAGGATATGAGTAAGATGCCTTATTCACTGCTAAAACCCCAGAACTTAACACAAGATCTAGTTCCCAGTATGGGTTCAATGAACATTTTTTGCTTACCTAATGGATATAAAATTTACAGCTAATGTTCACTGAAAAACATATAAAAGAATGAATAAAATGCTACATAACAATTAATATGAATAAACTATGCAACAGCAAGGCTAAATCTCCCTGATATAATGTTGAGCAAAAGAAGCATGAGAGAGTGTGGAGCAAGATGGTGAAATAGAAGGTTTTACTGATTTTCCCATCTGCAAGGACACCAAGTTAACAACTATCTACACAGAAGAAGCACCTTTATAAGGACCAAAAATCAGGTAAGCACTCATAGTACCTGCTTTTAACTTCAGACCATTGAAAAAGGTATGGAAAAAACAGTCCCGAGCCCTCTTCTAATGGTGGCAGGAGAGAAGGGGGAAGTGCCACATACTTTTAAAACATCAGATCACATGAGAACTCACTCACTATCACGAGAACAGCATGGGGGAGATCCACCCCCATGATCCAATCACCTCCCACCAGGTCCCTCCCCCAACATTGGGAATTACAATTCAAAATGAGATTTGGGTGGGGACACAGAGCTAAACCATATCAGACAGAGAATTCAAAATAGCTGTGCTGAGGAAAGTCAAAATAACGCAGAGAAGAAATTCAGAAATCTACCAGATAAATTTAACAAAGAGATAGAAATAATTAAAAAGAATCAAAAAGAAATTGAGGAACTGAAAAATGCAATTGTCATACTGAAACAAATATCAGAGTCCTCTAATAGCAGAATTGAAGAAATAGCAGAATTGAAGAAAGGGTTAGTGAGCTTGAAGACAGGCTGTTTGACAATACAAAATCAGAGGAGACAAAAGAAAAAAGATTAAAAAACAGTGAAATGTACTTACAGGATGTAGAAAAATAGACTCAAAATAGCCAATCTAAGAGATAATGGCCTTAAAGAGGCAGCAGACAAAGACGCTGAGGTAGAGAGTTTATTCAAAGGGATAATAACAGAGCACTTCCCAAACCTAGAGAAAGATATCAATAACCAACTACAGGAAGGTTCTGGAACACCAAGTAGATTTAACCCAGAGAAGACTACCTCAAGGCATTTAGTGATTAAATTTCCAAACGTCACAGATAAAGAAAGGATCCTAAAAGTAGCAAGAGAAAAGAAACAAATAACGTATTAATGCAATGGAGCTCCAATATGTCTGGCAGCAGACTTTTCAGTGGAAACATTACAGGTCAAGAGAGAGTGACATGACATATTTAAAGGGCTAACAGAAACAAAAACCTTTACCCTAGAATACTATATAGGGTGAAAGTATCTGTCAAATATGAAGGAGAAATAAAGACTCCCAGATAAACAAAAGCTAAGGTATTTCATCAATACCAGACCTGTCCTACAAGAAATGCTAAAGGGAGTACTTCAGTCAGAAAGTAAACAACATTAATGAGGAATAAATGATCATCAAGGTACAAAACTCACTGGTAATTATAAGCACACAGAAAAACACAGAATATTATAACCCCGTAACTGTGATATGCAAACTATCCTTATCATAAGTAGAAAGACTGAATAATAAACCAATCAAAAATAACAACTACAACTTTTCAAGACATAGTCAGTACAATAAGATGTAAAAAGAAAAACAAAAAAGTTAAAAAGTAGACAGATAAAGTTAAAATGTACAGTTTTTATTAGTTTTCTTTTTGCCTGTTTGTTTATACAAATAGTGTTAAGTTGTTATCAGGTTAAAATAGTGGGTTTAAAGATAGTGTTTGCAAGCCTCATGGTAACTTCAAACCAAAAATCATACAATGAATATACAAAAAATAAAAAAGGAAGAAACTCAGTCATATTACCAAAGAAAAATCACCTTCATTAGAGGAAGACAAGAAGGAAAGAAAGAAGGAAAAAAAGACTATAAAACAACCAGAGAACAACAAAATGGCAGGAGTACATCCTTACTTATCAATAATAACATTGAATGTAAATGGACTAATTCTTCAATCAAAAGACATAGACTGGCAGAAAGGATGAAAAAACAAGACCCATTAACCTGTCGCCTGCAAGAAACACACTTAGATAGAAAGACAGACATAGATAGAAAATAAGGGGATAGAAAACGATATTCCATACCAATAGAAACCAAAAAAGAGCAGTAGTTATTATACTTATATCAGACAAAATAGATTTCAATACTGAAACTATAAGAAGAGACAAAGAAGGTCATGGTATAATTGTTTTAGGTTTTTCCAAACGTAAGATCATTTAGGAAAAACCTGAAGACTCCACAAGACAACTATTAGAACTGTTAAACAAATTCAAGAAACTTTCAGGATACAAAATCAACATAAAAAATCAGTAGCAGATATAATGATAAAGGGTCATTCAGCAAGAGGATATAACAATTTTAAATATATATAAACCAAAAACTGGAGAACCCAGATATATAAGGGAAATATTAGATCTAAAGAAAGAGATAGGCCCCAATACACTAATAGCTAGAGACTTCAACATTCCACTTTCAGTATTGGACAGATCATTCAGATGGAAAATCAACAAAGAAACATCAGACTTAATCTACACTACAGACCAAATCAATCTAATAGATATTTACAGAACATTACATCCAACAGCTGCAGAATACACTTTCTTTTCCTCTGCACATGGATCACTCTCAAGGATAGACCACGTGTTAAGTCACAAAACAAGTCTTAAAACATTCAATTAAACTGAAATAATATCAAGCATCTTCTCTGATCACAATAGAATAAAACTGGAAATTAATAACATAAGAAGTTTTGGAAACTTCAAATACAGTACATGGAATACACACAAATACATGGAAATTAAACAATATGTTCCTGAATGACCAGTGAGTCAATAAAGAAATTAAGAAGAAAATTGAAAAATTTCTTGAAACAAATGATAATGGAAACATAACATACCAAAACCTATGGGACACAGAAAAAGCAGTACTAAGAGTGAAGTTTACAGCTGTAAGTGCCTACATCAAAAAAAAAAAGAAAGAAAAACTTCAAATGAACAATCTAATGATGCATCTTAAAGAACTAGAAAAGCAAGAGCAAACTAAACCCAAAATTAGTAGAAGAAAAGAAATAATAAAGATCAGACTAGAAATTTTTAAAATGAAATGAAAAAATACAAAAAATCAATGAAACAAAAAGTTGGTTTTCTAAAAAGTTAAACAAAATCGACAAATCTTTAGCCAGACTAAGCAAAATAGAGAGAAAATTCAAATAAATAAAATCAGAAATGAAAAAGGGGACATTACAAGTGATACTGAAGAAATGTAACAGATAATCAGTGGCTACTATGTGCAGCTATATGCCAACAAATTGGAAAATCTAGAAGAAATAGACAAATTCTGAGATACATATAACTGACCAAGATAGAACCAGGAAGAAATCCAAAACCTAAACAGACCAATAACAAGTAACAAGATCAAAGCTATAATAAAAAGTCTCCCAGTAAAGAAAAGTCCAGGACCTGATGGCTTCACTGCTGAATTCTGCCAAACATTTAAAGAACTCATACCAATCCTACTCAAACTATTCTGAAAAATAGAGGAGGAAATAATACTTCCAAACTCATTCTATGAGGCCAGTATTACCCTGATACCAAAATCAGACAAAGACACATCAAAAAAAGAAAACTACAGGCCAGTATCTCTTATGGATATTGATGCAAAAATTCTCAACAAAAAGCTATCAAACTGAATTCAATAATAATTAGAAAGACAATTCATTATGAACAAGTAGAGTTTATCCCTGGGCTGCAAGATGTTACAACATATGCAAATCAATCAATGTGATACATCATATAAACAGAATGAAGGACAAAAACCATATGATTATTTCAGTTGATGATGAAAAAGCATTTGATAAAATTCAGCATCCCTTTATGATAAAAAACCTGGCCGGGCATGGTGGTTCACACCTGTAATCCCAGCACTTTGGGAGGCCGAGGTGAGTGGATCACAAGTTCAAGAGATTGAGATCATCCTGGCTATCACAGTGAAAGCCCATCTCTACTAAAAATGTAAAAAATTAGCTGGGCATGGTGGCACGTGCCTATAGTCCCAGCTACACAGGAGGCTGAGGCAGTAGAATTGCTTGAACCTGGGAGGCGGAGGTTGCAGTGAGCCAAGATCATGCCACTGCACTCCAGCCTGGGCTACAGAGCGAGACTCCGTTTCAAAAAAACAACAAAAAAGAAAAAGCTGGAGGTAGAAGGAACATACGTCAACCTAGTAAAAACCATATAGGACAGACCCACAGCTAGTATCATATTGAATAAGGAAAACCTGAAAGCTTTTCCTCTAAGATCTAGAACATAACAAGATGCCTACTGTCAGCAGGGTTATTCAACATAGTACTGGAAGTCCTTGCCAGAGCAATCGGATAAGAGAAAGATATAAAGAGCAAAAACTGGAAAAGAAGTCAAATTATTCTTGTTTGCAGATGATATAATCTTATATTTGGAAAAACCTTAAGACACCACAAGACAACTATTAGAACTGATAAATTAAGGGAAGTTGCAGGATACAAAATCAATATAGAAAAATCTGCATTTCTATATGCCAACAGTGAACAATCTGAAAAAGAAATGGAAAAGGTAACCCCATTTACAATAGCCACAAATAAAATTAAATATCTAGGAATTAACTTGACTAAAGAAGTGAAAGATGTCTACAATGGAAACTATAAAATACTGATGAAAGAATTGAGGAGGATACCAAACAATGGAAAAATATTCCATGTTCATGAATTGCAAGGATAAATATTGTTAAAATGTGCATACTACCCAAAGCAATCTACAGATTCAATGAAATCCCTTTCAAAATACCAAGAACATTCTTCACAGAAATAGAAAAAACAATCCTAAAATGTATATGGAACCACAAAACACCCAGAATTACCAAAGCTATCCTAAGCAAAAAGAACAAAACTGGAGAAATCATATTACCTGACTTCAAATTATACTTCAGAGCTATAGTAATCAAAACAGCATGGTACTGACATAAAAATAGACACATAGACAAATGGAACAGAATAGAGAACCCAGAAACAAATGCACCACCCACGGTGAACTCATTTTTGACAAAGATGCCAAGACCATACACTGGGGAAAAGACAGTCTCTTTAATAAATGGTGCTGGGAAAACTGGATATCCCTGTGCAGAAGAATGAAACTAGCCCCCTATCTCTCACTATATACAAAAATCAAATCAAAATGGATGAAAGACTTAAATCTAAAACCTCAACTATGAAACTACTGCAAGAAATCATTGGGGAAAATCTCCAGGACAGTGGTGTGGGCAAAGATTTATTGAGTAATACCCGACAAACACAGGCAATCAAAACAAAAATGGATAAATAGGACCACAACAGGTTAAAAAGCTTCTGCACAGCAGAGTACAATTAATGAAGAATGAGACAACCCACAGCATGAGAAAAGATATTTGCAAACTATTAATAGGGATTAATAACCAGAATATATAGGGAGCTCAAGCAATTCTATAGGAAAAGAATCTAAAAATCCAATCAAAAAATAGGCAAAACATTTGAATAGACATTTCTGAAAAGAAGACATACAAATGGCAAACAGGCATATGAGAAAGTGCTCAACGTCATTCATTGACCATTAGAGAAATGCAAATCAAAACTACAAAGAAATATCATCTCACCTCAGTTAATATGGCTTATATCCAAAAGACAGGCAACAACAAATGCTGGCAAGGATATGGAGAAAAGGGAACCCTCATACACTGTTGGTAGGGACGTAAATTATTAATAGTACAACCTCTAAAAGAATAGTTTAGAGGTTCCTCAAAAAACTAAAAATTGACCCACCATATGATCCAGCAATCCCACTCTTGGTTATACACCCCAAAGAAAGGAAATCAGTATACACATTTATTGCAGCACTATTCACAACAGCCAAGATTTGGAAGCAACCTAAGTGTCTAACAACAGATGAATGAATACAGAAAATGTGGTACGTATACACAATGGAGTACTATTCAACCATAAAAAAAAGAATGAGATCCTGTCATTTGCAACAACATCGATGTAACAAGAGATCATTATTAAGTGCAATAAGCCAGGCACAGAAAGACAAACATCACATGGTCTCGCTTATTTGTGAGATCTAAAAATCAAAACAATTGAACTCATTGACACAGAGAGTAGAAGGATGGTTACTAGAGGATGGGAAAGGTAGTGAGGGCCTGGAGGGGAGGTGGGGGTGGTTAATGGGCACAAAGAAATAGTTACAAAGAATGAATAAGACCTACTATTCGATAGTAAAATAGAATGACTATAGTCAATAATAACTTAATTGTACATTTTAAAGTAGACTAATGTGATTGTTTGTAACTCAAAGAATAAGTGCTTGAGGGGATGGATACCCCATTCTCCATGATGTGCTTAGTTCACATTGCATGCTTGTACCAAAACATCTCAAAACATAAATATATACATGTACTACGTATGCACAAACATGTTTAAAGAATGAGATAGTTACATATTGCATGATTCCATTTATGTGAATTGAAGAAAAGGCATGGTTAATGTATGGTGGTAGAAGTCAGAATAGTGGCTACCTTTGGGTGGAGAGTACTGATTAGAGAGGGACTCAAGGGAAACTTCAGGAGTGTGGAAAATGCTCTATATCTTATCTAGATGGTGGTTTCATAGGTGAACATATAGGTAAGAATTTTTGGAGCCGTATAATTAAGATTTGTAGGCTTTACTGAGAGTTATGTCACAAAATAGAAATCTTTTTAAAACATACAATTCAAAGTATTATGAAATTTTTATTTACATTGAATAAAATATGTTCCCCTGTACTTTCTACCCATTGTTCATAATTCTACCCATTATGGCCCCAGAGAACATTCACATTTTTTAAGTCCTGCATAGATTTAATGGCAGCCACCATTTGCCCCAAAAAGATGCTCCCTTCTGACTGATGATCTCAGCTTTTTCAGCCAAAATATCAAGTCCCTTCATCTGATTTGTTGGCCTTAATTGTAGAGAATTCCAAAAATTTTATGATAAAAAAATATTTTCTGATCTCCCAGATAAAAAGGCTACACAGGCTAGCCATGTCTCTAGGGCAACCTCTCTGGAGTATCACTTGCCCCAAAAACTTCATAGCACGCTCTCTCTCTCTCTCTCGCGCACACACACACACACACACACACAGTCACTATAGCAGAATTGCTCCAGCTCATAATAACCATTCTAAGACATAACTTTGAAAAACACAGTCTAGGCCTGGGAAGAAGTTCCTTTTATTCCCAAAGGGACACAGTTAAAAAAAAAAATAAAGTGTTGCTTTTATGCTACTAAATTTGTAGTCTATTCTAAGAGATGTTTAAAAGAAATATAAGTCTGAGAATAGAATGCAAGCAACTCAGTATTATCCTTCAAGGAATGAGCAAGTTGTGGGAACAAAGGCTACTTGCAGTACTTTTACCTTGAAGTAGTAGGAGTAGGCATTGTAGACAACATTACACCCATCTAACATAGGAAGCAGTGGATTAGGATTAGATACTCCAAATCTCTTCCTTATTGCTATTTAAGAGCTATGGCTCCATGAACCATTTAATAATTCAGCAACATTACCAAGAGATATCACATTTATCAAGGAATCATCTTTAAAAACAGAATGGTTCAAGATAGAAACGCATGTCAAAATAACCATGAAAGCTATAACATTTTACAATTCATGTCATTTAATTATGAGTTGAAAATTGTGGAAGTTATGAGAAATTTTACCTAGTTTAACTGAAGGACTCAAATGGTAAAAGTATACCCTAATGAGATGATTACCAAATTTACAAATCAGTAAAAGTATTCAAATAAGTTAATTGAAAAATGATGCATGAAATATTTTTGTTCACGTGTTTTGAAAAACATAGTTTGGCTCTTTCCAGCCAGCGCCAAGCGATGGGCATCTCTCGGGACAACTGGCACAAGCGCCGCAAAACCGGGGGCAAGAGAAAGCCCTACCACAAGAAACGGAAGTATGAGTTGGGGCGCCCAGCTGCCAACACCAAGATTGGCCCCCGCCGCATCCACACAGTCCGTGTGCGGGGAGGTAACAAGAAATACCGTGCCCTGAGGTTGGACGTGGGGAATTTCTCCTGGGGCTCAGAGTGTTGTACTCGTAAAACAAGGATCATCGATGTTGTCTACAATGCATCTAATAACGAGCTGGTTCGTACCAAGACCCTGGTGAAGAATTGCATCGTGCTCATCGACAGCACACCGTACCGACAGTGGTATGAGTCCCACTATGCGCTGCCCCTGGGCCGCAAGAAGGGAGCCAAGCTGACTCCTGAGGAAGAAGAGATTTTAAACAAAAAACGATCTAAAAAAATTCAGAAGAAATATGATGAAAGGAAAAAGAATGCCAAAATCAGCAGTCTCCTGGAGAAGCAGTTCCAGCAGGGCAAGCTTCTTGCGTGCATCGCTTCAAGGCCTGGACAGTGTGGCCGAGCAGATGGCTATGTGCTAGAGGGCAAAGAGTTGGAGTTCTATCTTAGGAAAATCAAGGCCCGGAAAGGCAAATAAATCCTTGTTTTGTCTTCACCCATGTAATAAAGGTGTTTATTGTTTTGTTCCAAAAAAAAAAAAAAAAGAAAAACATAGTTTGGTTTTAGATAGTGCTTACACATGGTTATACAGGATTAAATTACAATAGCATATTTCTCACAAAATTACTGAAATCCATTAATATGAATGAGGAGTCATAATAAGGCCAACAGTCTTTGTAGCCATGAGAAGTCAGCTACTCATTTCCAGTTTCATTGTGTTCTGAATATAAAGTAATCATCATTGTTGAAAAAAAAATGTATAACTTTCAAAATGAAGTCTTTAGCTATAATGATAGACACTTTTAAAATAAAATGTTAATTATAAAAGCTAGAATACTGACCAACTACTAGATATTAGAAAATGTCTGTTAGCTTTCTAAGGTAAGGCAATATTACCATGGTTAAGTAGGAGAATGTTCTTGTCTTTAAGAGGTTCATGCCAGAGGATTTAGAGGTACAGTGTCATCTTCTCTGCATTTTCAAATGATTCACCACAAAAAACACATGCACATACATGTACCTACATTATAAAGCAAATACGACAAAACAATAACAATGATTAAGGTGTCAAATACACACATATGCTTTCAACTTTTCTGCATTTACCTGACAAAGTCCAGTTAGATAGAGTGAGTCTACTTAGTAGTTGAAAGAGGAATTTTAACACAGGAACTTATTACAAAAATGTTAGACACCCTAAAAACCTGAATAGGGGATCGTATAGCAATTCTGAGATGATCAGTAGCAGGAAGCCCCTCTTACCCAACAACTTGAGGAACAAAGGGAAAATGTGGTAATATCAAGTGGCAGTACCACTGAGCAGGATCAGCAGTATGAACAGCACCTGTGACTACTAAGGAGGTGCAGCCACTGCTAGAGACCCTCCTGAAAAAGATTCTTCTTTATGATATGCAGTCTCCTTCCAGTTAGCCCAATCTGGCCCAAAGGCAGTGAGTAAGAGAGTTTGGGAAATGCAGGCTTCCCAGACCTCCCCCTGACATAAGGCCAGACCAAGGGAAGTGGGGAAATAGATGGAGAGCAAGCAGAAAAGTGATCAGCACACTTTATGTTTGAAACTGTTCTCAATAAAAATGTGTACAGAGAGGAATTGTCTGTCAAACATATTTTTTACAATTTTTTATAATAACAACGCCTCCAAAATTTTAGTTATATCAGAGGCAAAATAACTTTGCTCAATGGCATCCTGTTCAGTCAAAACAAATTTCTTTAGAAGAGAAACAAACACAGTGAATCGAGGTAACTCTAAGATAAAAGTCATTGCAAAGTATTTATCCCCAAAAGCATCTTAACCTGGCACATTGAGGAACCCGGAGTTAAATTTAAACATGAGCTTCATGAAACTTCTCCCAAGGTAAAGCACATTTAAACCCAAGTTTAATACAAAAGTGCCATGTATTGTTTTACAGAATAATATCATAATGGATATTGTCTAAGGAACTTAATGATATCTAAAGCAACAGAAGGACATACGAGGCTTGTCTGCAAAGAAGCTACAAGGTCAGGAATAATATGTTTCTCTTAAACAATAAGAGAAACTAAGCCACTCAATCTGACATTATTAGAGGTTAAATGAATGATGGTGGAGGTACTGTCTCTTGGAAATATGAGGATACCTTACTTAGAGAGAGAATACAATTAGCAGGTCCTTGAGCTGCCTGGCCTAGGCCCAATTCACTAGTCCATGCTACCTAGCTAGCAGTGTTCCATTTAATCACAATTTTAAAAAAATACAACAGCTACATTGAGGTATAATTCATATACTATATAATTCACCCACTTGAAATGTACAATTCAGTGGTTTTTAGTATTGAATTTTAGTAACGAAGTTATGTAACAATCACCACAATTTTATATTATCACCCTCCAAAAGCAACGCTGAAGCCATTAGCACTCACCACTTCTCCCTAACCCTCTGTCCTCTGCAACCACTCATCTACTTTCTTTAAAAAATGATTAAGCCCGAGAAATAAAGAAACTAGGAAACACAGACAAAAATCAAGGGTAAAAACTTAAAATTTGAACTGAATTTCCAAGCCATCCATGGTATACAAATGCTGATCAAAATATGTTGACTTTATACTGTATTAACACCTAATTCTTTTTTTTAATGTTGTGTAAGTCTGGATGAAGTAATTAGGCTCCTAGTTATGCCCATGCAGAATACAGGCTCCCTCTTAACCAGTCATTTCTTAACTAAAGAAGCAGTAAATTCTAACAACACAAATCATTTTGACTACAATACTACTTCTTCATTTCAGAAGGTATAAAAATATATCTCTGAGGAATTTATCTCCAGAGACTTTAGATATAATATCTTATGAGATATTACATTCAGAGGTAATGAACTTTGCAAATATTTACTGAAGATAAAACATATTGTAAACATTTAAGATTTCTTTTACATCTGACAATCCATTCCCATTCTTGAGAGCATTGCTAGATTCTGCTAACAGTATCTTTCCTATACATGTTTTTTTGGAAATAACCATGTACTATAGACTGAATTGTGTCCCCCTTAATTCAGATGTTTAAGCCCTAACCTCCAATTTGATAGTATTTAAAGATGGGGCCTTTGGGAAATAATTAGATTTATTTGAAGTCATGAGTGTGAGGGCCTTCATGATGGGCTTAGTGTCTTTATAAGAAGAGATATCTGAGAGCTTTCTCCTCTTTTCCCTCTCTCTCTGCCCTCTCATTCCCACCCCATAGGAGGGCACAGTGAGAAGGAGACTATCTGCAAACTGGAAAGAGAGCCTTCACAACTCTCACCAGAATCCAACCGAGTTGACACCTTGTTCTTAGAATTCCAGCTTCCATAACTGCGAGAAATAAATTTTTGTTGATTAAGTCACCTGATCTAACCTATTTTGTTATGGCAGTGGGGGCTGACTAAATCACCGTTGTACTAAAATTTGACAAAAAAAGTACCTAAAGAGACAACATTTTACAAATTCAACTCTTCTACTTCAGTAAAAATGCATACCACTTATATTAGCCATGTAACTAAATAATTTGTTCTGAGGCCTTAGAGTACAATTTTAGCACACTGCTTTTTCATAGGCCAGGGTTTCTCAGCCCTAGAACTATTGACATTTTAAATGGGATAATGCTTTGTTGTAGGGGGTTATCCTGAGGACTGAACAATGTTTAATAGCATCTTGGCCTCTATCCACTAGATGCCATTAGCAACCCCTCCCAGTGCCGTGGAAATTAAAAATGTCTCCAGGCTTCTTTGTCAAATGCCCTACAATGTACATTGAGAAACAAAGTTTTAGGCCATTCGTAAAAATAACATTTAAACATTATGACATGTTTTCTACCAAGCTCACTTTTTATGCAATATGCAATGAGAGGTGTGAAATGTTGATTGCTACATATACAAATTGAGAATTTCCTAAATAATACTATATTTTACCATCCGATGTAAAACAAAAAAAAGCAAATAGTTTTAACATTTACTATTGCTCCACTGCCATATCTTTGTTTGCTGAGATCCTGTGCAAAGGAAATAAAGTTTTGTTTTAATTATAATTAGTCATAGGATTTTGTCAGCTTCTTGTGTTAATACCAACACCATCACCTTCCAACATCTCAACCTAGAACAGTGCGTCCATCTGAACAGCCCAGTCAAGGTGCATTAAGGTGGAAGGCAGGTATGTCTCATGCCTTCAGTGGAAACTGAAGCCACATGAGACATATTTAGAAAGGAGGTTGAAAAGAATTGACTCAGAAAATGAACGAAATGTGAAGATTGACTAGTGATATCAGTATCTTCTCTTTGTCTTCAAACTAAAAAAAATGTACTATCCACTAGAAATTGTGTTCAAAGTAGTGCTTATCTTCCAAAAAACACTGTTAGTTCTGTGGTCCTGCTACTTCCTGGCTTACCTAAGATGCTGACTTACATAGAGAGCCAAATCAACATTTCTCACACTGTTTAAATGAAGAAAAGAATTCCAACTACCAAGAAATTGAGTTGTGAAAGAACTCACAGAACATAATTTGCTCATAAATTTAGAGCCTGGTATGAATGGGAAAACATGGAAGGATGACATTCTTCTCCCTCACAAAGTCATCACATTTCATTTGCAGGTTCTGTTGCTTGGGGAAACCACAGCAGTACCTGCAAAGTCAACATTGTATAGACTTTGACTTTGTGATCCTTTAGGAAAAACAAGAACTCTTCACACCTTTTAGCATCTACATTGCAGAAGACAACATAATATTGTGTTTTAAACATCATTTTTCACAGAAAATGGGGCTTCAGAACTTTTCCCAAGCTAAATCAGTAACATCTTGGTAGAATTGGCTTCTAACTGAGATGATCTACTTTGTATGCGGTCACACTCAAAACTTGAGAACAGAAGGAAGGGAAGTAAGTTTCATTTGCATCCCTCTTGACAAACCTCTCTGAGTCTGGGTCTCCTTATCTGTTAAAAGGGAGTACATGTACTTACTTAATAGAATCAATCAAATTTTACAGTAACTAGCACATGGTAGGACTCCAATCCATTTTATTCCTTCCTCCTTCTCATCCCGTCACCCATGAGACATAATGAGCTTTTGTTTTGCTGGACAGAATGAGAGAAGAGAGAGAGGAACAGAAAGCAGACAGCAAACAGTAAGAAACTGTTCAGTGACTAAGAAACAAAACAGAAGACAATTGATTTACTCTTTGGCACCACTTCAAACATCTCTGCATTAAAAAATTACAAATAATTAATTATGATTCTGAGAAATTAAGGGATTTTTTTCCTCTGTGTTAAAGTCAAATTATCTTGAAAATAATTTACTTTTTAATGCTGACAAGAATTATCATAAGCAAAACCCTCTTTTCCATTGTGGCTAAGAGTATGTCTTGAAAACTATAAACTTTATAATTGATTCTTCCAATGGCCCCTGGTGATCATGGCATTCTGAAAACACTGCAACCCAAATACTTGAAACCAGAACTAAACATGAACTATGCCCTCATCATCAGCCCAATGATGAGGTTCCACAGCTTTCTCACTCTTTGCCTCCCACACTTGCCTTTCTTTCAAGGTTGCATAGTTGTAGAGTGGTAAGCTTTCAAAATATAAACTGTAATAAACTCTAATAATGTCGAGCATGACTCATTCACCAGAAGAAGCAGAATTCAATCATTATTAATTAGTGTACTTTTGATTATCAACCTAGACATTATCTAAAGGCTAATCTCATGAATACAGTTGAAATGTTAAACAAGAATATTGATAGCATAAAGGATTTACTCACTTGTAAATCTTCACCTAGACTCTTGAGCTCATCAAGCTAGCAATATAAATTTATTTTCATCTTCATCTCTATGAAAAAAAAAAATCATACCCAAGTTCCTGGAAAAGTTGGTGGTTTATATTTGCTGAAAGACTAATATTTGCTTTAATTATGAAGTATATCACTATTTGTCTTATAAACGTATTTTTGAATAGGTTGATTTTAAATAAAAATCATGTATTTTTTCAAGGACAACTTAAATATAAGCATTAAAATGGCTTTACTTGATATCTTTAGTAAGCTATAACCAGATAATCAAGGACTATAAAGGATTAATTTTTCTCTTACTTTATCAAAGAGCAGCTGTAAAAGTACAAAATCCACTGTTAAACCTGTGTTTACAGTTCTAATGGTAGATTTATAAAGTAATGTGTATAGCAACGGTTTCTCTATAATTTTTTTCTTTTCTTTTGATTGAATTAAAAATCCTCTTGCTTTTTCAAGCCTAATGTTGAAGATTCCATGGTAACTGCCTTTTTATTTGGTTTCCTTTCTTAGCCTTTGTTGTTCTTTTGCTTTGCTTTTCAGTTGGAAAAATATTTTGCTTAAAATACAGTACAGGGAAATCAACAATCCAGGCTTTAGTGTACATAGCAACTCTTGAGGCTTCCCATCTTAAGAAAAGATAAAAGTTTTTTTAAGGTTTTGAATGAGGTCACAATGCTGTAAAGAATCAAACTGCAATATTAAAGTGGGACAGAATTTAGTGGCCAAAATGCTATATTGAATAATTCAGTGTTCCATTTGTATACACTATTCTACATTTCTGATTTTCTCATATTTGTAACTACCATTAGTTTATAAAAATTATTTGTAGAAAACACATTACAAGTTGTGAGAATTACCAATTATTTTTGAAGTGTAACCTACTTCAATCACTATCCATAAAGTGGAACTGAGAACCCTTCCTACCTCTTCCCAATTCAAGGAATGTGGTGATTACCAAGCCTGAGTCTGTGAGGCATTTGAAGCTGTTTCCCTCAGTATAATGTAGTATGATGCTTAATCCAAAGCTAAATTAAACATTTATTTCTTCTATTCATATTTTCTGCTTCCACTTGATATTTTAATGAATTTATTGATGCTTTTGTATAGAAAATTTCAAGTTTGAGACCACTAATATCCCTTTACTTTCTTCAAACTGACAGAAGACATAAAGAGCTATAAAAAAAGTTATATGATTCACAGGTGAGTTTTAATGATTAATGTAAATGTTTTGTGTAAACTTTTACATTGTAGGATTTAAAAACCATGTTCATTGATGATTTATCATACCTCTGTGAGGAAAGTCAGAATGACACCTTACTTTTAAAGCTACTGAATGCCATTTTGTTACCAATCATTAATAAAAACTATTACACAGGATATCAGCAAAAATTTAGGAGAACTGAACATTATCAACCAACAGGACCTAATTGATTTATTTGGAAAACTGTTCAACAGGAGAAAAATACACATAATTTTCAAGTGTTCATAGAACATTCATGAAGATACATCTTATCTAATCAGAAAACAAATTTTAACAAATTTAAAATAATTGAAATTTTATATAGAGTATATCCATCAATGATAGACTGGATTAAGAAAATGTGGCACATATACACCATGGAATACTATGCAGCCACAAAAAAAGGATGAGTTCATGTCCTTTGTAGGGCCATGGATGAAGCTGGAAACCATCATTCTCAGCAAACTATTGCAAGGATAAAAAAACCAAACACCGCATGTTCTCACTCATAGGTGGGAATTGAACAATGAGAACACTTGGACACAGGAAGGGGAACATCACACAACAGGGTCTGTCATGGGGTCGGGGGAGGCGGAAGGGATAGCATTAGGAGATACACCTAATGTAAATGATGAGTTAATGGGTGCAGCACACCAATATGGCGCATGTATACATATGTAACAAACCTGCATGTTGTGCACATGTACCCTAGAACTTAAAGTATAATAAAAAAAAAGAGAAGAATTTTCAACCCAGAATTTCATATCTAGCCAAACTAAACTTCATAAGTGAAGGAGAAATAAAATCCTTTACAGACAAGCAATGCTGAGAGATTTTGTCACCACCAGGCCTGCCTTACAAGAGGTCCTGAATGAAGCACTAAATATGGAAAGGAAAAAACAGTACCAGTCACTGCAAAAACCCACCAAAATGTAAAGACCATTGATGCTATGAAGAAACTACATCAACTAATGGGCAAAATAACCAGCTAGCATCATAATGACAGGATCAAATTCACATATAACAGTATTAACCTTAAATGTAAATGGGCTAAATACCCCAATTAAAAGACACAGACTGGCAAATTGGATAAAGAGTCAAGACCCATCAGTGTGCTGTATTCAGGAGATCCATCTCACATGCAAAGACACACATAGGCTCAAAATAAAGGTATGAAGAAAGATTTACCAAGCAAATGGAAAGCAAAAAAAAAAAAAAAGCAGGGGTTGCAACCCTAGTCTCTGATACAATGGACTTTAAGCCAACAAAGACGAAAAAAGACAAAGAAGGGCATTACATAATGGTAAAGGGATCAATGCAACAAGTAGAGCTAACTATCCTAAATATATATACACCAAATAAAGGAGCACCCAGATTCATAAGGCAAGTTCTTAGATATCTATAAAGAGGCTTAGACTCCCACACAATAATAGTGGGAGACTTTAAAACCCCATTGTCAATATGAGATCAATGAGACAGAAAATTAACAAGGATATTCAGGACTTGAACTTAGCTGTAGACTAAGCAGACCTAATAGACATCTACAGAACTCTCCACCCCAAATCAACAAAATATACATTCTTCTCAGCACCACATCACACTTATTCTAAAATTGCCCACATAATTGGAAGTACAACACTTCTCAGCAAATGCAAAAGAATGGAAATCATAAACAGTCTCTCAGACCACGGTGCAATCAAATCAGAACTCAGGATTAAGAAACTCACTCAAAACGGCACAACCACATGCAAACTGAACAACCTGCCCCTGAATGACTATTGGGTAAATAACAAAATGAAGGCAGAAATAAATAAGTCCTTTGAAACCAATGAGAACAAAGACACAACGTATCAGAATCTCTGGGATACTGCTAAAGCAATGTTTAGAAAGAAATTTATAGCACTAAATGCCCACATGAGAAAGCAGGAGAGATCTAAAATTGACACCCTAACATCACAATTAAAAGAACTAGAGAAGCAAGAGCAAACACATTCAAAAGCTAGCAGAAGACAAGAAATAACTAAGATCAGAGCAGAAATGAAGGAGATAGAGAACAAAAAATCTTTCAAAAAATCAATGAATCCAGGAGGCGGTTTTTTGAAAAGATTAACCAAATGGGTAGACCACTAGCCAGACTAATAAAGAAGAAAAGAGAGAGGAATCAAAATGACACAATAAAAATGATAAAGGGGATATCAACACTGATCCCACAGAAATACAAACTACCATCAGAGAATACTAGAAACACCTCTATTCAAATAAAATGGAAAATCTAGAAGAAATGGATAAATTCTTGGACACATACACCCTCCCAAGACTAAACCAGGAAGAAGTTGAATCCCTGAATAGACCAATAACAAGTTCTGAAATTGAGGCAGTAATTAATAGCTTAAAAACCAAAAAAAAGACGAGGATCAGACAGATTCACAGCCAAATTCTACCAGAGGTACAAAGAGGAGCTGGTACCATTCTTTCTGAAAATATTCCAAACAATACAAAAAGAGAGACTCCTCCCTAACTCATTTTATGAGGCCGGTATCATCCTGATACCAAAACCTGGCAGAGACACAACAAAAAAAGAAAATTTGAGGCCAATACCCCTGATGACCATCGATGCAAATATTCTCAATAAAATACTGGCAAACTGAATCCACCAGCACATTAAAAAGCTTATCCACCATGATCAAGCTGGCTTCATCCCTGAGATGCAAGGCTGGTTCAACATACACAAATCAATAAACATAATACATCACATAAGCAGAATCAATGACAAAAACCACATGATTATCTCAATAGATACAGAAAAAGCCTTAGACAAATTCAACACTCCTTCATGCTAAAAACTCTCAATGAACTAGGTACTGATGGAATGTATCTCAAAATAATAAGAGCTACTTATGACAAACCCACAGCCAATATCATACTGAATGGGCAAAAACTAGAAGCATTCCCTTTGAAAACTGCCCCAAGGCAAGGATACCCTCTCTCACTACTCCTATTCAACATAGTATTGGAAGTTCTGGCCACGGCAAGCAGGCAAGAGGAAGAAATAAAGGGTATTCAAATAGGAAAAGAGGAAGTCAAATTGTCTCTGCAGATGACAAGATTGTATATTTAGAAAACTCCATCATCTCAACCCAAAACTTCTAAAGCTGATAAGCAACTTCAGCAAAGTCTCAGGATACAAAATCAATGTGTAAAACTCACAAGCATTCCTATACACCAATAACAGACAAACAGAGAGCCAAATCATGAGTGAACTCCCATTCATAATTACTTCAAAGAGAATAAAATACCTAGGAATCCAACTTACAAGGGAGGTGAAGGACCTCTTCAAGGAGAACTACAAACCACTGCTCAAGGAAATAAGAAAGGACACAAACAAATGGAAAAACATTCCATGCTCATGGACAGAAAGAATCAATATCATGAAAATGGCCATACTGCCCAAAGTAATTTATAGATTCAATGCTATTCCTATCAAGCTATCGTTGACTTTCTTCACAGAATTAGAAAAAAATTACTTTAAATTTCACATGGAACCAAAAAGGATCCCGTATAGCTAACACAATCCTAAGCAAAAAGAACAAGCCTGGAGGCATAATACTACCTGACTTCAAACTATACTACAAGGCTATAGTAACCAAAACAGCATGGTACTGGTACCTAAACAGACATATAGACCAATGGAACAGAACAGAGGCCTCAGAAATAACACTGCACATCTATAACCCTCTGATCTTTGACAATCCTGATAAAAACAAGCAATGGGGAAAGGATTCCCTATTTAATAAATGGTGTTGGGAAAACTGGCTGGCCATATGCAGAAAACTGAAACTGCACCCCTTCCTTACACCTTATACAAAAATTAACACCAGATAGATTAAAGACTTAAACATAAGACCTAAAACCATAAAAACTCTAGAAGAAAACCTAGGCAATAGCATTCAGGACATAGGCATAGGCAAAGACTTCATGACTAAAACACCAAAAGCAATGGCAACAAAAGCCAAAATTGACAAATGGGATCTAATTAACTAAAGAGCTTCTGCACACCAAAAGAAATTATCATCAGAGTGAACAGGCAACCTACAGAATGGGAGAAAATTTTTGCAATCTAGTCATCTGACAAAGCACTAATATCTAGAATCTACAAGGAACTTAAATTTAAGAGAAAAAAAAAACAACCCCATCAAAAAGTGGGTGAAGGGTATGAACAGATACCATCTCATGCCAGTTAGAATGGCGATCATGAAAAATTCAGGAAACAACAGATGCTGGTGAGGATGTGGAGAAATAGGGACACTTTTACACTGTTGGTGGAAGTGTAAATTAGTTCAACTATTGTGGAAGACTGTGTGGCAATTCCTCAAGGATCTAGAACTAGAAATATCATTTGACCCAGCAATCCCATTACTAGGTATATACCCAAAGGATTATAAATCATTCTGCTATAAAGATGCATGCACACATTCTGTTACATTGGTCTATGTATCTGTTTTGGTACCAGTACCATGCCATTTTGGTTACTGTAGCCTTGTAGTATATAGCAAAGACTTGGAACCAACCCAAATGTCCATCAGTGATAGACTGGATAAAGAAAATGTGGCACAGATACACCATGGAATACTATGCAGCCATAAAAAAGGATGAGTTCATGTCCTTTGTAGGGACATGGATGAAGCTGGAAACCATCATTCTCAGCATACTAACACAGGAACAGAAAACCAAACACTGCATCTTCTCACTCATAAGTGGGAGTTGAACAATGAGAACATACGGACACAGGGAAGGAAACATCACACAGCAGGGCCTGTCAGGGGTTGCGGGCTAGGGGAGAGATAGCATTAGGAGAAATACCTAATGTAGATGATGGGTTAATAGGTGCAGCAAACAACCATGGCACATGTATACCCATGTAAGAAACCTCCATGTTCTGCACTTGTATCCCAGAACTTTAAGTATCATTAAAAAATAAATAAATAAATAAATAAATAAATAAACAAACCACAAACTCCCATATCTCAGTCAAGATAAAATAGATAACCTGGATAGCCCTATAATTATGAAATAAATTAACTTTGTAATTAAAAACCTCACACAAAAAAGGAGATATCTTCAGACCCAGATTCTTTCACTAAAGATTTTTACCAAATATTTTAAAAATTAACACCTATCTTACATAACCTCTTCCAGAAGACAGGATAGGAAGAAACACTTACAAACTCAATTTATGAAATCAGTATTACACTGATTCTAAAACTAAATGAAGACAACACACAAAAACAATGAAAATGGCTAGCCAATATCTCTCATAACCTTAGACACAAAAATTCTCAACAAAATATTAGCATCCTGAATCCAACAATATATATAAAGACTTATACACCATAACCAAGTAGAGTTTATTCCAATTATGCAAGGCTGGTATACATCATATTAACAAGCCAAAGAAAAAAATCTTATGATCAAATCCATTGACACAAATAAAGCACTTGACAAAATGCAATATCCATTCAGGATCAAAATCATCAGTATCCTAGGAATAGGGAAGAACTTCCTTAACCTTATAAAAAGCATTTACAAGAAAACCTATACTTTATGGTGAAAAACTGAATATTCTCCTTCCAAAATCAGGAACAAGACAAGGACATTCACTCTCGCCATTCTTATTCAACAATGTATTGGAAGTTTTAGCCATTGCAACACGGCAAGAAAAAAAAAATGCCCTGCCTAGAAAGGAAAAAAAATAAAACTATCTATATTTATGGATGTCATGATTGTCTATACAGAAAACCCCAAGGAATCTACAAAAAAAAAAAAATCTTCCACAAACTAATAACTGATTCCAATAAAGTCACAGGAGACAAAATCAACATGAAGAAATTAATTGCATTTTTATCCATTATAAATAGACAAATTAAAACTAAAATAAAAAATGCAATACCATTTACAATTGCTCCAAAATAAAAACCATACGCATAAATCTAACTAAACCTGTATGGAATCTGAATAATGAAAACTATGAAATTCTTGTGAAAAAAATAAAGGAAGACTTGAATACTGGAAGGGAAAAATCATTTTTCCGGATTAGAAGTCTCAACATAATAAAGATTTCAATTCTCCATAAATTGATGTATAGGTTTAATGCAATGCCTATCTAAATCTCAGTAAGGTTTTTGCAAACATAGATAAGCTTATTCCAAAATTTATATGGTAAGTGAAAGACCCTAGAATAGTAAAAACAATTTTGAAAAAATGAACAAAAAAGCAGGAATTCTTCTTTCCAATGTTAAGACATACTATATAGCTTCAGTAATCAAGACAGAGTAGAGTGATAAACACATTTATCAATGAAACAAAATGAGAAGCCTAGAAATAGATCCACACAAATGTGTCCAGCTAATTTTTAGCAAACGAACAAAAACAACTGTTAAACATACATAAAAAATATGAACTTTAAACTAAACCTCCCACCTTATTAAAAAATTAACTCACTGAATAATGAATGCAATTTAAAACTTAAAACTATAAAATGTCTTTAGGAGAAAGTATTCAGGACCTACAACAACAGAAAGTGTTCTTAGACTTGACACCAAAAGCATAACCCAAAAGAGGAAAACTTGATGAATTGGACCTCATCGAAATTAAAAACCTTTTGCTCTGTGAGATTCTGTAAGGAATGTGAAGAAAATATAGACTGGAAAAAAATATTTGCAAATCACATATCTGACAAATAATTAGAATCTAGAATATATAAAGAACTCTCAAAATTCAACATTAAACAACAAACAGGCTGGGAGCAGTGGCTCACACCTGTAATCCCAACTACTCGGGAGGGTGAGGTGGGAGGATTGCTTGAGCCCAGGAGTTTGAGGTTGCAGAGAACTATAATCATGCCATTGTACTCCAGCCTGGGTGACAGGGTGAGACCCTGACTCTTAAAAAATAATAATTTTAAAAATCCAACTAGAAAATAGGTAAAAGAATTACAAGACATTTCACTAAAGAGAATATACAGACAGCAAATAAGGAAATAAAAGATGCCTAACATTATTAGTCATTAGGGAAGTACAAATTAAAACCACCATGAGATATCACTGTACATCTATCTAAATGGCAAAAATAAAAAAAAAATAGTAATAAAACCGTTTTCTGTAGAGCATATGGAGAAATTAGATCACTCATACACTGCTGGTGGAAATTTAAAATGATACAATTACTGTGGAAATGTTTGGAAATTCTTTTTGAAACTAGAAATGGAACTTACCACATCACCCAGCAGTTAAGACTCTTGGACATAAACCCCACAGAAATCAAAACTTATTTTAATGCAAAAATGTGCGCACAGATATTCATAGAAGCTTTAATTATGATAGCTGAAAACTGGACACTCCCCAAATGTCCTTCAATGGTGAATGGTTAAACAAACTGTGGGACATCCATCCCATGAAATACACAGCAATAAAAAGAAAAATACTATTGATAAATGCAACAACTTGGATACATATTAGGGAAATTGTATGGAAGAATAAAAAGCCAATGTCATAAAAATGCATACTGCATGATTCCACGTATATAATCTGCATGACAAAACACACATTTAGACATGGAGAATATATTAGTAATTCCTGTGGGTTAATGAGAACAAAGGAGGTGATGGGTATAGCTATAAAAAGATAGCATGAAGGAACCTTGTGGTGATGCTTAAGTATTTTGATTTTGGTTATGTGATGATAGACATGATAAAATTGCATAGAAGTATACACATACAACATATATACATACACACAAATGACTGCATGTATACCTAGCAAAATCTGATTCAGCTGTATGGATCATACGAATGTTCATTTCCTGGATTTGATATTGTACTAGAGTTAGGCAAGATATACACCGGGAAAGGCTAAGTGAAGGGTGCATGGAACCTACCTATAAATGTCTTTGCATCTTTCTATGAATGTAGAATTCTTTCAATGTATATTTTTTAAGTTAACAAATGAAACAAATCTGCTGGATCTATAAGATGCATACAAAGTTAAGATCAAATCTAAAACATCCAGAATATTTTACAAAAACTTAATATTTTGAAGTTGGCATATCAATTTCTCATTAATAATTGAAACAAGTAAACTAATTCAACCACATGTCTGTCTAAAGCTATAATCAATTGTATTTATCTATAATCATTTCTCCATTTATTTCTCCCTTGACTATGTTGTGAATTGTTATTATCATAGTTGATTTGTCTATGTTATAAATCTCTTCATTTTTTCAGAGTATTCTATAATCTTAGCCATAGGAATATTTTAAATAAGATTCAATTGTTTCAGAAAACTATGAAGCTAAATCATTTGGAGGTAACATGAAAGAGTCACACTTTCTTCATTTTAGAAGCATTTTTGCTGTCAACTTTTGCTGATAACTTCAATACAGTTCACCTTGAAATTTTAAGAAACTGTGTCTTAAAACCTTACAGTAGTAATTCAAAAGATGTGGCTATTTTGTGCATATTTTTGTTTTAAACCAGAAATGCTTAACATGACAAATTGCCACTTTTTATAATGTATTTAGTATTCTTGAAAAATGACTAAAAAATTTCAGGATATGACCAAACTAAAATTTCTGATTTGGAAAATGTACTCATATCCTATGGCTACTATAACAAACTTCCACAAACTCGGTGGCTTAAAACAACATAAATTTATTTTTTCCCTGTTCTAGAAGCCAGAAGTCCTAAATCAATATTACTGGGCCAAAGTCAAGGTTATCACAGGGCTGTACTTCCTCCAGCAGCTCTAAGAGAGAATCTACTCCAGTTTCTGGTGGCTGCTGGCATTTCCTGACTTGCTGCCACATCACTCCCATCTCTGTCTCCATCGTCACATTGCCACCTTTCCCTCTGTGTATCTTTATCTACCTCTCTCATATAAAGACACTTGTGAATGTATTTAGAGCCCACTCAGATAATCCAGGAAAATCTCTCTGTGTCAAGACACTTAATTCAATCTTATCTGCAAAGGTTCTTTTTCCTTTTAAGCTGTGTTCCAAGGATTTGGACGTGATATATTTGAATGGCTATTATTCAGCTTAGTACAGAAGTCTTTAGGTGTACCATGGTTTTGGTTCTTCTCAACTTTTGCTTAGTATAACATTCAATAAATACTTGCATGTAGGTGTATTGTTGTTTTTAATTGTTATTTCATTTTAGAGTAATTTAGTAGACTCTTTTTCTCTTGCTCTTGTTTTCATAGGTCTTTTTCAACTGATCCTTTATTTTTAAAAATGGGTGTAACCAATGATGTTTAGAAATTAAAACCCAAGCAACAGCGAAATGCAAATAAATTCTACAACTAAGGATTCCAAATCAATTTTTTCTAGTTTAATCTATGTGCATATGAAGAAGAAAGAAATAAAAATTAGCTAATAGTCTTAGAAAATATTCGGCCTCACTACTAATTAAAGATATGCAAATAATATTGATAAATCCCATTTTTTCTTTTTAATACTGAATAAGGCAATAAGTATTTAACCAGGTTCGACAGACCTTAACATATTGTCATATTGGCTTTAAATCTGTTTATAAAAATATACCACAGATGTAATGGAAGCCTCTTGAATGCCACCTCACTGATTTCATTGTCTCCTTTCACAGTAACTATCTGGAGTTTGGTGTATTAGCATTCCTTCACATATTCCTTATACCCTTACTACATATTTGTGTGCTCTTTAAATCTTGGGTAAGTATATGTATTTATAAGCAATTAATATTGTTTGCACGTTTTAAAACCTTTTACATTCAAACTTACAGTTTGTGATTTTTCTGGGGTTGGATACAAATAGACTAGACCTAGTCCCATTCATTTAAACTGCTAAATTGAGTTTCCTTGTATGGCTATACCTATGTTTACTTATCCATTTTCCTTTTGATGGAAATGTTTCCAATGTTTCATTATTATACAAAATGCTTCAATGGCGATAACATTTTTCATGTCTCAAAATGACAAGAGATTTAAAATTAAAATACTCCATGCTATGAGACTTCCTGGTAGGCATGCAATTTGATACAGTCTTTCTGAAAAACAATTTGGCAATATGTACCAAGAACCTTAAAAAATGTATATTCATTAATCCGATAACCTTACTTCGAAAAATGTACTGCATGTATGTGAGTAGTTCTGTAATCAAGGCCCCCAGATGAGCAGCATAAACATAAGCAAATTCTCAAAGCCCTACCTTAAACTTACTCAAGCAGAAACTTTGGGGAGGGAAATAAGCAGTCTGTTTTGCCAAGCCCAGCAAAGGATTCTAATGCACACAAACGTTTGAAAAACAACTGCTCTAGATAGATAATCAGAAAGACTCAAGGATATTCACTTCAGAATCATTTATATTAACAAAGGTGAGACTCACCTTCAATATCCTACAAAGAGAAATGTTGATATAAATAATGAAACAATATTTATTGTTTAATAGGGAAGCATAGGGAAAAAAGAAAGAATGTAAGAGGAAAATCGTAACTACATGGGAAAATGGCTTAGATATTATGCTATAAGAAAATGGCAGGATCTTCTTCTAAAAGGGGTTACTAAAAAAAAAAAAAAAAAGAAAATGGCAGGATCTGAAATTGTGTATATAGCAAAATCCTAATTGTTTTAAAAGAATACATATATATATATATATATAGCATCCTATTCAAAATCATTCAATGAAAAAAGAACATCACATATATGTACACATACATAGTTTGAATTAATATATTTACATTTAGTTAATATACCACTCATTTATGCTGTCATTTATTACCTTACTAATTATACTTATTAACTATGAGAATTTTTTTCATAGTTAATTTAAAATAAACATAAATAAAAAGCATAAAATGCTTATGTTTTTATAATATAAACAATTGTTACTAAACTTTTTAAAATCCAAATACCATGATGCTTTAATTTGCAAATACCTTCTCAACAAGGACAAATTAAAGATGTTGTCTTATGCAATAATTAGCTTAACATTGATAGACATTATCTAGATAAAACCCTTAACTATAACATGTATTCACACATATTCTAAAGTCTATTAATAGAAATATAGGGAATGTTAAAACTGGATGGTGTGATATCCAGTGAAATAAAGATGTAAATTCTATGTCAAAAAAACTTGCAAATTTAAAAGAAAGAGCTTTAAATTCTTTGGCAGTTGAATTTCTCTGTAAAGTTGCTAGTATTCTCTATGGCTATCAAATGGATCATCATAACGTCAAGGTTTGTTTACATAATTCAAATGTTATTTATTCTATTATACATAATATCCTCATTGATTTCAAAAAATAATATTATTTTGCTCACATCTGATGTACCTATCATGATCAAAATTTAACTTGAATTTTCCTGAACTGGAGAATAGATTTTTGTCTGAGTGCTATAGCACTTACATTCAATTTTAACTTATAATTATCAATATGTTTCTATTACATTCAAAGAATAATAAGGAGTATGCCTGCAGCGAGTTTAATACCTTTAAATTCCTATAGATCAAAATGAAAGAACATGTCCCAGCATGCTTCATATTTCAAAGGTTGAGGGCTGTTAACACTGTACTTTTATTAAAATTTCTATTAATTTTTTTTGCTGTCAATCTGAATAAAAAATTACTTTATCATTTTCTATAGAATAAAAAATAGAAAAATTTATTAACAACTACTTATCTAGTCAAAAAAATGGGAAATGTAGAAAAAGAAAAAGTCAACTATATCATAGCCTAAGAATGGCCAATGTATAAACACATTTTAATATTTGAATGACACAAATACACATTCATGTAGTCATTTGTCCAACAGATACTTAGTATTGCACTTCTACTGTGTGCCAATAATTGTGCTAGGCACTGAGGACACAATAATGAGCTGGACAATTAAGTTTCTGTTCTCAGGAAGCATTCATTTTAGTGGGAGTGATAGACTATAAACAGTTCAAATAGTGATAAAATGTGATAAGAAAAAGAAGAGTGTAACATCTAAAAAAGAAATCAGAATTAAATGTGAAAAGTGGAGAGGAACGTTTCAAGAATAAAGACTGTACAAAGACCCTAAGGTAAGAAGTTGCTGATAAGAAGTACTTCAAGACGACAGAGGAAGTTAGAGTGTCCAGGGATTTGTGAGCAAAAGAGAACAAGCTACACTGTAATCCCAGCACTCTGGGAGGCCAAGGCGGACGGATCACCTGACGTCAGGAGTTCAAGACCAGCCTGGCCAACATGGCAAAATCCCATCTCTACTAAAAATATAAAAAATTAGCCAGGTGTGGTGGCGGGTACCTGTGACCCCAGCTAGTCGGGAGCCTGAGACAGGAGAATCGCTTGAATCAGGAGGCAGAGGTTGCAGTGAGCCAAGATCGCACCATTGCACTCCAGCCTGGGTGACAAGAGTGAGACTCCATCTCAAAAAAAAAAAAAAAAGAGAGAGAGAGAAAACAAGCTACAATATGAGGCTATGGTAAAGGCAGGGACCAGGGACCAGACTACCAGATTAGTCAGTTCTCTCTAAATCATAAGAGAATATTTAACATACCCTAGGAGCAATGGAAGGTCACTGGTGCGTCAAAAGCTTTCCCTGGCTAATAATAAGGGTAAAAAGATGGGGAGAGCACAGAAGTGTTGCCGGAAGTCACACAAGAGGTATGGGACCTGGAATGAGGTAATGCATTTAAGATGGAGAGATACAGAGGTGTTCACAGTCTGTGTGAGGATCTGTGTTGGAAACAGAGCTTGGTTATAAATTAGATGGAGAATAGGGTTGGGCTGTGGGTGTGACTGGTGCAAAACTGACCCTCAGTTGACTCATCTGGAAATAGCAGAGTTGTGGTTTACTGACATGGATTGGCACAGACTTATTGTGTGCAACATGGGCCACATTAACTTGGAAATGCCTGTAAAACATACAAGGGAAGATATCACAAACATAATCTGTGGCTCAAAGGCGAGGTCTGGGCTAAAAATCCAAATATATGTTTTTAATTTTATCTTTCACTTTAAATTAAATGTTAATGCATGACCATTGGGGAAAAAAGCATTAAAAACGACCATAGAGTTCTTTCTCTACATGTGTACACACAATTATTGTTTACAAAAAAAAGTATTATATTATTTTTAATCTGATTTTTAACATTTTGAGCACACTTTCTTCAGGTAAATATAGATTCCTTCTGTGATATGTAACTTTACTGAGCATATAATATTGCTTAATATATCTATACTGTAAATTATTAACCCTGTTCTTGGTTTAATATATGTAGATGGTTTCTAATATTTTGCTACAATAAAGAGCACTACAATTAACACTCTTATATGTCTTTGTGTAATCACTTAGCAAAATTCATAATTCATAAGAAATACTATACAACATGTGTGCTTAATGTATATAGACAGGATGAAATTAATATATCACTTTAAGAAGTGAGAAATAATGTAGTGTTTTCTTTGCAAACTATAATGAAAAATTTTGCTGGCAATCTTAGATGTTTTAAAGCTGCTTGTGGAAATACATATTTCATTTTCAATTAGGAATCAATTAGGTGTGAAAATTTCTCAGTTCAATGGAGGATATGGCCACTACAAAATAAGAAAAAAAAAATTATTACATTAGAATTTCTAACTTCCTTCCTTTTTCACCCACCCTAGAAGCCTTGTCAAGAATGTCAAGAGAATCTCATGCCTGTAATCCCAGTGCTTGGGAGGCCAAGGCAGGAATATCACTGGAGGCCAGGAGTTCGAGACTAGCCTGGGCAACATAGTGAGACTCTGTCTGTACAAAATAATTTTTTTCAAATTAGCCAGGTATATGGTATTACACATTTGTAGTGCCAACTACTTGGGAAGCTGAGGTGGGAGGTCTGCTTCACTTGAACCCAGGAGTTCAAGGTTACAGTGAGCTATGACTGTGCCACTACATTCTGGCAGAAAGATATACTGTCTCAAAAGAAAAAAAAGAAAAAAAGAAAAAACAGAATGGCAAGAGTTTTAAACATCCCTAATGAAGGATAATCATCTTTTGCTTCTGGAAACCTGGCTTGCTTGTGTTTCCATCCACATATCTGTCTTTATCTCTCTCTAGTCTCAGTTTGCCTGAGTCATACCACCATTTATAATATAGGCTAGCACCTTTTCCTAAAATCAAGAGCAAAAGAGAATCATTTTTCCAAGACCAGATCTTTGAAACCAGCATCCAGGCCTGCACCCCAGGAAATACAGGAGTATCTGATGAAAGCTGTTCCATTCAGAGGAGGATGCTCCTCCTTCTTTGTGCTTTTTTCCAAAAACTTCAAAAACAACAACCACAAAAAGACAGGGGGCCAATCTGTCTCCTTTGAGAGTTTACTCGCTGAGCTTGGAGGAGGGCTTCCTCTTCTTAGTCACAGATATTATCTAGATATTTCTAATGCCGCTTCCTTCCCCCCAGTCCCACCTACAAACTGGGATTGAAGAAAGAGGTGTCTCAAAAACATGAAATCCTCTCTTGCCTGGTGGGATATCTTTATTCCTGAGTAATTTCTCCAAATAACACCCCTGAGTCTCTGAAAATGTAAAAATTGCCTGTCGAGTTGAGGCAAATGAGGGCTAAATCAAGTCATAATTTCCCTCTAGATTCTCATTCACCTCTAGCTGTAGGAAGCATCACAAATACAGAACTGATGAAAAGTGTATAAACATATTATCCACATACTCAGGCTGTCACAGGGAGCATTTTTTGTTGTTGTTCTTGATTTTAATGTAAGCAAAGCTGAGCAGTGGGAGTGTTCAGGTTTTGGAAGAGATTTTTCTTTCTGAAAGATAATATTTCTCATTCTGAATGATTTTCTTCTTTTTCCTTTAAATTCCAAGGCAAATTCTGAAATCTGTTTCGACTTATTTTTGGATCCTCACCTGTATCTTAATTACGTAGCAAGAAGTAAGCACAATTGATAAGCAATCCATGTCCCTAATCTTTGATTTGTTATGAATTGTCTTTGAACTGCTTAAGATAGCCATGACTGTGTTTTGGTAGCAAAGTACTCCAAACTCTCTGCTCCCTAATACAAGTTAACAGTGGTCGACACTCAGGGATCCTGGCAGATACAGCAGCCACCATTTCAGATGTTGCCAGTTGACACATGGAAGAAAAGGAGATTGCTGCAGGGTTTCACAAGGGCAATTCAATGCTCTGGCCCAGAAGTGACATGCTCAAGTCACTTTCAGTCACAACTCATTGGCTGGAGCTAAACATATGGCCCCATATCACCAAAAAGAGGCCAGGAATTACATCCTGATTAGTCTTGTAAAGTAAAAAGCCAGAAAAATACGAGAAGTGGCAATAGGGACCATCCCAGACCCCTAAAAGAAAGTTCTGTAATTGAAAATAATTTTTTTCTTCCAAAAATTGTGTAGGGAAAATTGAGTAAAGCTTACTGGATAGCAAAATATAGAAAGCATACATTTTTCAGTTCCTTCTTAAGAGTCTGGCTATAGAAGTAATATTCCACCTGCTGCATGTACCATTTCTTTGTAAACAACAACAATAAGAATAACAGAGGTGACTACTCTCTTATCTCCAAACGCACATACTTTGGGACTTCTGTCATTTATACATTACCTTTTTCCAAAAAACTTTGAGGTAGTTTCCAAAGATACATAAAGCAAAACAGCATAAGAAAAAAACGTAAGTCAGGAGAAAGGGGAAGGAAGAACAAGGAATTAAAAGACAACGCTAAATCAAAATTAGAATCCAGTATCTGTGACAGGAGATCTGGTATACTTTTCTAGAAGTCAGTGATAAATTTGGCTCTGAACATTCCACGAACCATGCAAAAAAAGAAATACAATCAGTGGTATGATACATAGTATCTACAAGATAAAAGCAAATTGCGTTATGAGAAGTAGCACAGTAATGTCAGCCCTTGGGTGCCCATGAATAGGGCATGTTTAACGTAGGAAGCAAATGCAGAAAGCACATCTACAATAAGCATAACCATCTAAGGCTGAATCTTATATCCTTTACTACACCCTCACAGTCACACAACACATTTTTGTTATTATTTTAGGTTTACCGATAATTATTATGATGACTTACCTGTGTTTGTCAATATCCCACATCTTTAAAATCATCTAGAATTTGAATGGAGCAAAGAAATAAGGTTTCTGTCTCACATATAACATTTGTATAAACCACCGCGCACAGAGGAACATAAAGACTACTGAATGTGGCCCTCAGTTGTTTGTTTACTTCACACGGTGCTGTGTTTGAACTTGAATTTGAATGTTTTTAGGCCTAGAATTTATTCTCCAGTTTGGCCATAATTTCTCAGCACTTCCTACTGTGGTCCAATTTATGTTCTCCATGTAGCCCCTGTAGGAATTTGAGTTTGAAACCCTTGGTACGTGACTCAATAAAATAAAAGTTTCATAAATTCAGTGTCTGTTCCCTCTGTACTAGCTGCTTTGAGGAAATATAAAACAAACAATAACTATACTCATATTTCTCAAACAGCTGAGTCTGTTGGGGAAGATAATAGCAAAACATTTAAGAACATATAGTACTAAAATGACAGTAACTATTGTATATATTTTACGGCTTTTTATGTCTTAGCAAGCTATTTTGCATTCATCACTGCAGCAGGTTCTTTCAGGAGCCCCATGAAACAATCAAAACAGTGATTATAGTTCCCATTTTTCAGATAAAAAAACTGAGATACAAAAATGTAAGTTGCCTGACCTTAAGGCACAAGGTAAATCACAGGTAGCATAAGCTTCATGGAAGAATGTTTTCCACAGTTTTACATCCCACACAGCACCACATAGAGTAGACTTTTGATAAACATTTCTAAATTAATAAGCAAAAGAACTCTGTATCAACATACATATTGACTCATAAACATGGGCAGTAAAAGAAGCTTATAGTTCATAACAATCAGAAGCCACATGGGCTATATCATACCCAATGTTTTTGGGATACGTAAAAGCCAAACACAAATTATGACCCCAAGATACTTGTAATATGTAGAAAACATTAATAAATGAAATATATGTGTAAATATGATACCATATATTGTAAATATGAAAGGGATAAGTGATTACTCTTAATGCTTAGAAAATCAATGGATTTACTCAGAGGAAAGTATCCCAGAGTTTGTGAATTTTAAAAAGAAACAAGGTTACAAGTTCATTTATTGCAATACTATATATGCGATAGGAAAATATTGGAAACTACCCTAATGCCCATAAATAGAAGCTACTTGAAAAAACTATGGTGCCTCTTCACAATGGGATATTATGCAATGCCATAAAATAATAATGAAAGGGACTATGCTAATATAGGTTATGTTTAGGCTGATTGCAAAGTGAAAACAGTGTAGAAAAATACATGTGTGAGCATGCATATATATATCATATGTGTGTATATATGTACATACATACATGTATGTATATTATGTGTTTATATACACATATACATATATAATATGTGCAATGAGATACCAATACACTCCTATTATATATACATATATATTATATATAACACATATATATGTGTCGGGGATAGATAGATATGCATACACACATTTAATTTCATTTTTAAAAAAATGAAAAAGATGAGAAAGAAACACTGGCAGTATAAACTAAAAACTAATAAAAACGGTAGGCTCTGGTGTACATAATGTGGCAAAAAGGGATGAAAGTGAGACTTTTATGAATACACTTTGTTACAAAGTTTTGACTTTGGAATTGTACAAATGATTTATATATCTAAAAAATATGTTAAAATATTCAAAAGCAACCTCTAAAAGTCAAAAACAATTTGAAATAAATGAACCTAATTGTATATCAAACTTGTGACACAAGCATAGAAAGATTCATTTCAAGTGATCCTAGCAGAAAGCACAAGGCTTTGACTGCATATCCTTTGTAGTTTATATTCTAAGAGCAAATAGAGCAGCACAGTGTAGTGTCATCACAGTGACAGAAAATCTAACTTCTCTTAGAAAACCCATTTGGTCTTGGCAACAATGGCACAGGTGGAGAAGAAAGTAGCTGAGTTTAGCAAATAAGGGCATTTTTTGACATTACGGTTGCCGGAGCAAAAGTGTGAGATAATGAAACCTACATGAACAAATACATGTTGGCATTTCTTTCAACAAAAGTGTGTAAAGATCACCATATGCAACCGTCAAAGAGGTAACTAGTACCCATTTCTTTGATTTATTTAGAATATCACTTATAATGAGACTATTTTACAAATAATTTAAGGAGATTGAAGAAACTGGACTTACGGCACAATTTTTATAAGCCTAAGGGTGACTCGAATATTATTTGCTAGATGTTAACCTGTTCATCTTTATTGAACAGGAGGAAACAGATCATAGTGAAAGCAAAAGGAAATTAGATCAGACCAAAGAATATCTTTGAAAAACCAAAGATTAAACACCGGAATAGGAAGACTATGGAATTAATTTGCAAAACAATATATTCATTTCCCTGGACTTGAAGCTACAGTGAAACCTAACAAGATATGCTGAAACATAAAATTTCTTTAGATAAAACATCCATGGTGGGGTGGGAAGAGATGTTAGCATTTACCAAATATAGACTAATGTTGAGCTTTGAACCAAAAGCAATTTGTGATTCTCAAGTTATTTTAGTTATTTTTGTGATGGCATTATTTGATTTACAGTTAGCAATATATACTGCTTATTTGTGAATAGAATCGTACTAGTCCATATTGTGCTACTATAACAGAATATCACAGACCAGTTAATTTATAATGAAGAGAAAGTTCTGCAGTCTGGGAAGTCCAAGGTGAGCGATTTCTTCCTGCATCATGATGAAAGGCAGATGGGCAAGAGAGGGCGAGAGAAAGAAAAATAGGCAAAAAGAGGCCAAACTCATTCTTTTAAAAGGAGCTCACTCCCATGATAACGAACCCACACCTGTGATAATGGCATTATCCATTTAGAGCTCTTATGGCCTAATCACTTTTTAAAGTTCTCACTTCTTAATATTGTTACAATGATATTTAAATTTCAACATGAGTTTGGGAGGGAACAAGCATTCAAACTGTAACATTCTGCCCCAGGCACCCAAAACTCATGTTCTTCTCACATACAAAATACATTCATTCCATCCCAATAGCTCCAAAAGTGTTAACTTATTCCAGCATCAAGAGTCCAAAGTCTCATCTCTCAAATATGGGTGAGACTCAAGGCACAATTCATCTTGAGGCAAATTCCCTCCAGCTTCGAGCCTCTGAATTCAAAACAAATTATCTACTTCCAAAATACACTGGTGCAACAGGGATAGATTCCCATTCCAAAAGGGAGAAACAGGCAAGAAGAAAGGGGCAACTTCTTCCAAGTAAGTTCAAAACCCAACAGGGCAAACAATATTAAATCTTAAGACTCTCGAATAATCTTCCTTGACATCATGTCCCACACTTTGGACACATGGGGGTGAGGGTTGGGCCCCCAAGGCCTTGGACACCACCACCCTCATGACTTTACTGGGCTTAGCCCACATAACAGCTATCACAAGTTGGAGTCTTGTGCCTATAGCTTTCCCAGGCTGGGGCTGCATGTTTATGGCTCTATAGTTCTGGGGTCCCAGGGCAATCTATCCCTGCGGCTCCACTAGGCATTGCCCTAATGTGACTCTCTCTGGCAGCTCTGCCTCTGCAGCAGGTTTCTGCATGGGCCACCTAGCTGGTCAATAACTTCTTAGAAATCTAGATGTAGGTAGCCATTCCTCCACAGCTCACAAATGCTGTGCGCCTACAGAATTAACACTATGTGGGCACTGCCAAGGTTTACAGCTTGTGCCCTCTGGAGCAGCAACCTGAGCTGCACTCAAGGCCACTTGAGCCACAGCTGGGGCCACAGCCAGGGAACATTGCACTGGAATGCAGGGAGCAGAGTCCCAAGGTGGCCCTGGGCAATGAGCCCATGGAGAGCGCCCTGGGCCCTTCTCCTAAAACCATTCTGCCTTCCTATAGCTCTGGGCCTGCGATGGGAGGTGCAGCCTCAAAGATCTCTGAAATGCCTTCAGAATCAATCTCCCATTGTCTTGATAAATAGCACCTGGCTTTCTTCTATCCATGCTAATCTTATCAATTTCTCTCTTTTATGGTTTGACTGTATGCAGTTAAAAGAATCCACATAGCTCCTTCAATATTTTGCTTAGGCATTTTTTCTGCCAGATATTCTAGTTCACTGCTCTTAAATTCTGCCTTCCATAAAGCCCTGAGACATGGACACAATTCAGCCAAGATCTTTGCAACTTCATAACAAGAACAATCTTCATTCCAGTTTTTAATATTTCTCATTTCCATCAGAGACCTCATCAGATTTGCTTTTACCATCCAAATTTCTACCAATATTCTGATAAAAACCTCTTAAGTAATCTCTAAAAAGTTTTATACTTTCCCTGAAGTTCTTTTCTTCTACTGGGCCCTCACTAGGATTGTCCTTAACTCTTTATTTACAGAAATACTGGCTTTTTCTAGCCTGCTCCTCCAACCTCTTTCAGCCTCTGCCCACTACCCAGTTCCAAAGTCACTTCCACATTTTCAAGTATTTGTCACAGCAACACCCCACTTCTCCAGTACCAATTTTCTGTCTTAGTTTATTTTGTATTGCTATAACAGAATATCACAAATGGTAATTTGCAATGAACAGGAATGTATTGGCTTATAGTTTTGGAGGCTGAAAAGTTCAAGATCAAAGAGTTGACATCTTGTTGCATAATCTTGTTGCCATCTTGTTGCATAATCTCATAGCAGAAAAGCAAGAGGGGGAAAGAGAGAGAGGCAAAGAGGGGGCCAACTTACCCTTTATAAGGAACCACTACTGTGGTAACAAACCTACTCCACAAAAATGGCATAATCCATTCATGAGAGCAGAGCCTTTATGGCCTAATCATCTCTTACAGGTCCCACCTCTTAATACTGTTACAATGGCAATTATATTTCAATTCCAATGAGTTTGGGAAAGAACAAATGTTAAAACCATAGCAAGGATTAAATATGCTATTATAAAATTATAGAGTTTAAAGAGTGTGAATCTTTTCAGCAAATAGTGCTAGAACAATTGGATATCCCAAAAATTGTAAATGCAAAAGAATGAATCTAGACACAGACCTTACACTCATCACAAAAATTAGATAAGAATAGATCACATACTTAAGTAATATGCAAAACTATAAAATTCCTAGAAGATAACATGGGAGAGAATCTAGATGACCTTGAGTTTGGCGATAATCTTTTAGATATAACACCAAAGGCACAATCCATGAATGAAAAATTCATAAGCTATGGCTCATTAAAATTAAAAATCTCTGCCCTGCAAAAGATGCAGTCAGGAGAATGAAAAGACAAGCCACAGACTGGGAGAAAATATTTGCAAAAGACATATCTGATAAAGTACTGTTATCCAAAATATGCAAAGAATTCTTAAAACTCAACAATAAGAAAACAAACAACCAATTAAAAAATGGGCCAAAGATCTTAACAGATATCTCACCAAAGATATACAGATGGCAAATAAGCATATGAAAAGATGTTCCATATAATATATCATCAGGGAAATGCAAGTAAAAATAGCAATGAAAACACCTATTAGAATGGCCAAAATCCAGAACACTGGCAACACCAAATGCTGACAATGATGTGGAGCTACAGAAACTCTCATCATTGCTGATATAAATGCAAACAGCTACTTTGGAAAACACTTCGGTTATTACCAAACTAAGCATACTCTTACCATATGATCCAGCAGTCAGGCTCCTTGGTAGTCTACTCAGAGTTTAAACTTATTCTAAGAGTTGAAAACCTATGTTCACACAAAAAACTGTACACAGATGTGTATGGGAGCTTTCTTCATAATTGTCAAAACTTGGAAGCAACCTAGATGTCCTTCAGTAGGTAAATGGATAAACTGTGGTGTATGCAGACAATGGAATATTATTCAACACTAAAAAGAATTGAGCTATCAATCCATGAAAAGACATAAATGCATATTACTAAGTGAAAGAAACGAATCTGAAAAGGCTACATACTGGGTTTCCAACTATATGATATTCTGGAAGAGTTTAAGGAGATGGTAAAAAGATCAGTAGTTGCTAGGGGTTAGGGAAGAAGAAAGGTTGAATGGGAGGAGCACAGAGGATTTTTAAGGCAGTGAAACTACTCTGTATGATATGATAATGGTAGATACATGTCACTATACATTTGTCTAAATCAATAAAACAGCAAGAGTGAACCCTAATGTAAACTATGATCTGTGGGTGATAACGATGTGTCATGTAGGTTCATCAATTGTAAAAAATGTACAATATTCCCCCTCTGGTAGTGAATATTGATAACGGGGGAGGCTAAATATGTGTGGGGGCAGGAGTATATGGGAAATTTCTATACCTTCCATTAAATTTTTGTGAATCTAAAACTGCTCTAAAAATTAAAGTCTGTTTTAAAAAGATAAAAACATGTTTGATTCTTTTAATAATAATTCAAAATGACTAATCACTCATTAAACCTAAATATGTTTTGACTGGAAATTTAAAATTTGCCTAATGCATTATTCCACTGTGTTCACTGTTAAGGGAGAAACAGAAATATATACTATATAGATATTTTACAGGATAATAAGCCATTCTAAGACAACATCTTTATTCTCACCTATTCTAGCAGGTTTTGTGTGTGAGAGAGTTCAAAGCCTGAGGGACAAAAAGAACCCATAAAATTCAGCTATTTAAAGAGAAGTCATGTGGATGAAATCCAAAGAAAGCAAGCTCTTCTTTTGCTAAGATAACTAGGAATATGGGTCTCTATCTTGATATGATAGATAAGGCAAAGGAAAAAAGAGTCATGTCAGGAAACTGAATGAATCATTTAAGAAATATTTACCAATAATTCAATGTTGATTTTCAGTGTGGCTTCATTATTACAGACATGGTATTAAGTAGCCAAAAGGAATAGGGATTTTCACACATATTTATTTAATTTATACTGAATTGCCAAAGTCTACTTTTATCCCTTAGTCCCTCTAAAGAGAAATGTTCTTTTTTTAATCTTGCCCTGTATGTTTGAAAAACCTTAAATAAACATCCGGATTTTTTTTTTAATTACAAGATTGCAAATAGGCAAACATCATAAAGTTTCATTTTATTTAGGGTTTTGTGTAGTAAATCTTAAAGTGGTACAGGGTTTCTAGGGCTGCTGTCTAGCCTTAAAATAAATCAAATTGAAGATCACACATAAACAAATATGTTTATGCCATTTCCAGCACATTAAATTTTTCTTATTCTTGTAACAGGATCAAAAAGTAGCATTTTCAACAAACTCTCTGATTTGTTGACTAAATTTTCTTTAGAAAATGTGAAGTTATTAGAGATCAATGTTAAATCAAGAGCTAGTGGTTTTTGTTGAAATTTTAGATACATGTCTAAACTAAATCCCAGTTAAGCTGACCTTCTTTACTAATCCTTCATTGAATTAATCTCCTTAAATTCTTGCTTCTTTTACCTGTATAATCTCTATCCAAGGACTCTACATAATGACAAATGGCTAAAGATATGTTTTCCTGAATGAAATAGTCTTTTTTACCAGTGAATCTAAATGCCTGCTGTGAAATATTATTTTAAAAATCCATGTTAATATTATATTCAAGTCACAAAGAGAGTTTAATAGCTACAACAGAGATAAGTCAAAAAAGGCATATAAAATTCACTTGATAAAGTATCACAAAGTTACACAAGGAAAGAGACAAAATAAAATAAATTCCCCTAATGTACCGCAAATATCAACTACCACACACTACCTACAAGCCATATGTTTTTTCCATCTGTTCCGTTATCGTCAACTAAATTTATAGTATTTGGGCTATCAGAAGGATTGTCAAACATGAGCTGGGCATGATTTTAAAACCTAGGTGTTACTGTTAGTTGTTTTTTTCTTTGTATTTTTTTCAAAGAAACTACCCACTTCTATGCCCATCCCACCACTGATAATATTTTGGGGGCTTAAATTAAGATCCCTCCAGTATTTCTGAGGAATGTTAGTCCTCAGGAAGTTTAGGTTAGTCCTGGAGCTACAGATTACCTACTGCTTTCCATGCATCAAGTGATGGCTACTAAACAGAAAAGCCAGAATTTCTGGAGTTGTAAGTATGATTCTTCCAAAGGCACTAGTGCTGGGTTTGTGGCTTTTAATTGGTAGATCATGGTATGTGACAGGCAGAATTCTAAGATGACCCCCATTGACCAAACCCCTTACATAAGCCCCTCCCCTTGAGTGGGAGAGGAGCCCACTGATTGCTTCTAGCTGATAGAATACGCCAAAGGGGTTGAATAGTCACTCCCTTTGTTAGGCTATGTTATATGACAAAAGATGACAGGTAGTCACTCCTGTGATTACATTACATTATATAAGACCCCACTTTAGCAGGCTGGAGGAAGAGATTTCTCTGCTGGTTTTGAAAAAGTAAGTTGCCATGTTGTGAGGGAAGACAATGGGTAGGCTGTGTAGCAAGAAATTGCAGGGCCTTCTAGGAGCTAAGAGAAGCTCCGAGTCAGCAAGGCAGCAGAAGCCTTAGCTCTACCACCACAAGGACCCGAATTCTGCTGACACATGAGTTGGAAGGCAGCCCCAAGCTCCTGAAAGGATCACAGTCTTGCTAACACTTTGATTGCAGCCTCTGAGACCCTGGACCTAGGACCCAGTTAAGCTCTGCCTGGACTCCTGTCTAATGGAAACTGTGGGATAATGTGTACGTCATTAAAAATGGCTAAATGGTGGGTGATTTTTAAATAGCAATAGAAAATTAATACAGATGGTCCTCAACTTACAATGGGATTACATCCCAATAAACCCAATGAAAATTGAAAATATTGTAAGTAAAAAATGCATTTAATAAACCTAACCTACTGAACATCATAGCTTAGCCTACTTTAAATGTGCTCAGAACACTTCCATTAGCCTAGACTTGGTCAAAATCATTCAACACAGCCTATTTTATAGTTAAGTTTTGAATATATCATGTAATTTATTGAATACTGCACTATAAGTGGAAAACAATGGTTGCATGAGTACTTCAAGTACGGTTTATACTGAATGGATATAACTTTCACATCATTGTAAAGTAAAAAAAATCCTCTATCAAGCTATCATAAGTCAGGAAACGTCTGCACACTGCATGTAAGAAGAATTCCAATGGCTTTTTAAATGTTGGTAAAGCCAGGCATCTTTGAGGAGCCAGGGGTTCCAAGATTAGTCCTAATGGGAAGTCAATGAATGGGACAAAGTAAGTTCTTAAATTGTAACAAGGAAATCCAAAAATACTGGATAGATTGTATAGATCCAATCTATCTCTGTGATAGCAAACATTCACTCCCTGCCCCCTATTAAACAAATTACTTTTCCCTACCCCATTGGATACTATGTTCAGCTATATGACCTGCTTTAGCAAAGGGAATATGGGTGGAAGTTATAGTGTTCCAGCCCTTAATGGTCATGGATCCACTCAGCTTTCTGTCAGCCTTTACCTTGAGGAAAACTTGTCCCAGATATCAACTGCTCCTAGGTTCCCAAATTAGATATATGGAGCACAGCTATCCCATCTGTCTCCTTGACCCAAGCCTAAAGCAGAGCCACCCCAGCTAACCTGTAAGTATGAGAATAAAAACTTACTGTTGTATGCCACTGAGATTCTATGGTTGTTTGTTACACACATACTATTTCTTTGAATTCACAAAATACTATTTGATACAAGTTACTTTAGAAATCTTATTGAGTTAGGATGCAATGTAAATGTAAATATTCCAAATACCCCAAAATACCATATAATATAAGATCGAAGACAAAAAAAATCAGATCCATTTTATTCTAAGCTCTAAAGGAAAGCAGAAAGTGACTATTAAACCACTCAGAAGAGTTTAGTTAAAAACTCTACTTCAGGCCGGGCACGGTGGCTCACGCTTGTAATCCCAGCACTTTGGGAGGCCGGGGCGGGCGGATCACGAGGTCAGGAGATCGAGACCACGGTGAAACCCCGTCTGTACTAAAAATACAAAAACAATTAGCCGGGCGTGGTGGCAGGCTCCTGTAGTCCCAGCTACTCGGAGAGGCTGAGGCAGGAGAATGGTGTGAACCGGGGAGCCAGAGCTTGCAGTGAGCCGAGATCACGCCACTACACTCCAGCCTGGGCAACAGAGCGAGACTCCGTCTCAAAAAAAAAAAAAAAAAAAAAAAAAAAACTCTACTTCACTCCTTAATATGTCAAGTCAGGGAATTTATAATAATAATAAAGACAACATTTGACAATACATTTCTAAATCATCGTGACCTCAAAACGTTTGTGGAAAACACTTAACCTCTAATATCAATCAGAAGTATTTGAAACATGAACAAAAATAAATTTTACTCACTTTAAATTTCAAAGTAAAGATACTACTTGAATGCACCACATGAAGAAGTTGTTAAAATTATGGCATATGTACAAAATGAAATATATTTAAGGTAAAATGCTCTGGGGTAGATATATTTTTAATGTATCTTCAATCCAAATTCATGCATAAACTCTTTTCTCAAAATGCACAAAAATATAAACACACATACACACTCAGAGTACTCCTAATTGGGAAAAGAAGTAAAAGCACTCTAAAATCAAAGTATGCCACTAAACTAGGGCTGCTTTCAGATTCAGGTGCAAAAATGTGCCTTGAAATACTTCCAGGACCAACATCATCACACAATTACATGCAGTTGAATATATGAAAGATATTTACATCATAACAACATATCATACCAATAATGGATGGACTTACATTACTAGACAAATTGGCGAACAACTTCACAACCTGAATCAAATTACCTTTTAAAATTACTAAAAAGAAGTATGATGTGTGCATATGTCTGTGCGTGAATAATGTATTTATCTCCTTTGAGTCTGTGATCCATGCCTAAAAGAATCCTAGGGGAGAAATGCATTTAACACTTCCTTTTATTACACTGGACAATGAGAAAGAAGTGAGTTAGAGAAGCTGAAGATCTGATGAGCTGTAGGTAGGGAATAAATTCTATGGAATAAAAAAGTCTTCCCCACATTTTCGTTTTTATCAACTGTTTTCAAAAACATAATTTTTAAATGTAGGAAACATTTGTAAAATGCTAAAATAATTATAAGCTTGGAAAAAATCAACAGTTAACTTTCCCATCCTATGGTAACTCACAATTTAAACAAAAATGACTCAAAGAACTATTTTGGAAGAATAAGTGATAAAGTCTAAGAATTTTATCTTATGGTAAACTTTAGGTAATAAGGGTCTCCCCTGAACCTCTGAGGCTCTCTGACTAACATCTGCAAAGTTAACTATAATAAATATATTAAAGAGACAGCCCAGGACCCAGTGCTGTGTTAAGTTCCTTCTTCTGAAGGATGCTATATCTATAGCTAGTTCTGTTTCATTTGTTTACAGCATATAGATAATGTTCCAGGATATATTAATCTTCACATTTTTTCCAATTACGGTTTCAGAACAAAGGATATTTATTAATAGATTTTTTGAAATAGATAGAGTGGGATTTAGCCAGTGCAATGGGATAAGTAAGCTTTTGTGCCCTCACTCATTTCCTTAAAGAAAGCAATGCTCTGGATATATTCAGTTATTCTTTGTTTCTTAAACTGTTACATTTCTTTCCTTATAATTTTCTCAGAAAAGAATATTTCTTTACCTAACTGCAGGAGTATGATAACCTAGCACACACAAATGAATTCTGTGTTTCTAAACCTATAACTATATTTGTTTTATATTGCATTTCTTTGATACAATACCCCCATTTTCATTTTCCTCTGAACATTCTAGAGATGACATGCGTAGTTGTGTGCACAGATATAATTTTATAATATATATGCCTATGGACCTGTGTGTATGTGTGTTTGTGCACCCATGCAAGCATGTATCTTGAAAAGAATTTCTAAATCTCCCTTCTTGGTATAAACCACTGATATGCATGGTTTGGTTAAATTACCCCTGCCAGGTTTATTATCGACTCTTTTTCCCTGCTGCTAGCATGTGTAATTGTATGGTTTTAAAAACTTGAATGACTCACCATAAAGCAAGCTGAAAAAATAAGGGACAGATGTGTTTCTATGTATTTTTTGAGGGTTGCTAGGATAAGAACCCTTTCAGTTTATTTCGGAATCTCATCTCAGAGGTAGCTTTTGCCTCCTTACCATACCTCTCCTACCCAATCCTTACCCCTCAATCACCAGAAGGATGGAATGCACACACTATAAATGCCACCCACCAACTTGAATGAGGGAGCAAACAATAATACAATGGCCACCCATCAGCAAGAGAAATGATTATTGCAGTCTCTTCCAGTAAGGTTAAATGAAGGGGAACCTTCCTATGCACAAAAGATACAGCAAACTGACTCCCTCCTCCTCTTCAAGAGATGATTAATAGGAGGCAGTCTAACAGATCGTTTGTGGTAAGAGATCATAAACAGGACTATGAATGATGATCAGATTTCAAAACTTTTGGTCTTTATCCTTTAACTGCATAGAAAAACCCACCCCATGGTTAACATAACCAGAAGCAGGCAGGAGCCAAAAGTTTTAATGAGAGGTCAAATTGGCAGCAAGAAAGTTGAACTTTCACAGTTTCAGGGTCAAACAACTTGTCAACACAGTCAGATTTCCTCTTTAACAGAAGCTCAATAAACTCAATGTGAGTAGAAAATATAGCATAAAAGCAGCTGCTGGCAAAATAGTGTTTTATTTTTAAATGAAAAAATCTTAGTAATAAGCTGCTATGTAGTTTAACTCATGTCACTATACTTCCAGAGGGAAGTAGCTGTCGGTTTGAGGGTACAGGAATTCTACCCTTATCAACTTGGGAGCCTTCTGTGATTCTCTTACTTTCACTATTAGCCAATTAAAAAGAATACCGTATCCTTCATGAGTTGTATTCAGATGCTTATTTTGAAGATGATGTTAAGCTAATAGTGAATTGTTGTAAGCATGTTTTGAACAGAGCACTGTATTCCCCATGTCTAAGGAGACAACAAAAGAAATGGTGAACTGGCCTCTGCCTTCAACATCACACAAGATCCCCTTGGGTATATAAAAGGCCCACAGCTGACAAACATTTAGTAGTGTGCAACATACCCTTAAATGCAGTGCAAGCCATCCAAGATGGAACTGAGCAAAGCAGCAGTCAAAGGACACCAGCTGAACGCGTGGTAGGAGTCTACTTCTGCTCTATAAGCTTTTGAAAGGATGTGGTCTTGATTGACAGGCTGCAAGGCAAAGAGAAAGAAAGAAGAGAGTCATTCCAGCTAGGCAGGAAGGTGTGAGCAAGAAAAAGAAATTCACAAGCAGTGTAATAATGGGTCAGCCTGCAAAAAGTACAGGCCAAAGACTCTAGACCTGTGCCCTGTCACTCACCACTGAGAATCCTAGGGCAAGTGAGTTCATCTTTAGGACCATCTATTTCCTCGTTTCACACATGGATCTACTTATCCTCCTCATGAGGCTGTTTGCTTATTAAATGAAATCATATACATAAAAAGGTGTCTCTTCAACTGTAAAACCCTCTGCTGATATTACAAGTTTCTTATTTCATAATTATGTTTTATAATAAGAGTACCAAATATACCTAATGAAAAATGAAAACAATGTAGGAATATATAAAGTAAATAGTGACAACTTCTTTCACTGGCATCCTACTCCAGCCCCAGGGTGGGAGTGATGGTAAATGGTTTACAACTTGACCTCTGTTTGTTCTAATTTTTTCCTACGCTTGTATAAGCACACATGCTACTATTATTTTACAAAAATGGAAAACAGTGTTGTTCTGAATCTGCCTTTTTCAACTTCTAATACCTCATAATTATTTTTCTGGTCATCTTTCCTTATCTGATCCACTCTAATGGCTGTATAATACTCATTTATACAAACGTACTCTAGTTTTACCTGTACCCTACTGATAGACTGTAACTATGTATCTATAATTTATACCATTCAGTCTATGCATTAAATGCTAAAATAAGCATTTTATTTGTACAAAGGGATGTCCTAAAGACAAAGTCTTAAAAGTAGAATTGCTGGTTAAAAGATGCAATTTTGGGGGTGGGTGCAGTGGCTCATGCCTGTAATCCCAGCACATTGGGAGGCCGAGGTGGGCAGATTGCTTGAGCTCAGGAGTTTGAGACCAGCCTGGGCAACATGGTGAAACCTCATCTCTACAAACAAATAAACACACACAAAAATTAGCCAGGCTTGGTGTCATGCATCTCTAGTCCCAGCTACTCAGGAGGCTGAGGCAGGAGGATGTCTTGAACCTGAGAGGCAGAAGTTGCAGTGAGCCAAGATTGCGCCTCTGCACTCCAGTCTGGGTGATAGAGCAAGACCTTGTCTCCAGGTTCAAGACATCCTAATATATATATATATATATATATATATGCACAATTTTTAAATAAAGAGTTATTTTCATGTTTTTCTCTAAAATGTAGAAACACTTATTATCAAAAGAGAAAAATATATGAGTGTGCCCATTTTTCCATAACATTATTTTTTATAGTTTTTTAAACTTATTTTGAGATAGTAGTAGATTCATATGTCCTTATTAAAAAAAATACAGAGAGATCCCCTTATCCTTTCCCCAGTTTCCCCCAATGCTAACTTATTATAAAACTATGCTACAATATCAGGACCAGGATAGTGACATTGATACATGTCAAGATACTGCATTTCTACACCTGCAAGGATTCTTCCTGTTGCCTTTTATAGCCACACCCATCTGCCTTCTAGGCTCAAACTCCTCTTTAACTCTTGGAAACCACTAATCTGTTTTACAGCTCTATAACTTTGTAATTTCAAAAATGTTACATAAATGAAATCATAGAGTATGTGACCTTTAGAGATTGGCTTTTTTTTTTCACTCTGCATAATAACCTTGAGCTTTATCCAAGTTATTGCATTAATAAAAAGTGTTTTCCTTTTTATTGCTGAATAGCATTCCATAGTACGGATGTGCTACTGCTTAAACATTGCCCTATTGAGGAGCATTTTGATTGTTTTCAGTTTTTGGCTATTATAATAAGGGACTTCCAGAACCAAGTTCAGTAAGAGTAGTAAGAACCCACATCATTGCCTGGTTCCCACTCTTAGAAGGAAAGCATTTATTCTTTTGCCATTAAGTAGAGTTTTAGCTGTAGGTTTTTTTGTAGTGCTGCAGTCCTCTTTATCAAGTTGAAGTAATTCCTCTTTATCACTGATTTACTGAGATTTTATCAATGTAAGGAACACTTGACAGAGTGCAGGAACTTGTCAAATGCTTTTTTTGTATCACTTTATATGGTCATATAATTTATCTTCTTTAGCCTGTTAATATGGTGTGTTACATCAACTGATATTCAATTACTGAACCAGCTTTGCATAACTGGAATGAACCCACTTCATGATGTTGTTTAATCTTCTTATACCTTGTTGATTCGGTTTGCTAATATTTTGTTGAGGATTTTTGTGTCTAAATGCAGGAAATCTTGATCTGTACTTTTCTTTTTTTGAGATTGACATTGTCTTATCTGGTTTTGGTATCAGAATAATTCTGGCCTTATAAAATGAGATGGAAAGTTTTCCTTTCTCTTCTGTTTTCTGAAAGATTGTATAAAATTGGCGTTAATTCATTCTCCAGTAAAATTATTGGGGGCTGGAAATTTCTATTTGGAGAAGTTTTTAAATTAAAAATTTAATTTCCCAAGTAGTTATGGGGCTATTCAAATTATCTATTACATATGTGGTGAGTTGTAATAGTTTGTTCTTCAAGGATTGGTCCATTTCATCTAAGTTGTCAACTTCATATATGTAGAATTGTTCGTAGTATCCCCTATTAGCCTTTTGATGTCTTCAGGGTATGTACGGGTATTATCTGTTTCACTCCTGATATCGGTAATCTGCTTCTTCTTTTTCTTTGTCAGCATTTCTAGAAGTTGGTCAATTTTATTGGTCATTTTGAAAAACCAGTTGTTTTATTGATATTCTCTATTGATTCGCTGTTTTCAATTTAATTGATTTCTGCTTATGCTTATTATTTCTTTCTACTTGGGGTTTATTTTGCTTTTTCTAAGTTCATGAGATGGGAGCTTATATTATCAATTTGAGACTTTTCCCCTTTTATTTTTTATTTTTATTTTATTTTCATTTATTTTCATTTATTTATTTTATTTTATTTTATTTTATTGAGACAGAGCCTTGCTCTGTCATCCAGACCGGAGTGCAGTGGCATGATCCTGGCTCTGGCAACCTCCACCCGCCGGGTTCAAGCGATTATTCCACCCCAGCCTCCCGAGTAGCTGGGATTGCAGGCACCCACCATCACACCTGGCTAATTTTCGTATTTTTAGGAAAGATGGGGTTTCACCACGTTGATCAGGCTGGTCTCGATCTCCTGGCCTCAGGTGATTAGCCCACCTTGGCCTCCCAAAGTGCTGGGATAACAGGCATAAGCCACCGAGCCCAGCTGACTTTTCCCCTTTTCTAACGCATGCATTTGTTGCTATAAATTTTGCTCTCAGTACTGCTTTAGCTGACTCCCACAGATTTTGATACGTTGTATTTTTAGTTTTATTTAGTTCGGCATATTTTTATTTCCCTTGAGACTTCCTCTTTGACCTATGTGTTATTTAGCAGTGTTTTACTTAGTTCTCAAGCACTTGGGGATTTTTATGTTATCTTTCTATTATTGATTTCTAATTTGGCTCCACATTGGTCACAGAAAACACACTGTAATTTCAATGCTTTTAGATGTGTTAGCATTTGTTTTGTGGCCCAGGATATGGTCTTCCTTGGTGTATCTTCCAGATAGCACTCTTTTTAATCTTTGGAATATATATATATATAGGTAAAAATGAATATCAATTTTAACACTTTAAAAGTATTAGTAAATATGAATTTTTTACGTGGTTATTAATCTTTTGTAACTCTTCTCTTGGATGCCTCTACTCTTCACCTATTTTTTTTGTTTGACTTTTCATTGATTTGCAGGGGCTTTATATATATTAAAACTATCAGCCTTGTAGATCAAATATCTTTCTGTTTGTAATCTTTCAATATTGTTCACTGTGATTTTTCTATGTACAAACTTAAATTCTTAGGTATTTTAATTTATCAATATTTCCCTTTGCATCCGTCTTCATGCTATGCTCAGAAAAACCTCCTATACACTTTTATAAAATTATTTATATTTTTCTAGAATATTTTTATCATTACCTTCTTACATTTCAAATTTCTTCCCCGAAAATGTTTTTAACAATAATATTATCATAATGCTTCCAAAATAATCCATACTTAAATTAAATACTTGATTTGAGAATTCATATCTACATTTGAATAAGACAGTGATTTTTTATCCGTTAAATACAGAGAAAAATGACTAAAATGTAATGTGCACTTTAAATATGCCAGGATTTTTCTAGGCTCTTTACATTCTTTGCTTTGGATCTCACAACTCCTCTATGAGTTATGGCCTCCCCATTTTATGAAGAAAACTGAGGCTTAAAGCAGTAAGTAATTAGCCTGAGCTGACAGTTGGGATTCAAACTCAGTCATGTCTCATTCCCAAACCAGTGGGAATTAATTCCACTACACTCCTTGGCTCTCCGTCTTGACATGTAAGAGGCACTGTGAACAGAACAAAGAGTTACAAAACTTAGTCGCTGCCTTCCAAGAGTAATTAATATGTTACATTTTCATGGTGATTTACGATTTTCAAAGGTGGTATTCAGCAACCATTTATTGACCACCTTCTACCTCTCAGGTACTGTAACTACACAGGGTAAAGTATAATAAGTCAGTGTCCCTTTGTGAGCTATACTACGTATGTTTACATCCTCATTTCTTATAACAGGGATACAAAACAGAGGCTACGTGTATGTAGTTCAGTTTCCTACATTACCACAAATAATCTTTTCAAGAAAAAGCCAATTGAGATCTTAATATCATCCACTTGTCTGCCACAGAGTAACATTTTTTAAGGTGATCTTTCTTTTGGAATTATTTTGTTAAGCTTTAATATGTTATATCTTAGTTTAGTTTGTTTCTTCATGCATAGAAAATTCTAACATATTGATAACTTTCTTCATTTTCCTTCCTATAAATATAAACTTTCAATCAAATCATAGATACATATGAAATCTGCTCACAAACAAAACAATCACTTGTACTTTTTTTTATTTGCCTGTTCAGTGTGGTTTGAATAGTTGATATTTGTAACAGTTTTATTGAGATATTCACATTCCGTACAATCACCTGTTTAAAGTGCACAATTCAGTGGCATTTAGTATATTCAGAGTTTTACAAGCAGCACCACAATCAATTTTAGAACATTTTTATCACCCCTCAAAAAAACAAACACACTCTCTCAGCCCAAGGCAATCATTAATCTGTTTTCTATCTCTATAGTTTTCCCTATTCTAGATATATCTAATAAATGAAAGCATATAATATGTGGAATGATTTATATTTTAGAAGTAGAAATATTTAACTCACTTGGAGCCTGATTTTTTTAAAAAATCACTGGTAAATTAGTATATATAGCAGATCAATATCATAGACTTTGTTTTTACACTTTGTTGATTCATTAAATATCAGAGAATCACCCTAAATGCTTACAGGAAGCACTTCTCACTTGCTGGCAAGTATTAATCACCTGCCCCTAGTTTCTTTGTTGCCTCATGCTCCATGTATCCACATTTCAGTTTCTTTCAATTCTAAGCAAAATCTCTGTTTACATAAATATTCTAACAAGCTTTTTCCTTCCCTTAAGCTAAATACCATATTTGCTCTCATTTTCTTCCATTCCACTGTTTCTTCTACCACCCACTCCCACAGGACCTTAATTTTGGGGAATTTTGAGGAATTTATGTGAGACTGTCTTTCCCACATAAATTCCCCCCTTTAAATCTGGGTTGTCAGTAGCAGCAGGAGATGCTGTCAAGGTACCAGAAGAGCGGCTGAAAGCTGTGAACAACCCTGTTTCTTGAAAGCAAGAGTGCTCAAGCTCTGTTAATACTTCCTCAATTGCTCTTCCCCAGACGTCAAAGGATCCTTAAGAAGCAAGTTCTCATCCAGATGCAGTCACATGGCTTTAGAATGCTTTGATTGCACCCTCTCAGCAAAAGTAATCCCTGTCCACTTTTTTTAGTAAGGTAAAATGTACAAATGTACAATTCAATGAGATATCAAAGAAATGTAAAATCCCATGTGACCACAATCAAGTTATAGATGGTTTCCTTCACCCCAGAAAGAGCTACCAGCTCATACTTTGTCACCCCACCCTCCTGTGCAGGTACTCGCTATTCTGATTTCTACTATCACAGATTTGTTTTGCCTGTTCTTGAGCTTATTGAATGGTATAATATATACTCTTGTGTTTGGCTTCTTTCAGCCAACATAGTGCTTTTGAAATTCATCCATGTTGTGTAAATCAGAAGCTCATTCCTTTTTTATTGCTAAGTAGTATTTCATTGTATGAAATGCCTGTATGAAATATTTTATACATTGTATGGAATATATAGAAAGTTGCCTATCCATTCTTCATCTGATGCACATTTGGGATTCTTCTATTTTAGAGCTATAGTGAATACAGCTGCTGTGAACAGTCTTGTTCAAGTCCTTATGTGGACATATGTATTCATTTCTCTTGGGTAAATTCCTAGAATGGCTAGTCTATTGTTTACCCTTATTTAAAAACTGCTGTGTTTTGGTTTTTTTCTGAAGTGGCTGTACCATTTTAAGTCCTATCAGCAATATATGGGAGTGCCAGTTGTTCAACATTCTAAGTAACATTTGGAGAATTCAATTTTTAAAAAATTTTAGTTATTCTACTAGATATGAAATGGTATGTCATTGTGGTTTTAACTTGCATTCCTCTGACTAATGATATTGGACACCTCACTTAATTTGTACATCTTGTTTTGCAATGAGTCTACCTCTGAAAATCCAGAGACACAGAAAATATTTTTTTTCTCTCCACTAAAGTAATTTTGATTTTTTTCTCTTTTAATTTTGTGAATAGTAATTAAGCTACAATACAAAGTAGGACTTAGGCTTACAATATAGATTTTGTGAAAAAGTTAAATCTGAATACTTATAACAGGTTAATCTAATGGCTAACATTATAAAAAAAGGTTCAGAATTTAAAAGATACACAAAAATTTATTCCATTTCAAGTAGCTGCAAAAAAAACTGCCTTAAAAATATATCACAAGTAATGAAGCACAACTTGAGAGAAACAATACTAAAGGATGCGTTAAATGAACATTCTAATACTTTGGAAAGTACAAAGCTACTTTCATAAGAAGCCGAAGAACGGAAAAGATGAGTGAGCAAACTTATCAAAAAATAGGAAAGCATAACTGAGATTGAAAAAAATCAAAATGGTAAAGAAAATCAGATGAAGACTCAGGGTGAACTCTTTGGATGAAAGATTTGGGTTGCTGTTCTTGGATAGTGAGAACTTGGAATTGGATATAATGAATCCATTAGAAAATGGAGACCTCTTAGACGAATCCAAAGGAGTTTTGAAGAAACTGATTGATAAAGCTGAGTTAAATTTGTAAGAACTCAGAGATAACAGAAATCGAATGTATACTAAATTAACTGAATAAAATAAATAACTGATGCACTTAAAGAACATATTAAAAGTCTCCAAACTGAAAGCTTAGCTGCAGTCAGAAAGAGAAAGCAAAAATGTCAATTCCCTTCTGAACTGCACTGAGGAAATGAATTTTAACTAAATATCCAACTTACAGAGAATTTATCCTGGAAAAATAGATGAGCAGCTTTTCAAGGAAGATGAAAAGATCAGCCATGTATGTAAAGAGCTGGACACCTATAAAATATATGCCAAAATTCTTTCAGAAAAAGTCATCACTCACTATTTATGAAATCCAGCTTTGTAGGTTGAAAAAAATCATGTTAACTTAGAAAAGAAAATACACGTATCAGACAAACTATTAAGGAATAATTTAAATGCCTTAAAAATATTGTTATGTACTCAATGTTCCAAATAGGGCATTTGGCTAGGGAGGACTACCAGGGAATCTCCTAGACAACAGAGTCCCTAAGGAAGGAGGAACACCAGGCTGTGAGAGGATCCAGGGTCCAGTGTCAGATTTTGACCAGATAGCATCACCCCTGGGTCAGGACTACAGGATCAGGACTATCCATCTGGCCAGCTCTGTCCTGATGCAGCAATTACTCCATAAGACAGGGTTTGTCCTAGTGCTCGCGTGCTGTCCTAGGGCAGATACTTGGGACTGTCTTTAGATTCAACCCCCCCACCATACACACACACAAACAACTCAACATGACACTACTGGCCCAGAGTCCTCCCTCTCCCCAACCCATCAGATGAATCTCAGGGGAAAACTCCTGAGAAGAGGAATCTCCCAGAAATCACCTTCACTGAGGGGCTTCCCTAGCCCAGCAGCTCCTCCACCACCAACAAAAAGTGTCTCAACAGCAGCTGTTGGATTTAGCCTTCTGCCACACAATCCATAAACAGAAGTTGGTCACCTTTTGAATTGGTCCCACCTCCCAGTGAGTCTTCTTCTGGAAATCCAGAGCCACAGGATGATGCTTTTTTGTCTAATGTAATTTTGATATTTTCTTCTTTTAGTTTTATTGCAAATCACATTTAAGTTATAATACAATGGCTCAAATAGAAGGCAGTATAATTTTTAAGGTAATGCTTTATCATGGTAGGTTATTTTAAATGTACCTTAAGTTAGTTTTATATGTTCTTCCATTTTATTGTTCGTAGGTGATACAATTAATGTATATGCCTTGCTATTGACACGTTTACCAAAATATTCCAGAAACACAGCACAAAAGAATTTCTGTCTTCTAAAACAATTTGAATTTTTTCTCCTTTGTTTTATTGCTCTTATTTTAGTGATTATACAATGTCTCAAATGGAAATGTGATAGAATTACAATTCTTAGGATAGTGTTTTATAATTATACATTGTATAAATTATCTAAATTTGGAGAATCTTGTCAGTAGCAAAGCACAATTTGACTATCATGTTGAATTCCAAAGGTCAAAAACACCATTTGGAGTGTAGTGCGTCTTATTCCAGGGATTGAGCCTGCCTTTCTTTTTCCTGAATAGGTCATTTTTCCCAGAGGGATTTCTTTCTTCCTTTAATGATCACTTAATGGAGTCTATTCTCCTAACATATTTTCCCTTTTGTCCTGTCTCCTCCCCTGACCTCATTAAGCCACTTTTGTTTTAAGGGTTTATTATAATTCCTATTCCTTTGACTATATTTCCTTTCCCGGGCTTTATTATTCCCTGCCCTAGATGATAAATCAAAAGACTTTGTGTTTTATTTCTTTCACATACTAAATCATGTTTCATCCTCTCCTCTGAACAGTGAGGAATCTTCTTTCATGCTCCTAAGCCAGGAGCCCCTATCCATCTCTCAGGCTGTCTTCCATGATACAGACTAAAATTCTTTTTAGGAGCTGGGCATAGTGGGGTTCACTTATAGTCCCAGCTACTCAGGAGGCTGAAATGGGAGGATCACTTGAGGCCAGGAGATCAAGACCAGCCTGGTCAAATAGCAAGACCCCATCTCTACAAAAAAAAAAAAAAAAAAAAAAAAATTAAAAAATAGCCACGTATAGTGGTGCGTGTCTGTAGTCCTTACTACTTGGGAGGCTGAGGCAAAAGGATAGCCCAGGGGTTCAAGGTTACAGTGAGCTGTGATTGCACAGCTGGGTAACACAGTGAGATCCTGTCTATAAAATAAAATAAAGATGCAATAATGTTATCCTTTAGGGTGCATCAATGTATTATAGTGAGCCATTCAGATGGACTTAAGTTTAAGTACACCACTTACTTCCCAAGGAAACCTCAGCAAGAAGCCTCTCATCTCAATATATTTCAAAAAAGTCATTTCCTGATAGAAGTGGGTAAACAAAAGTGTGCTGGGTGGTAGAAGGCAGGTTTATATGTAATGAATAATTGGCTCTCGAGTATTTGGAAGTTTATCTTGTTAGCATTATTCTTATTTAGATATCATACGTTCTCCCATATTAGCATTTTAATATCATTGAGCAAAATTCAGCTGTGTTCTATAAAACTATTACTCATGATTGTGAAACTGAAGTTGTGGAGATGACCCCAAGCTGTGTGATGTTCACTAAGTTGCTTAACCTCCCTTAGCCTCAACTTTCTCATCCATAAACTAGAGAAAGTAATGCCTAACCACCTTATAGGATTGTCTTGTGATAGACTGAATGTTTATGTTTCCCCAAATCCTTATGTTGAAACTTAGCCACCAGTGTAATGGTATTAGGAGGTGGCCTTTGGAAGGAAATTAGGTCATGAGGGTGGAGCCCCCATGAATATAATTAGTGTCTGCATAAAGGAGACCCTAGAAAACGCTCCAGTCCTCGTTCTGCTCTGTGAGGATGTAACCAGAAGTCAGCAGTCTGTGACCTGGAAGATGGTCCTCACCAGAACTTGACTATGTTGGCACCCTGATCTTGCACTTCTAGTCTCCAAAACTGTGGGAAATAAATTCCTATGGTTTATAAGCCACCAAGCCTATATGGAACATTGTTATAGCAGCCCAAACTGACGAAGACAAGGCTTACATGCAATAATGTTATACTTCACGCGGATCCAGCCAAATCAACTTACCTTCCAGTCCCAGGTGAGTTATCAAAACTCCTGGACTTTGGAAACACCCCTCTTGTGCCTGCATGCTCTTTCTGCCTCCTCCTTCTTAGCCCAACAAAATCCTAATCACTTGCAAAGGTCCAATTCAAATACATTCTTTCTGGGCAAACCTTCTCTCACTCACGGGAGGGCAGCAGTAGCTGCCCTCTCTAGGCCACATTGCATTCTGTGTGTATCTCAAGTAATGCCTGAAGCACAATGTGACTGTTTCCATATCTGGATAACCCTCAGTAGGTTTGTTAATTCCACAAGAATAAGCAAGTGCTTTAGTTCCCTTTTTATCTACCACCCCTCACATTCCCAGCACCTATCACAGTGCTTGACACATAGTTGACATTCAATAAGTATTTGTTGACTGTTAAAATTGTATCTTTACCACTATTACCAACAGATGTCTAAATCAACCTGGTGACTGACAAAAGCATAACCCATTGTATAGAAATTAGAGCAACATGGACACCAATTCTACCACTATCGCTTCCACTTGTCACAGCTATCAGAAAATTATGATGCTATTTCAGTAGCATATGGGACTCCTTTCAAACCAAGAATTTTGAATCTCTGTTGGATTGTATTAACTTGCTGTTGACCTATTTGCATTTCAGCAACCAGATCTGCCCTTACTAATAATTCAGCTGCATTAATTTTTCCATATTGAGGGTAGTGAGTATTCTCTCTCTAACCTCACTATTTGGGGTTTGTGAAATAGGATATTCATATTAAAACCAACAAGAATTTGTGGTTACATGGCTTTCAGTATACCAGGAATGGAGTTCACATTTTTCATGTATCTCAACTCATGTTATTTGTATGCCTCTACCTGGTCATGTCTGAAATTTTCTGAAATCTAGATATTCATCATAGGCCATGAAATAAAATCAATTAAATTATAATGTATTTCTGGGTAATAAGTAAGCTGAGGATGATGTGTTCCATCTTTTGATGGAATGCAAATTTACCATTAAAAGACAAATTCTTCACTTCCAAAGTTTGAATAGGGTGGTTCTTTAAAAAGCATTCCATCTGGTTAAATTTAGGGTGCTGAAAAAAGCCCACTATAAGAATATTCTCTGGCTCTGGACCCGTAACATTTTTACTTGATTATGAACTGGATTCATTTTCATTTACTTGAAGCACTTCCACATCGCTATTTTTTTTTCTTTCTGCAACAAGGCAAAGTTGTCACCATACATGTTGACTTTGGTAATATTGTGTTCTCTGAATAATGCATTTCAAATGCATTATTGCCAGTAAAAGAAAAGCTTGTCTGTCCTGGGATACATTTTTAAAAGATGTTTCTAAAAAAACTTTATTTGTATTTTTTTTGTGTACTCATCCTCTGGCCCTTTTCTTCTCACTCTCATTCTCCTTTTCTCCCCAACCTGGCCCTCCCACCTCACCACCTGCAATCTGAATCCCGTATCAAGGTTCAATCACCAGTCTTTGGCCTACTTCCTATCTCATGGTCTTCATGATCTTTGGCTCAGAATTCCTACTTGCATACAGATAAAATTCATGAATAAAGAAGAATGAACAAGTCAATGAATAAACCAACAGCCCAGTCTCCTCTACCTGCTGGTTGTGGGGTGATAAATGTCCTTGGTTTACCTATCCCCTTCACACAGGAGTTTAATGGGTCTGCAAGCTGAGACCATACATGTTACAGAGAAAAAGGATGAAGCCAAAGACAGATTGAGTGAAAACACTGAAAATACCTATATACCAATAGTCCCTCCAAGAAATTCAGTAAATTTTTGAAGGCCAACCAATTAGATAGCACAAATTTGGAAACTCTCCAATGGAAGAAAAGGAAAAAGATTCACCCAGAATGTCAAATATAATTGACAAGTCTGCTAAAATAAAAGTAAGCTGGGACCTATTTTTGAGCTATAACAGGGCTCAGAGATTACTCTATATATGTGGGCTGGAAGCCTATCCTGATTCAAGCACCAGTTTCATTCAGTATCAAGCCAAAACTTAAAGATTTAGTTAGGTTTTCAAATAGCCTGGATGGATATTAAGATCTAGCATTTTCAAGCTATAAATGCCAGCCATGCCTTATTTATTGTGTCCTATAGAAAGGTTGTAACAATGACTGAAAAAATGATATTTGTGTTAGAATAAACATTTCTATCTTTATCCATTCATCTAACAAATGTTTGCTATGCATCTACTACGTGCAGGTACTGTGCTCTCTGGTGAGGGTTATGGTGAGATTACAATGATGAGCTTAGTAGACATGTTCCTCGTTCTTACACAGCTAGTCATTTTAAATAGTATGTAAAGTGTGTCAGTCACTGTTCTATGTACTTTACATCTATATTAATCTATTAAATCCTCACAATCCTACAAGAGGTAGATACTATTATATTCCCCATTTTACAGTTAAGGAAAGTGAGGCATGGAAAGTAACTCGTCGAGGGTCACACAGCTGCTAAGTATTAGAACTACATTTTGAACACAGGCTGTTTGGCTCCACCGTCTATGCCCGTTAACCCCTTACTGACACAGGAGGGGAGGCAGTAGAGAGTAAAATGGTAGTTACGAGAGCTTTGGAAGTCAGAGGGTAGAAAGGGATGGAAAGATGTTGGTCAAAGGATATATAATTACAGTTAGGAAGAATTGTTTTTTAATGTTCAGAATAGGCAAATATAGAGAGACAGAAAGTAGATAAGTGCTTGCCTGGGGCTGGGGAGACTAGGGGAATGCTGTGAGGAGAGAATAGGTAAAGGAGGAGAGAAATGGGAAGTGACTACCAATGGTTATAAGGTTTCTTTTGGGGGTAGTGAAAATGTTCTAAAATTGATTGTGGTGATGAGTGCACAACTCTGTGAACAAATAAAAACCATTAGATTATACACTGTAAATGAACGAATTGTATTATAGATGAATTAAATCTCAATAAAGCTATTTAAAAAATAAGAGGAGGCAGACATCAAACCAACAGTCATGTAAATCAGTATATAATCACAAAGTGAAATGAATCTTAGAAAAAACAAAAGGAAACAGGGTTCTAAGAGAACACAGAATAAAGAAACTTAAACTGAGGGTGTGGGTGGGGCTGCTAGGGCACTGATACTGACCCCTGAAGGCTGAGTAAGTTAACCTGCCTCAGGAGAGAGCATTCCAGTCAGGGATGAGTGGAGGAAAATCCTCACTAGGAGGGAGCCTAGTGAGTGAAGGGCCTAAAGAGAGACGGAAGTCAGCCAGGGCTGAGAGTAATGGGAGGTGGTGCTGGATGAGGATAGAGCGCTAAGGCAGGCCAGGCCTAAGAGATAATTCAAGTATTAAAGTCCCATTAGTCTTAATTCTAAATACAATAAAAAGCCAATGAACCTTTTAAACTGGTGAGTGACTAAAGATTTGATTCTGAAAAACTGCTTGGGCTACTATTTGGAGAAAGACCCAAGTGAATGTAGGGCACCAGTTACAGCCTTTGCAATGGTCTAGGTGAGAAATGATAGTAATGTTGTCATGAAAGCCCCAAAGTACTAACTCTAAATTGCCTTTGTTTATATTGATCCAGAATAAGAGTTCTCATTCTAGATATCCTCTCTTATCATTTCACTAGTTTGTTTTACATTGGCTCAAACTTAGGAGCTAGGCAAATGTCTTTGACAGGTTGAGAGATCAGTAAGAAAATTACTCATTAGAAACTGATAGATTATGTGCCTTTCACCAGCAACCTTTTCACTTTGCTTGTTCCCTTCTCATTCAGTTTGATTCGTATACAAACACAGGTGCTTAGAGAAGATACAACCTGAGGACTTCAGTTTCTACCACAGATACTCTAGGCCTTGAGGACATTAAATAAAATGGTCATCTCAGGCAAGCCAAGGAGAACCAAAAACTTTCATCTTCCAGCATAAAGAGGTACTATGGTATTATGGAAGAAGACTAATTTGGGAACCACATAGATTTGCCACTTTCAAGGTTTATAGCCCTAGGCAAGTTGCTTAAGACCTCTTTGCCTTAGTTTCTTAATACGTGAAATGTGGATCTGAAAACTTACCTTATGGTTATCAAAGAGTTAGAAATGATATGTATTACCTGCCTGGAATAGTTAATTGGGAAAAAAAAGTAACCTATATCGGACTCAATTATTTGTTATTGACTTGGTCTCTAGATCCATCCATTTGCCATCTATTTAATAATTTACTGAGGCTCTACTATGGACCAAGCACTTTGCTAAATGCTCAGGGATAACTAGACAGGATAATGTAGGTTCTGCCATCAAGGATTATGCAGATTAGAGATGGTGACTGTTTCCTATTTCCTCTATAAACAACAATTTTGTTGTGGGAGAGAGGATTTCCCTAACCTCTATATATGAATCAGGATTGATGTAATGCCGTCATGAGAATCCAATTCTCCATTTCAAGTGACTAGTTAGATACACACATGTAAGCCAGTCCTGGTCAATGAGATTTAAGCCAAAGTAGCTGTTGGAGATTTCTGGGAGCAATTTTCTTCCATAATAAGTGGGAGAGGAGAAGCCACCACCAACCATGTCTCCTGCTTTATAAGGAACAAATATCTGGCTGAGCATGGTGGCTCATGCCTGTAATCCCAGCACTTTGGGAGGCTGGGGTGGGTGCATCATCTGAGGTCAGGAGTTTGAGACCAGCCTGACCAACGTGGTGAAACCCCGTCTCTACTAAAAATACAAAAAATTAGGCAGGCATGGTGGCGGGTGCCTGTAATCCCAGCTACTTGGGAGGCTGAGACAGGAGAATTGCTTGAACCCAGGAGGCAGAGGTTGCAGAGAACCGAGACTACGCCATTGCACTCCAGCCTGGGCAACAAGAGTGAAACTCCATCTCCCCCCCCCCAAAAAAAAAAAACCACACAGGAAAAAAAGAATAGAAAAAAGAACAAATGTTTGTGATAACATGATAGCTTGGAGGCTGCAAAAGTTCATCTTGAGACCATGAGGGGAGATACTCACAAATTATTGAGTATGACAAAGCAGAAGAATCAAAGGAGCCCATTTCCTTGGTGATGTTGAACTACAAAGCAAACTTGGGACCATCTGCTATTAAACTTGTCATTCACTAACAAGAATGGTGGATATTGGGATAGAAGCCTGAAGACAGTAGGTACTCTAGGAAGTAAGAAGTAGAAATGCCACTCATTACTTCATTCATTAATTAACTTTTATTAAATACTTATCCAGCTAATTTCCATAGCTCTTCAAGTGAATCTACCCTTCCTCCTTGGAAAGGAGGTATGAATCAGAGTTTAGGAGCAGTCCATAGCGTTGCATTGCCTAAGCGAATTATAACATTCTGTCCTTCTACTCATAGCTACCACTCTGCTTCTGCGACAAAGAAGCAAAATCCCTTTGTTAGAAGCAACACCCCAGATGCACCAAGAAGGAGACTAAACTCATGTCTACAACCAAGAGTAGCTCTTCAAAAAGTAAATAGGCCATGTACTAGCTGATATTTTTTCAGCAATAATTTTTCTTACCACAAAAGAGAGGCCTGTGCTTTAAAACATTACCGTATTCTCAAGGTTTGAGCCACCACAATAAACATAATATTATTTCCATTCTGTATTGGGATGTTGCTGAGACAAAACTGTTTGTTGGTTTAGCTTGTTTGTTTTATTCTTAAGTAAAGTGTAAGTGAACACCCAATGGAATCTGACAGTTCCCTTCCACGGGTGTGCTGTAAGAATTGCAGCATTTCCATAGGAATGTGATTAATGTCAAGCGTCGGAGCCAATGGTGTTGCTCTCCTGCTGCCTTTCCACCTGTCCACTGCCAGGTGAGCATATCCAGCCACTGTTCCCTGTCTGACTGCCAGATGATGCTTTCCTGCTGATCTGTCCTCGTGCTTGGTGGTATCTTCATACGATCTCACCACCTGTTAGGAACTAGCTCCTCAATACTTTCAAGTCTATAATTGACTTTGGACTTGATTTTTAATAAAGGCCCTATGCAAGACCATTTCCCCAAAGATCCAATGACAAAATTCAATTTCCATTGAAATAGCAATCAATGGGGATGATCAAGACTGAATATAGTTTTTCTTAATTACTACAAATTATAATTGTTTTCTTTACTATGTCACCTATCTAGATGATAGACCACACATGTCTTTGACTATTCTCATTTTATGATGAATCCAAGGCTCTGGAAGTTTAATCAGCATGCCTAAGCCTCATGGCTCACTGAGAATAGAACCCAGGTTTCTTACCTCACTACCTCATGCTGCATCATTTGCCTCTCAACAAAACAACACAAAAACTTTGGGCTTTCCTTGGTTAGCTTGCAGGAAATAATATCTTTTGCCACAAGAGAAAGCCAGATGGTCATAGTGAAAGAACACACAAAGATGTCCTAATCACAGAAAAAGAACAGGAATAAAACATGATGGATATAATGGATATAAGTTCTAAGATCCACAGCCTCTCTGGAAATCAAAAGTTAGTTTGATGCCGCCCCTTCCCACCATGAAAATAGCTGCCCTATGCAAATAAGCATTTTGCCAGCCAGCTGAGATGGGGCAGAAACAACTGGTCTGCAGTCAGCCAGAAAGAAAAACAGCAGCCAAAGTGCACAGTGTTACTTTTCCCACACTGAATGAGGCATTAACTTCCAAATCTCTGACCCTTTAAATCTGTGTGACAATAATTAATGGGAGAAAGATAACTAATATTTACGTTTGCAGTCAAAGCCCCAACTAATAAGAATACAGGTTATGTAAGGAGACATGAGAGCCTCACCATTTCTTACATGTGTTTCCAGCAGGTGAGGCATTAATTTCTTTTTCACTATGCTTGAGCTCCTACTTATTCCAGCAATGCTGCCACATGCTGTGTGGGAGCAAATGACTGGGAGATCTGAGTGAAGAACAGAGAGGAAAAGTTCAATTTGATGACTTACTGATTATCTGCTAGGGGCTCTGGCCTTTGGTCAGATGCAGAATCTCAATTGTCCTTATAAATACAGATTTTCATGCTATGCATATTTCTAACCCTTATCTTGGGGCATTGGCATCTTATTCAATACCAGGACAGCATACTCTTAACGAAGTCACTTCCCTTCTCTTGATTCAAAATTCCTTTCTTGCAAAATAGCTAGGTTTAACCAAATCAGTGGTTTTCATAAACAAAATCACCTGCATCACAATCTTTTAAAAATACAAACCCCCAAATCTTTTCACCATATATTCCCCCAATTTACTGAATAAGAGAATTTGTGATGAATCTATAGTATTAAAAAGTTTCCTAAGTAAGCATGATGCCCAGTCCAGGTTAAGAACCACTAGACTACTTAATGAATACTGTGATTTAATCTAAGTTAAGCAGGCTGTAGGCTTCCACTGATCTCTTCATTCAAGGACAGAAACATTGCCCGGAATAAAAATCAAAATGGACACCATATCCTTTCTATTCAGCTCTTCAGATAAACTTCAAGGAGGCAGGAGTATGGCTTGGTAGGCAAAAAGTTATGGAGAGGATGAGGGACCAAAGTTTTCAGAATATTCTAGGTCTGCGAGATAACAAATACCCAAGGCATTTATATTCACTGCAAGAAATTAAAGATTGTATTATTCTTTGGCTAGTAGAAAATTGTTTCTCTCTTTTTCTCTTCCACCTCCTTTCCTTTGATTTTGTTATAACTTTTATTTTAATGCTCCGTTTATTACTCTCTTTTGAGAAAAAGAAATGAGGATAAGAGAAAAAGTCATCCTTATAATCAGTTACGTTTTTCTTAATTTTTTTTTAATCAAAGTAGCCTTACTCTTTACCCTGCCTCTGACTCAGCCAGATCCTCTACCAGATAATTCGGCCCAGATCACGCTCCACTTCTATTTCCCTCTCTAATCAATTCCACTCAATACTTATTGAGATGGGAGACAGTGAGGGTGAAGCTGCCTTTCAATTCGCTTTTGTTTCACCTTTAAAGATAATGTATTACATTCCATTTGAATCCTTCTCTGGATCCTCAAATAGAAAAACCCAGAATTTAACCTCAATTTTTTTCCAGTGATTTCCAACCAAGTAAGACGAAAAATCCTCAGTGGTAAAAGAAAGGATTAGAATTTGTTTCAAGCTTCAAAAAGTGGCAAAGTAAGCAACACAATAACTTCATTCAATAAGAATTTCTGGAACTCTTACCATGTGCCTGGCACCATGCTAAGTGCTATGGATACAACAGTGAACAAGAAAAAATTTCCAAAATTTTGGCACTACTAAAAGCAAGGATTCTTTTACACAGGATAGTTATAGCTTATAAAATATCAAAATAGTATCTTACATTTATGTAGTGCTTTATACATATGCTACCATTTGATGCTTATAATAACCTCTGAGACAGGCAGGGCAAGTATTATTTTCATTTTATACTTACTTGTGGTAATGGTTAATATGCACTTAACACTTAGTAATAATAACCTAACATATTTAATGCTTTCTTCTATAAGGCACTGTGCTAAGCATTTTACACAAATTTATCTTCCTTTGACATGGTATTAATCCCCATGATATATTTAGAAAACTGAAGCTTAAGAGAGGTCACATAGTGGATGATGGGACAGAGCCAGCACTCAAACCCAGGTCTGTATTTCCAAAGTCTGTAGGTTTAACCAGTTTGCTGTAATCAGGGAGGTTAAATGATTTGCCCAAAATAATCTGACTACTAGGCACTGATTTTAACCCATACATTCTGTTTCCTTTTACATCATAAATATCTCAATATATAAATATCTGCTGGAGGTACTTTATATAGAACAACACAGCCTGTGTAGAGAAAAGATTCCATTGTTTTGAATTTCAAATAACTCCAATGGACTTTAAGAAGGATGCCTCCTGTTAGGGAATGAGTCCAAAGTCCTGCCATGTCTGTAAATGAACTATATTAATTATTTGCAAACATGCAAATGCAAATGATAATTTTTTATTTTAAAAGAATTAAAAGCTCCTTGACTTTTAAGGAATTGCTCACAGATCCAAATGATGCACAACGAAAAAGGAAAGAACAAGAAGGAAGTTCATAGAATCTGTGCATTTTTTTAATGTGAAAAAAAGTGAATGAGTATGATGCTGACCACCAGACTTCTAATATACTGATGAGAGAGAGAGAGAGACTAAAAAACTGAAGGAAATTGCTACCAAGAGTCTTTCGCCTATAAGAATAATATGATCTTGAAAATAGATTATGCTGGAAATTATAGCTTCTCCTCTAATGTTTACAGGGAAAAACCAGTGCTTTATGTAGCATTCATGTTTTCACCAAAGGTGCTACAATTACCATCCTAGCTAAAAGATGTCACAGTCCAACTCTTCATTTAAAAAGAAAGAAAGAAAAGGAAAAATGGAGAAAAGCAGGTTAGCAATTATTCTCCATGGGAAAGATGGCTATAAAGTAAGTGCACCTCATAAATTATTTGCAGACATGTCCATATTAGAATGAAATAAGATCTTTCAGAGGATAACACACCTGTGCCATGGATAATTGCCCTCATTCACAAATAATAAGTGGTCTACCAGATGTTTAGCCCCACACAGACATATGTAGGGCAAAGCAGTAGGAGAGGGTGTCTTAGCTCAGACCAGAGATGATCTTTTTTATCCTTTACAAGCTCTCATGCTGTGTCAGCAGCTTATTTAGTATGGTAACCAAAATTGAAGAGGATTCCAACTGTTAAGTACTAACATTTCATTTCAGTTATTAAACTTACAGAGAAACTCTTGGGATCAGTAGAAGTCTGAAGACGACGCCTGAATTTCTTTTCTTTACTTTTTAATTGTGACAGATGTCAACTTGATAAAGATTTTCTTAAATTTCAAGAATTTTATCAAGATGAAAAGGGCATTGTAAAGCTAAATGGAAGTTCAGTATGTGAGCAGAAACAACTTTCTTTACCTAATAAATGTGATTCAATTTTGGAGAACAAATATTTGGATGGTTCTATATTTACCATGCTTGTTCTTTGAAATATTCAATCTACCAAAAAGTGCCACCTAAACTAAAGGCTGAACTAGTTATAAAAACTGTCAGAAGTATTATTGCTGGGCTGGTTGGTGTTAAGCAGTGAACTAGGTATAGTCAGTGGTGAATATAGAAGATGATTTCATGAGTTACTTTTGATAAAGAAGTATATATTTCAAAACAGGTGATACTTTAAAGTGTGTGACACCACTATGCATATTATGTAGCCAGTGGTACATCCAAAAGATAAATAACAATAATTACAATCACAAGCTCACTTTCTTAAAGCCCTTGCAAGTAGAATTATGGTAGCATAACACAAGTCTTTTTTAGGCATGGTAGTGTGCCATCAACATCAGCATAATACTTATTTCATTAATATTAAAGGAGATGTGTGAAAATAGGATTACCTCTAAAACAGACTTGGAAGAGCACAAATCCATCCTACAGCTTCCGAAGGTGGTGTTAATAATAATACTTCTACAGTACTGACACCAAGCATTCTTCCCTCTCTTCACCTGGGAACTGCTCCCAGCCATACCCCACCACACACACACACACACACACACACACACACACACAGAAAACTACAGTGGGAACTTCCATAGTTTTACATGACCCTGCAGCCAGAAGTGGACACCTGACCTAATCTACACCAGTCAGTTCTTTTCCTTGAAAGAAAATCAGCCTCCTCTCTTCAGAGGGGTCTTTGATGAGAGGCTAAAGATGTGGAAGAACCAAGTCTATGGGGAAAGAGCATGAAAGCAGAAGGCCATGAGAAGCAGGGATGAGAGATGGAGGGAGCTCAGAGGCATGCCTTGTCTCTGGTTCTAGCTGTACTAAAGACTCTGCAAATCCCTGACCTCCTGCAATTTAGTTGTGAAAATTGAATTTGGAGTCTATGAAATAATAATTTACTTTTTTGGCCTAAGCTAGTTTGATTTCTGTAGCTTATAGCCAAAGAGATTGAATAAACCATATTAATTATAGGCACCACGTAAGTGAACTCTTAAGCATCTTCTTTTGAAATTAAAGTTGACTCATATACAACTTAAAATCTTACCTCAATGTAAACAAAGCCTTGAACAAAACTGTGCATGGCACATCGAGGGAAAGAAAAGCAGCAAGTATCACCAGAATACATGAGTTTTGCGAGAAAAAGTGAGTGAAACAGTCTCGTCATGGGTAAGATCAAAGTAAAGCACCAACACCACCAAACGATGTATTACACAGAATGATAAGAATGAGGGGACTTCAAAATGTTCATGGAAAAATTTAACTAAGAGATAAAAATTTAGAATATAAGCTTTGTTTCTCAACATAAACTTCATCAAGTTCAAGACACTTTTGTAAGCTATTTAGCTTACAAAATAGACCAGCCATTTAGTCCATCCCTAAAGAACTGGGGGTCCTGGGAATTTAACCACATCAATGCAGTCTTTTTATACTAGTAACTAAAGAAAAATGGGTACCTTTCACAGATTTTTTGAGTAGGAAACAAAAAGAAGTCAGATGGAGCCAAATCAAGACTGTAAGGTGGATACCTAATGATTCCTCAAAACTCTCACAAAATTGCCTTTATTTGATGAGAGGCATGAGCAGAAGCATTGTCATGGTGGAGGACTCTCTGGTGAATCTCTCCTGGACATTTTTCTGCTAACGCTTTGGTTAACTTTCACAAAATGCTTTCATGATAAGCAGATGCTATTATTATTTGGCCCTCCAGTCAACAAGCACAATGCCATGAGCATCTCAAAATACTGTTGCCACAACCATTGCTCTTGGCTGGTCTGCTTTTGCTTTGATTGGACCACGTCCATGTCTTGGTAGCCACTGCTTTGATTGGGCTTTGTCTTCAGGATCATACTGGTAAAAGCCACGTTTCCTCTCCTGCTGCAATTTTTTGAAGAAATGCTTCAGGATCTCATTAGCTGAGCATGCTGGCACATGCCTGCAGTTCCAGCTACTCCAGCTGGGTGACAGAGAGAGAATCTGTCTCTTAAAAAAAAACTAATAAAAATAAAAAAGAAATGCTTCAGGATCTTGATTCCATTTATTTAAAATTTCCATTGAAAGCTCTGTTCTAGCCTGCAACTCATCTGAGCACAATGGTTTTGACACCCATTGAATGGTAAGTGTGTTCAACTTTAATTTTTCAGCTAGAATTGTGTTAACTGAACCAGTTGAGATGTCTTTGATGCTGGTTCTTGTTTCTGCTGTTAATCAATGGTCCTTCTCAACTATGGCTTAAACAAAATGAATTTTCACTCTCAAATTGATGTAGTTGGTCTGTCACCGCAGATTTCATCTTCAACATCATCTCATCCCTTCTTAAAACGAGTTATCCATTTTTAAACTGCCGATTTCCTCGGGGCATTGTCCCCATAAACTTTTCATAAAGCACCAATAATTTCACATTCTTCCACCCAAGCTTCACCATAAATTTGATATTCATTCTTGCTTTAATTTTAGCAGAATTCATGTTGTTCTGATGGGGCTCTTTTCAAACAGATGTCTTCTTCTTAGTGCCTCAAACTACATTTTGTTCAGATATGTTATAACAAGTTAGTATGAGTTTATTTTGGTGCAAAAAATTTTTTTAAATCCATGCATAGTTTTTCATAATATGCATTTTCCATGAACTTTCGGAAGTCCCCTCATGTTTGCGGTATGCACCTAGGCAGGGGAGTAACATGGTGAAAGCAGCACCTAGGGAATTACAAGTGAAGGATTAAAGAGAAAAAACTATAGAAAGCTAATGCAAGGACCTTTACACAGACTCCAGTGGTAGGCCTGAGGAGAAAGGGAACCAAAAGAGTCCACATTTAATAAGAATAATTGACTAGGAGGAGTTGCAAATGATACTTAATGAGAACCCATTATATGCCAGTCACGGTTTTAAATAAATATCTCTCCATTTAAAAGTATAATATGTATATATTTATACACATACATAAGTACACTCATATACACACATATTTTAATCTTCATCACCACCTTATATGGTAATATCATCCCCATTTTAACCAAGAGTACTGAGGCTCAGAGATAGTACATTAAAATTTCCAAATTTATGCATATATATAGGGAAAGAGAGAGGGACAGAGAGAGAGAAGCAAAAATTCAAATCCAAATATGTCTGACCTATTTCATGATACCTCTCAAGCCTAATTAGACTCAGAAAACAAAGGAGAGGAAGCAGCCCACATAAAAATAGAAACAGCCTGAAGGCACTTGGAAATATAATGTAAATAATGTTCCTTAAAATAGCATATGATTTCAGCCCATTATATTGTTAGCTTTGAAAATTTGTGCATATCAGAGATAAATGTGAAAACAGTCAATAGGTAATGTCACAAGGTGATTAGAGTAATTGGCCCAGTAGAAAGCAAAGAAAAAAAAGAAGTATTTGCATAATCCAATATAGGAGTTCAGGGAAATATGTATATGGCCTTTTTTAAGCTTAGCAAAGTGAGGAATTATATCTGTTTGGCTCAATCCTGTAATCCCAGGATTTAGTGCAGTGTCTGTCATATTTCAATTAATATTTCTTAATTTTGAATTCTCAATTAGGAAAGTCTTTGAAGGGTTTAATGTAAACCTACAAAGTCTTAAAATGATAGAATAAAGACAACATGATGAATTCAGGATGGCCCACCTTGCAGATATGGTGTGGACAGGAGAAATCATGGTGGACAGGCAGAAATCCAAGAAAGGAATGAGAGTCCTAGAGAAGTTCCCTTGTTGCTTTTACTTTAAAGGGTTCTGCGTATTAGAGAAGAAACTACCCTCATGCAAAGCTGCAAGAAGCAAACAGTAAGACCATGGATTTTTCAAGTTTCTTTCATACTTATTCCTTCCCATCATATTTACACCTGGTAATTTCAGGTATTGCCTGTTTCTGGAAAAGTTCTTCTCAGATGCCAGCTTCAGGCAAACAGCAGTTGGACAAACCTTTTGTTTATTGGGGTTTTGTGTTGTTTTTTGCTTTTTGGCTTTTATAGTGGTTCATCTTTTCACTCAAATTCCACAATCTGCCACAGATGATCTGCTGATGGCTCCTCCATAAGATGTATAATGTCATATTAACTCCACTCTCTAGATGTGGGGCTTGGGGAAGTCAATCACTACCTCAGAGCTTTAGTCTGCACGCAACAAAGCAAAGACAGAGTCTTTTGTTTGTTTTAAAGGTGAATAGACAGTCTCGAAAATTTCTCTTATCTAAGTATGTTAACAAAGGGTTACCAAGGCTTTAGGTCCAAGGCATCTCTGTTGCTATGCATTTTGTCTTACTCAGCTAGACCTGCAGCAGAAGTCAACTAATGAAAATGTGGGGAGTAACCCTGCTGAACCTAACTCATAAAGCCATAAATGATATTCGACATATTTAGTTGTCTTCGGAAATATTTTTAGCAGTGGTTAACTTTTTCCAAATGAAATTTTATATAACTTTGCCACCTCCAAAACAAAGCAAATAATGAATAATAAAAATCAAGCTGCCCAGATCAACGTGGACTTGAGATAAAAATAGCAATGGCATGCATTGTTTGGTCTCCAAGCACCTTCAGAAGCTCTAAAGCACATCCAGAATACTTAAGCCTCCTAGAACCTTAAATTCTAAGTAAAAATGCAAGTAAAATATAAAGTTCTTCATCAATGAACAGTATTAAGTCAAAATAAAGAATTCACTTAAATTTTTATTCTGGGTTCTTGAACATTACTTAAAACAATGATTCTCAAACATTATCATGCATTAGAATCACCCAGACGGCTTGTTAGACAACAGATTGCTGGGTTCCAGCCCCGGGGTTTCTGATTCAGATCTGGGGTAGAACCTAAGATTTGCATATCTAACAAGTTTCCAGGTGATGTTGATGCTGCTAGTTCAAAGACTACACTTTAAGAATTTAAATTATAATTATTAGCTGTTTCTTCAGTGGGACCTATGGCAGGCAGAATAATGCTCTCTGCCACCCCCCACCCCCCAAGATGTCCACATCCTAATCCCTGGAGCCTGTGAATATATGTTACAAGACAAAGGTCAATTAAGGTTGCAAAAGGAATTAAAGTTGCTAATCAGCTGACCAGCAAACGGGGGAGGGGTAAGGGTGGGGGTGGGCAGGGGTGTATCCTGGATTATCCAAAGACGTCCGATGTAATCACAAGGGTCATTAAGTGTGGAAGAGAGCAGCAGGAGGATCAGTGTTAGATAGGATGTGAGGACTCCCCTAGCCATTGCTGGCTCTGAAACTGAAAGAGAACCACCAGCCAAGGAATGTGGGCAGCATCTAGGAGCTGGAAAAAGTAAGGAAACAGATTATCTTGTTGAGACTCCCAAAGAAACATAGCTCAGCTGGAATCTTAATTTTAGCCCAGTGAGGTTCGTTGTGAGTTTCTGATATCCAGAACTGTAAGATAAACTCGTGTTGTTTTAAGACATTAAACTTGTGGCAATTTGTTACTATACTTAATACAGGACCCCACGGATTACATTAGGATGAAGCACTGCACAAAGAAAATCTTCTTGTGGGGGGGGAAAAAAAAACCCAAAACTGGTGTTATCTGATTTGAGGTAGTCTTTTTTCCTCCCGGTAAGAAGGTACTGTGGGATAGAAAGACACTGGTCAAATCAACTAGTCTGAATACGAATCCTGGTGACCTGGACAAATCATCTTATCTGGTCTCAGATTTCTCATCTACAAAATGAAGGTGTGGAACTCAATGTCCAGGAAGACTCTTTCCATGTCTCAAACTCCATGGTTCCAAGTCTCTAGAAAATGCCACTGCCTCTACTGTTGCCATCCTCCAAGGCCTTGCTACAGCCAGCGATGCCGTCTTCTGAATGCTTGAGTCAGCTGAGAATACGGTACTATTTGTTGACACAAGCTAAGGGAAAATGTTTTACTTTCAAGGCTTTAAGACCTGGGAAGCAATTCCTCAGATTAGCTACTTCAGACCAATTTAAAACTTGTATTTGCTCCAGAATTGTTGGGCCACCTTAGACAGGTTCCTAAACCAAGAAGCCATTTCCCACTCTTGAAAACACTGACTTGAAAAACATCAACTCATAGATTTAGCCTAATGAGTAATGGTCTACTCTAAAATGGAAAAACTTCCCTGAAACAATGTTATTCTTTCCAACTAAAATTCATGAAGCCACAGTCAATGATGAAGGGGATTGGGGCAAGTTAAGGACTTCAAAATCTAAAAATGAATTTAAAAATATTTAAGTAGTGCTTGTGGTGTGTCAGGTTCATTTAAGATAATAAAGAGCCAAGTTCCAGGCTGAAGTTGAAATATGAAATTCAAAAAAGTTAAAGCAACTTTATTTTCCTTGCCTAGTCCATTTCACATCTTCAGTAGTCACTTTCCAAAACACTGCCTATTAAAAAACTTCTCTGTAAATACTGGGCAGAAACCCACACATGGGAACAGCATGCAGCATTCTTTGAGAATATGCCCAAAAATTCATCCCCTGCTACTCAAACAAGTTGGAGAGGGTTCAGAGAAGATCTGGAAAATTAACTTTAGGAGAGAAACTTGAAGCTCAAGTTCTTCATCCAGGAGATACAAATGAAAAAGGTATCTTAAAAATGGTTTTAATACAAAGGTTTGCAACTCTGGAACATATATGACTCTCCACGGGCACTTGTTAAACAGGCTTACTACCAGCCCCCAGCCCCAGACAGTCTGACTCAGTGGTTCTGAATTGGGCCCTAGGAATGGGTATTTCTAGTACGCACCCTGATGATGCTATTACATGTGGTTTTCGGACCACACTTGTTGAAAACAAGTTGAGAAACACTCACTAAATAAGTAGGAGAGGAACCCACACAGCTGTTCTGAATCTCAGCCACAAAACAAGTGAAATCCATTTAAACTGCATGAGCGACTTGGATCCAGAATTGGGGGGGGGGGGAACCACCTCCCTGACAGCGAGTGAATTGTTAAAGGTGACACAGCACAGCAGTTATGTGGCAGTAAGTAAGCACAGATAACCAATTAAGGAAGACTTAGGAAACAATGCTTGCTGTTAAAGAGTTTATAGTCTAAGATGGTGGTTCTCAGTGTGGTCCTCAGACCAGCAACATCAGGATCACCTGGGAACTTGTGAAAAATACAAACTATCAGGCTATACTTTATACCTTCTGAATCAGACACTCTAGGGTTGGAGTCCAAAATCTGTGTTTTAACAATGCATCCCCACAAAGTGATTCTGATGAAAAACATTTGAGAACCATTGGCGTGAAGGAAGGAAACAAATAATATTAAAGAAGTTACAGAAATAAGTTACATGGTGTGGTGGAAAGAGAAGTACTTTCAGATCCTGACTTTCTTGCCCAATAGCTGTTTAAGCCTGAATAAGTTATTTAGTCAGGAAGAGCTCCAGTTTCTTCATCTGGGTGGTTACAACTCCTTCGCTTACTATGAATATATTAGAAAAATGGTGAAAATCAAAGGAGAGATGTAAGAACATTTCACAAGCTGAAAGTTCCAAATAAATCTAAGTTATTAATATAGCTATATACATAATCTCGAAAAGTAGCTTGGTTGGATAGAATCATTCATTCATTGTATAAACATTAATAGAGCACTTACCATATGCCAGTCATTGTTGTCTATGCTAGCGACACAGGAGTAAGTTACTTCTGCTATCTGTTAGTTAATTATTTGGAGGTCAGGAAAGACCTCATGAGTTGAAGAACAAGGCCACCAGAATTTCAAAAGTGGGAATAAGCTATTTTGGTGAAGAGCAGGGAGCTGTATGCTCAACCCAACAGAATCTAACTTCCTCAGGGCGGAGAACTTGTTTTCTACTGCTTTATCCCCATTACCTAAAGCTGTGCCTGGCAGGTAAAGTCAATTAAGTATGGCAGAAGCAAGGGTGGCAGAAGTAAATCCCGAGGAATAGCTTGAAAGTTGAATGCACACGCAAATAAATATATTTAACAGAAGTAACAATTCCACCTGGAGAGTAATGAAAAATGAGGTAATTATATAGGGAATACAAACAAAGAGGCTTGAAGTACCCAAGATGGATTTTTGACTTACTAAAGATCAAGTTTGTTATGCTATTTAAAACATCAACAAGGCCTGGTGTAAGTTTTCTGAGCAAGTGTTATTTTAAAATTACCTCCTTTAAAGTCCTTAACCATAGACACAGAACAGTAAAGCATGGGCCTGTCTGAAGAATAGATGATTACTTCTTGGAGATCCTTACAAAATTCACATGTTGAAATTATCTATCCAATTCTTACTTCATTAATTTCACATTTGCTGAATGAATGAAGAAATCCTGGGTAATTGTTTTTTTCTTCGCCTCTGTTATGATAAAAACAGCAATGGGCTCTTCTGGGCCCTTCTACCCAGCAAAGCAGTGACCCATCAGCCTTAGCAGAGGGCTCTTAAAAACAAAACAAACAAATAAACCCTGCTTTTAATTCCTAATCGAAGTTAGTGGGCCCAGATGGAAAGCTTCAAGGACAACTTCTGTTTGCCAGCTTGTCTGCAAATGTGGAGGTTTGAAAATGGCCAAAGGAGTTTAAGGGAAACTTAAACTTGTTAAGTTTCTCTTCTGCAAATAACGAAGTGTGTCTGTCTCTTGAGTTGATGGCGGAAAACATTCCATCCACCAGTGAGTGATTAGACACACATGTAATTAATGGTCTGAATTCCAAAAAAAGAGATGAAACTCATTAATAAATCATTAGGAATTGTGAGGTTTTTTTTTTTTCCACTTCCTCCTACCACCCACATGCTGGTGGCAAAGGAGTCTCTAGCTATTATTTTTAACATGTAGAGTTTGAAAGATTCTGAATCTCTGCAATTAAGCAAGCACTGAGACCTCACAACTAAGGAATTATTAATAATGCTAATTGTAAGGACCTATTTTTTTCTCCCCAAAGTGGGAGTTCTGGGGCTAATTTTTCTAACAACTTATTGTAGCAGGGTCTATTTTTAATTTTGGTTCAGAAAATCATGCTTTATGTGTTAAAGTTAAGCAGCTCTAAATTAGAGGTGGAGCCTTGTAATTGAAATCTGTTCCTCTAAGCATCAAGTGCACTCTGAGATAGCTAGTTAATGACACTTTGGAAATGACTCTCAGGCTTTCTTCAAATCCTGAATCAGATTCCCAGCTAACTGAAAGCAGAAAGCCAGTGAGCAGAGACGGGGGCCTCCAGCGTAACTGCTGGTTTTGACCTGTTTCTAGTTCTCTAACTCTTTTCCATCAGCCTGACTGCAATGTGCTGGCTCTCAGGGCACGGATGTCCCCCTCACACTGTTGCATGGGTACCTTTCAAGTACTTTTTGAAAGCAGATATGTCCATGCCTCTCTCAATCTCCTCAATCTCCCTGTCTAACTCCATTGAAGAAAAAAAAAATAAATGTGCTACAGTCCCTTACATTCAAAGACAGGTAAAAACCCCAAAATGTTATGGATTTCCCTTCTTGACTACTTACAGGATAGTTCAAAGTGCTTCCTCACTCCCTCTTACTCCTACTTTCTAGGATAATGGAATTTTTCTCTGATCAGTTTGACTTTTACCCAATTAGACCTTTGTTACTACATATAAATACATAGTTTAGGACTTAATGACAAACCTTTGTATTTGCAGAATTATAACTAGTCTTTAACCTTTAATAAATTGCAGTGGTACATAGCATTGGGGTTCAGGAAGAAGAGAAGTGGAGAGAGGTGAGCTACTTCCTACTCTGAAGGCCACAGCCCATTCTTTAAAAAGATCATTTCCAAAAATGTGTCCACACTTACATTGAATTGTTGAGGTAGAAATGCATACAGAACAACTTGAGTGAATTTACAATGAGGTTCAATGTGCTAGTCAGCATTTACTTTGCGACCCATGGTCAGGGAAGCTAATTGCTGGAATGTGCTGGAACCATTTGTATTCATTCCATACAACTTTGCTTTCAAATCTTCTATAGCACCATTGTGTACTATTGCCTTCTAGCTGTCAATATCACTGACTTTCACCAGAGATCCAAAAATAGCTATCCCAAGTATCCCTACTCCTTAAATTATTTTTGTCTATTTCTTTTCTCTTTTTTTTTGGAAGCATGAATATGTTTTATTTGATTATTTTTCTTTAGTTAGTAAAGCTTGTCTATATCTTTATACCTGTTAAACAATATGCAAAAAGCATGTAGAATAGGGTCTGGCAAATAGGAAGCACTATATACACATTAGCTCTTATTACTCACTTTTTCTTATGTGGCCTTCTTCTGTGGTATTGGCCCATGAAGCCCCGTGTCATCAAGACAAGGATCATAAGAGGTATCAGTAATAAATTGTGGAAACAAATACAATATGATGATTTCTTACTCCTTTTTTTTTTTTTTTTTTTTGAGACGGAGTCTCGCTCTGTCGCCCAGGCTAGAGTGCAGTGGCGCAATCTCGGCTCACTGCAAGCTCCGCCTCCCGGGTTCATGCCATTCTCCTGCCTCAGCCTCCCGAGTAGCTGGGACTACAGGGGCCCGCCACCACGCCCAGCTAATTTTTTTTGTATTTTTAGTAGAGACGGGGTTTCACTGTGTTAGCCAGGATGGTCTCAATCTCATGACCTCGTGATCCCCCAGCCTCGGCCTCCCAAAGTGCTGGGATGACAGGCGTGAGCCACTGCACCTGGCCTCTTACTCCTTTTTACAACTCTCAAAGCACCATTTGAATACAAAGCTCTTTTGTAAACAAAAAGAGTTTTCTGTGAAGAATAAGAAAATGACCCTGAGAATTTGACAAAACATGAAGCTATCACCCTGAACATTTTTCTTTTTTGTGCATGCGTTTTAAAAATGGGACTATATCTTGTACTTTTTACCCATGAATTATGAAGTTTTGCTTTTTAAAAATGATAAAATTTAAGTTGTAATTTTTTTACACTTTTGCTTTTCCCCTAGTTAGCCATTGGGAAAGTAAGAAGCATGAAATCTATGTAGGGACTCTCACATACGAGGTGAAATAACCTAATAAATGTCTTTCTCCAAGAGAGATCTTCCAATACCATAAAATAAATCAATCAAGTAGATAAAAACGATGTTGTAGATGATGTCTGCTAGAAGCTCTGATATTTACAATTGATTCCAAATTATTTTAAGTACAAACATATTATAAAAATTACCGCGTTGATGTGGCCATCCTATACACATTCACCTGGAAGGGGTTTTTAAGAGGTGATGATGAAAATCCTTCATTCCTGAAGAAGCAGCATTATCAAATCATTCCAAACTCTTGGTATGAGATTTTTCAGCTTCTCCTAGTAATTTGTTTTAGTATTCAGCACCTCTCACTGTCATAAAATTTTTCCAGATATTGCATAGACCATTTATGTTATCGTGGAAACTCACTTGTAATCCTGCTGCCTGTGGAATAAGAAAATGTGCTAAAAGCCCTTTGCATTCTTTGATCCTCCTGTTGATTTATTATTTTTTCTCTTTCCAGATTCATCATTTTTCCCAGAAGCTGTTACCTTTCCTCATAGATTTAATTGTTCAGCTGTTAATTAGCATCCCTGAGACTGTCTTCGGAATTATTTCAAGTTTTCTCAATCTTTGCTCCTAAAAGTGGGGCCTCTGGACTCCTCACATCTGTGTCATCTGGAAACTTGTTAGAAATGTAAACTCCCAGGCCAGAACTTGCATTTTTACAAAGTCCTTTGATGATGTGTATACATACTAAAGTTGGGGAAACATTGGTCTATATATTTACATGACTAGAATTATAGACTACACTATAGTCACTTTAGAATAAAGTAGAAATCATAACATTTCCATTCTATTATCGTTCAGGGGAAATGTTTATGGTGTTATGTGTGGATTAAACATCTAAGATTGGTGAGGCAAAGTCCACTTCATTCTCTGGAAGTGTTCTTACCTATTATTTAGTTTTACCTATTAGCTAGCATTCTACAGTTTATAACTCACCCCATTTCCATGATCACACTGTTGTAATTATCACTTATTAAATGAATTTCCTAGGATTATGATGTATTGCCTATAGTGAAAAATAACAGGAAATTATGACTCTTTCCAGCAGATTCTGCTTGAGGAATTGCAGTCCAGCTTTCTGTACTCCATGTTTTTCCTCTCTGAGGTGGAAAAGGTACACTCTAAAGAATGTACACAATTTCTTTAAGGCCAGAATATATTGTAAAGTTGTCTTAAATATTGAATCAAGGGTCATTTCACTGCTCACCTACTTTGTAGGTGGGGGTTGGTCCTTATTTAAAGTTTTTCTTTCCTATATTGAGCCCCTCCTTACTTCTTACTATCCTCTTTACTTCTTTACTACTTACGATTCAGGGATAGAATTTCACCCTAAAATTCTACCCCTGAATATCTCTCCCACTTATCTCCATGTTAATGAATGTCATAACAGTCATTCTTTGAGAGAATAAGGTTGTCCTGGTGACTGACAAGAGAACAAATACGAATTTATTCCCTGCAGATTTTTCTTTTTTTTCTTTCTTTTTTTTTTATAACGCCTTCACTTGCACCAGAATTTTACAACCAAGCCATTTCATTCGCCAACACAGCCATATTTATCTTTCATCTGTTTGGGGTCATGAATTCATAGATGCAAAATGGTTAATCATCTTGTCAGTGTGGACAAATCGTGCATAGTAATCCACAAAAATGGTATATTTGGGACCCCAGGGTCTGTGTTCATTCATTTGCCTACACAAACATTGGGGTGTATTTCCTTTAAGCTTCACTGAGCAGTCACCATTTTTTCCCCTTCTTTCAGCAGTACATGTTGCTGATTTCTCCTGATGTGTGAAAATTTTCACAGCTGTATGCAAGAGACATTCATGGAACTGAAAAGCTTTTTGTCCCTGTACGACTAAAGTCAGAATAAGGAATTCAATAAAGAATAAAGAAACCCAGTTTTTCCTGCTCTGTTAGAACAAGACTGTGAACTTTGTAGTCTTACTGGCTGTAGGTCAAAAGACAGGTAATTTAGATGTCTATGAGCCCCTGCCAAAGACAAAACTTAAAGATGGAAAAAAATTAACTATAGTAGTACAACACTCACAACTTATAATTCTGATTTTTTAAAGTAGTGCCACTTTATAACCTGCTGTTTTTTTTTTTTTTTTTTTTGAGACAGAGTCTTGCTCTGTCACCCTGGCTGGAGTGCAGTGGCATGATCCTGGCTCACCACAACATCCACCTCCCAGGTTCAAGTGATTCTCCTGCCTCAGCCTTCCGAGTAGCTAGGACTACAGGCACACACCACCACACCCAGCTAATTTTTGTAATTTTAGTAGAGACAGGGTTTCACTATGTTGGCCAGGCTGGTCTTGAACTCCTGACCTTCAAGTGACCCGCCTGCCTCAAACTCCCAAAGTGCTAGGATTACAGGCATGAGCCACCATGTCTGGCCTTCTGAGCTTTTTAATATTAAATAATTAAGTGGCTCATAATTCTCATAAATTATTTAAACCTTCCAGAAATGTAGTCACTCTCACATTTGTGCCATAGATCGAGGATCAATAAGAGCTAATAATGATTTCTGTGTCCAAACAAAAATACAAACAAATAAACTCTTGGTGTGCTCATTTTGAATAATTGCTCATGAGCACTCCTTTGTCGCATGTTTATGACTTCCTATAGCCTTTGAGGACGGGTTTTCTTACGAATTCCAGGCTTATGATTGGTATTTCTGGATACCATGGGAATAATTAATGTTTTATTGATTGTGTTTATACTAATCTTACAAAAACTTGCTTATTTACTATCAGGGTTAGGATGCATCGCTTTTCAATCTTCTAATAAGTGATAGCCTCAACCTCTTTTCTTTTGTATGACATAAGGATGACAAGATAAAAATCACACTACTGAAAATTGTCTTGGGCCGTAAGAGGAGCTTGGCCTAAACAGAGGATAGTGGGAAGTTCTTTGAATAGAATACACTTAGCTGAGCTGATGAGAAGGAGGTAGCGGCAGAAAAAGTCTTGGCACTGGTATTAAGACATCAAAAATATGATTACCACCAATGATCTATGAGGAATTTTAGAGAAGAAAAAAAAAAAGGCGAAAGGCCTGAACTGAACTGAACTAACACCCTATTTATTCCTAGACCCAGAATGAGACAGGGTTTTAGAAACTGAAAACCAGCAAGCACGAGGTTTATCCCTGGCAAAACCAAGCTTCTAGAGTAAGTTGTTCAATAAACAATTCATGATGCAATTAGGAATATTTGAGTCATGGTAACTCGATGCATATTCATTGCTCAGTGAGTTATGTTGACTCAATGTCATTTAATTGCTCAGTATAAATTCTACACAGAAAAAAATGGAGAAATGGCAGACAAACTCTGTCTTTATTTCCCTAAGGAATTTGGCCTCCAAATTTAAATGTTTAAGTCTTTTATGATATCCTTGAGCGTAAGATAGATTGGGTGAGTGATGTCTGAATTTTTATCTGATCAAAACTTCATGAAGAATATGAATGTTCTGGTAAATGTTAATATTAAGCAAGGGCGAGAAAGCCCTAAAATTTTATAGTGGGTGGTGTGGACACACCATCCAGATACCACACTGCAGGACCAAGGGTCTTATTCCCTCAGCTGCCTGGAGTGGTGCCTGCTAAGGGCCACAGCTGAGTTCCCCAACATAAATTTCCCTAGGCTAAAGGAATGTGACTCACCCCAGATAGTATTGCTGGCAATGCTCCAGGTCTGCTCCCTCCTTAGGCAGAGCCTGCATCAAATCATAGGTGAAACCATTTTAGCTTTAGACTTCTGTGTGATTCACTGAGGCCTCTCTTGGAACTGCATTTCAGTTCAGCTTTTTCTCTTCTCTCTCCTGCTTCCCTCATTCTCTTACACATTTGTTTCTCAAGAGCAGTCTCCAATAACCCGCCTATGTGCAAATCTGTAAATCATCATTTATTTTCTAGGGAATCAAACCTACAAAAGTTGGCATGAGCAATGGTCCTAGAAAGCAGATTCTACAATAGGATTTTAGAGACAGATCACTTGCTAATCAGGTGGTCATAAAGACCTGCCACTGGTAGTAGGTTGAGTACTTAAAACCCTCAGCATGGTGTAGCTATGCAATTACTAAAACTTTCACCAGTGACCAACTGGAATTGGATACCAGAGGACGGAAATACACTGGTGGTGGAGTATGTCAGGCATTTGAAAGACTGGAGGAAATAGTAAATATAAAAGGTATGAAATCTGATAGTTATTAATGAGAGCTATAGGGGCATTAAAGAAAGATGTTGAAAGACAGAGAGATTTACAATGAATTAAAAGTACAATATGAAAGCCAGAAAACCTTTGTGGCAGCATACAAACAGACTTCCATCTCTTGAAGCAGGAGGACAGAAAAAGCTGAGGATTCAGGCTCAAGAGACAAGGTCAGCAGATCTACAGAGAAAGTTGAATTCTCAATCCTGGAAAATCACCTATACCAAGATCAAAAGCCTGGTTAAGAAAGGGTAGGATCTTGAGACTTGATAAGGACATCAGGGTTGATGCTTTCAAATCTTCAATCCCCATATTCCTCTGAGCTCAGTGGACTTGCAAAGTAGACCACTGCTCCATATTACAAAGCCACTTTTCCCTTCTTAATTAAAGGCATCACAAAGGCTTTTTTGCATGCACCCTTCCCACCATAACTTACCCCTACTTACCTTCCTGGCCCCAGTCCAAAAACTAGGACTAAGTCACAATATAACCAGATTGGAAATGTGCTGAACCTGCTGAAGGAGAAATGGACTGTTTCCCAAAGGAGCTGCCAACATGTATCAGTAAGATACAGGAGATCACAGAACTTGATCCTGAGGATGTGAACTAACAGATATGGAAGATGAAATGGGATAAGAAAGGGCTTATCAATATGGAGTGGCCAAACATTCTGGAAGACAATGCCAACAGGCTTTTAGGGTGGCTTATGTAAGTTTGAAGAAATAGATGACCCATAGTAAGTGAAGGAATTGAAAGACTCAGAGAAGAGAAAATCCCAGAGATGAAAAACTAGTGAAGGTTAGCTAACCCAAGTCCACTATGTTCCATGGGAAAACCTTTATCAAAATGATAAGGAATGCACTGCTTCGTGGGGCCATGGCATCATTGAGAAGCTCAGAGATGGTTCTTCTCTGCAGTCTAGCACTAAAAATGAAAGATGTTACAGAACTTGGCTCACTGATAGCAATGGAAATAAAAGGATCCTGAAATAAGAGAGGCCACGTGATGACACATAACACCACAAGCAAGATGGGCCCCATTATCATAAAGAACAGCAAAGTTGGAGTAGCAGCCATAAGGTCCTGAAAAAAAAAGGTGTGAAGTTGGTTAAAAGAATGCTGCTGGCAAAATACATGAATAGCAAACAAGAGACTTAGTCACCCTATACAATCAAAAGAAATTATAGTCTCCAGATATTTGAAAATTAAATATTTCTAAATAACTCATGGATCAAAGAAGAAATCAAAAAAGAAATTATAAAATATTTTAACTGAATTAAAATGAAAACAACTTATTAGTGATAAAAAGAATGAACTGTTGATGGAAGAAACAACATGGATAAATCTCAAATTATTCTATGTGTAAGAAGACAGACGGAAAAGAATATATACTGCATGATTCTATTTACATAAAGCTCTAGATAATACAAACTAACATATAGTGAGAAGATGCAGATCAGTGGTTGTTTGGAGGGCAGGAAGGGTAGGAGGGAGAGATTGCAAAGTGGCACAAGAAAATTTTTGGATGTTATTATCTGTTTATTATCTTTATTTATGATTATCTTTATTATTTATTTATAATTTATTGTTTATAATCATCACAATTATAATTGTGATGTTTTCCTGATTGTATACATATGTCTAAACTTATAAAATTGTATACTTTAAGCATGTACAGTTTACTGCATGTCAATTATATCTCAACAAGACTATTAAAAATAAATAAAGGCCATTCTACAGCTCTAATAGGTGGCAGCTTCCTGATAATGTATACGTGAGAGGGACAGTGAATCCCTTGGTCATATGCCCAGAATTGCACCTCCTTTGTTGGAAGGTGGAACCCTGAGTCTAAGAGAATATTACTCATGATCCTGTGTTTGTTGTTAAGGCACTCTGAAAGACATTAGAAAGTAGCACTGGCTGAGTCAAGCAAGAAAGACAAATTCATAACTGAAATGTATGTTAATCTGGTGAAGATAAATCACTCCCTTCGTAGAGTGGGAGGGACCAATGTAATCAAATTATCACCAAGTACCTAGTTAGTCTCCTGGAGTTGTTGTATACCAGAGACTTAGCATTGGTTTCTGTTGTCAGGTTGGGCATTTGGCAGTGGTAGTAACCTGGATGGCCTTGGCGAGCGGGAGCTCATGCTGCTGAGTGTATGCATAGCTTCTGCCTCTGCCTTCCTGGCAACTCCATTCATATACCCATTATACCAGCTTTTGGGTGGCCAATGACAGAAGCTGAAGTCAATCTACTGAGTTATTTTGTCTGCTTCATCATTTAGATCATTTTCATAACTCGTGCCCAATCCCTTAGGCCTATCCAATATCTCTTACCCAGTTGTCCTAATCTCTGATCTTCCTAATATCTTGCCTTCCTGACCCTGATAAATAAGCCAAGCCATTTGCTTGTACACACAAATACTCTTGAGCTACTTTTCTTTCACACAAAGTGGATAATCAAATGCATCATATGAAGTTCTTCCAATTGAGGGGATTTCCCTTAATTATGTACTTCAAGGCCACCCCTGAGTAGGGGTTTGTACATATTGGGCTTGCACCCAACAATACCAAAGTTAACCTTTTTTCTTCCACTTGCAGTTGCTTAGAGGGACATGCACATTTTACCATTGGTTCGTGCCAAAGAAGAGTCACTGGTGCAACAATGGTGGATGACATGTGATTCTGGTCCACCTGGTCATGCAACATTCTTGAAATCCTTGGCCCTACCTGGGCCAAAACCTGGTATTTACGTTTAATGTGTTTACTGATATGTTTAGGTTTGAGTTTGTCTTGTTGTCTTTTATTTATCCTATCTGTTCTTAGTTGCCTTTTTCCTTTTTGTCTACCTCTTTTGTATCAATATTTTTATGCTTTCATTTTGTTGGTGTATTAACTATAATGCTTTATTTTGTTATTGTAGTGGTTACTTTAGAGTTTATCATCTACACCTGTCAATTATCACAGCCTACCTTCAAGTGATACTGTGCCACTTCATGTTTATCATGAGAGCCCTGCAATAATGTACATCGATTTCTGGACTTTATGCTATAGTTGTCATGCATTTTATTTTTTACATATGTTATAAACCCCACAATAGACTAATATTTTTATTAGCCTATGATCTTTAAAAAGATTTAAATAAAAATTGGAATACCACTTATATACCACGTAATTACCATTTCAGGTTCTCGTTCTTCCTTTGTATAGATCCAAATTTTTATCTGGCCTAATTTTCCTTCCAGATGAAAGACTTTATTTAACATTTCTTGTAGTGTAGGTCTGCTGGTGAATTCTTTTAGCCTTTGTATGTGTGTAAGCATCTTATTTTACCCTTTTCTTGAGAAATATTTTTGCCAGGTAGAGAATTTGAGGTTGACAATTATTATTTTCTTTCAGTAATTTAAACATGTTGCTTCACTGTCTTCTTGCTTTTATAGCCTCCAACAAGAAATCCGATGTAATCCTTACTTATCTTCCTCTGTATGCAACATGTCTTTTTTTCCTAGCTCCTTTTTAAGATGTTCTCATTATCACTGGTTTTGACCAATTTGATTATGACCTGCTTTGATGTTGCTTTCCTTATGTTTATTTTGCTTGGAATTTACTGAATTTCTTAGATATGTGGTTTCATAATCCTAATTAAGTTTGGATAGTTTTTGACCATTATTTCTTCAAATATATTTCTTCTCCATCCTCTTTATTTGGGGGCTCCAATCACTCATATATTAGGTCACTTGAAGTTGTTCTGATGGCAGTGGCCCTTCAGAGGTGTGGCAGGAGCTCCCTGGGTGCCACTGCAGCCACCCAAACTTCCGCTGCAGGCCAGAGCCTCCCACTCCATGGAGCAGGCAGGAGCCCCATACAACCCTGCAAACCACAGATGCAGACTCAGGCATCCCTGGGCTCATGGAGGCCCAAGAAGTCTCCCTACTTTTGCAGGCTTGAAAGTGCCTGCTTCTGCTGCATGGCTTCTCCCTGCTATTGGTGCCCTCCCCACCCTAATCTTGGAGAAGTCTGGCAGAACCTGGGTGTCATCAAAGGCAGCGAGAGGCAGATAGGTTCCTGGGCAGAAGGGAGCGGTCCCCAGTAAGGCCCCACCTTCAGGCCAGGGAAAGCTTGAAGGCTGGCGGCCCAGCTGCCAGCCCTGTGGACTGGGGTGGGGACTTGTGGTGCCTTTCCCAAGGCACACATGGCCACCCCTGGATCAATCTGTACACAATTCCTGCTGAGGCCCCAGACTCAACCAGAGCAGGCAGAGGATGGAGAGGGCAGAGAGAGGATGGGACAACCAGCTGCAGTAAGGAGCTACCCTCTCCACTGAGAGCTGCAAAGACAGCCAGATGACCTGCCAGTAGAGAGGAGCCACCCTCTCCAGGGCCTCCTCTCTGCTGAAAGCTGAACACTCCATGAGATTACCTGCTTGCAGAGAGGAGCTACCCACCGTGGGTCTCCTTTGAGCTGTTCTAACACTCAATAAAGCTCCTCTTCATCTTGTTCACCTTCCACTTGTCTGCATACCTCATGCTTCCTGGACACAGGATAAGAACTCCCAGGTCAACAGAAGTTTCTGGCCAGAAAATCAACACCCTATAGATCCCATAACAGTTCCACAGCTCACTGATGTTCTCTTCATTTAAAAAATTTTTTGGACAGTTTCAGTTGCTATGTCTTTAGGTTCACTAATCATTTTTTCTGCAATGTTTAATCTTCTGTCAGTCTCATCCAGGTTATTTTTCTTCTCATTGTTTTCATCTCTAGAAATTTTATTTGTATTTTAAAATATGTTTCATATCTGTATGGGATACAATTATAGTGACTGTTTCAGGGTCCTCCTCTGCTAATTTTAATGTCTATGTTCATTTGATTGATTTTCCTCCCATTATGGGTTGTGTTTTCTTATCTCTTTTTATGCTTTGCAATCTTTGTTTGGATGTCAGCCATGAATTTTACCTAGTTAGGTGCTGGATAATTTTGAATTTCTGTAAATCTTGAGCTTTGATCTGGGCTGCAGCTAAGTGACTTGGAAACAACTTGATTATTTCAGGTCTTACTTTTATGACTTGTTAGGATGTCCACAACAATGCTCAGTACAGGACTTATTATTTTCCACTACTAAGGCAAGACCTTCCTGAAAAGTCTACATAATGTCCTGTTAATTATGAGTTTTTCCAGTCTGTCTGGTGTGAGCAAGTACTATTTCTGGCCCCATGTGAGCACCAGACATTATTATCTCCAACGTTTTCAGATGGTTCTTTACCCAACATATACATGCACTGCTTAATACTCCACTGGATACTGAAAGGGGACCCTCTGCAGACCTCCAGCATGTTCTTTCTATGAAGCTCTCTCCTCTTGGATCTTCTGTCTTATAAATTCTAGCTGCCTTAATCTATCTAGATTCTTGGCTTTATTGCTTCAACTCAGAGAGTTTGCATGGCTGTCTGTCTGTTCCCCTTCACTGTGCCAACTGAAAACTGTCTCAAGGCAGTAAGCAGAGGAAATCACATAACCCATCATGTTTAATTTCTGCCTCTCAGGGATAACTTTCCTTTGTTTTTGACATCAGTGTCTTAAAAACTGTTTGATGTATTTGTCTGGTATGTTTGTTTCAGGAGAGAAGGTTAATATGGTCCTTGTTATTCCATCTATATTACCTGCTAAATCAATAACTATCATCTTTCATAACATATCAATAGATACAATAAATGGATCTGGGGACAAAAAGATAGAAAGATAAAAGTTAGAGTGCCTCGGCTTAATGTAATTCTTGGTGACCCATTAGGAGAATTTTGCTTTTCATGTCCACAACTCTGGGCTTGGAGGTTTAGAGATGTTGAACATTTCTACCAGGATACATTGCAAAAATCCTACAAAATTCTAAGCTATGGCTCCCACCCTGTTACTTTGATCTCCTTGCATGAAGAGACCAGCATTTAAGAAAAGTCAATATCATCCTCATGGTAGTAGCTGATCATGATCATCAGGAGGAGGTAAGGTTGCTCCTTATACAATGAAGGCAGGGAGAAATTGGCTTGGAAAACACATAATTCACTGGGACCACTCTTGATATGCCTCTTCCCAATTTTCATAGTAAACAAAGACAGCAGTTATGGTCTGGGAAGGGCAAGGTAATCACGGGCTCTATATAACAGAGGGATGAGGAGATGAGTCAGATAACTCAATGAACAATTGGATGTGAGGTGTGAGAGAAGATTTAAAGATGACTGCAAGACTTCTGGCCTAAGCAGCTAGAAGAATGGAGTTGCTATTTCCTAGGTTAGGAAGGACATTGACAGAAGTAGGTTTCAGGGGGATTGGAGGTTTAGTTTTGGACAGGTTGCTTTTGAGACACCTAATAAACATCAAGCTAGATCTTTCAAATAGGCAATCTGATATGAGCAATGGCATTAAGAAAATGCTTAAAAGTTACTTAAAGTATTATTACAAAAAAATACAAAGACTTCTCAGAGTACTTCTTGAGTTTGGAGAGGGTGCGTGTCTCTCTCAAACCATACAGGGCATGCCATATTTGGGAAGCCAGAACTCATCTTCATGTCTCATCTGCCCCTTATTTGCTACATCTGCACTCATATTTTCCCCATTACAACCTCTCCCTTTTTCTTCACCTTCTACCACCCTTGACTTTTCAAGGGAAGGATTACAAATATTCTTTCAAGTAAGTATTCTTTGCCTGTTTTGGGTGTCTAAGGTCTGTGGTGATGGCTCTGAGCCAAGGAATTTTTCCAAGAAACAGAACATGTGCTTCCTTGGGCATGGTGTCATTCAGCACAGAAAGAAGCTTGATCAGACACAAAATAGAACAAAACAACCTCCCACCACCTCTTCCTCTAGAACACTTTTTCTCCTCCTTTTCTTTGTTACCCACTACTTTACAGATCTAATGCCATCTCCTGGAAACTCTGGGAGGTTTCCATATCAAGATGTGGCCATCAAATCTTTGCACAGCAGCCCATTGGTGAGAAGACTGGGAGCCTGAGCAGGGTTTTGCATTCCCAAGCTTTAGTTTTTCAACATCTATAAAATGAAGAGTTTGGACTAGATCATTTTTAAAACATTTCCAACTCTACAATTCCATTAAGTATAAAATAATTTAAATGGGTCAAGAAATTTTAATGTTAATTTGAACCAAATGTAAAGCTAGGCATAGTTTATATCAAGCTCTAATTATAATCATCTAAGAACTGGATTAGCAACCAGAAAATTCTTGGCACTCGAGCTCAGCAACAATGACCTTTTAGCTTTGGCAAGTACCCTGAACTGTGGTCTCTGAAGAAATAAGCAAGAAAACATTTACCTACCTCATGGGAGTCTTTGAAAATTTTATTTGTTAATTCTATTTAAGTGCTTTGACTCAGGAAAGCTTAATAATAGAGCATCAGTACTAGGAGTTATTATTTAGGTTTATGAAATTGGGTTTCCATTTGATGTACAGAATGGTTTCTGGGTTCTTATTGTGTAGGGCAGGCAAGGATGCCAAAAGCTTTTGAACTCCACACAGGGTTGCCCTTTTTAAAAAATTAACATTCTATAAATATCAATCATTGAATCAACTTTTAAAAATAAACAAATTTATTTCAACAGTGAGTGGAAATTATTTTTATTAATATTAAGATTATTCTTCTCCCATGATAATAACTATTAATATACTAAAATAACCTCCTGTTTATTTGGGCACATGGGAATTTCTGAAAACTATCAGAAAGACTCACTGGGAAGGGGAAAAAATCCAAGAATAGAGTGAAAAGAAACTGTTTTGAAAGGGTTTGTTTTCCCATGTAGAGTTAAACTACAAATAATGCCAAAACTAGAAAACTTGGAGAGCGAGAAAATAAAAGCTCAAACTGAATGTCTTGGTCATTTATGTAAGTGATCAAAATTTGGTCATCTGATGTAAAAATAGCCTAAGAGAACTTATGAGAATGTATTAATTAGTTAAGCATATAATTTCATATACCTAAGTAAAATCATACATTAAAACACTTTTTCAAATTACCACACAGAGAAACATTGCAATTTCAAATAGTTGTCTCAAATGAAAAATTATGCTATTATTTTATAAATGTACTTTTGCAAGCAATATGTTTACCACCTGCAAAACACTGGCAAAACTTTTAGTACAATACAGAAAGGTATATGTTTTCCAGCAAGACATAATTTATATATGTTTTTCCTAACACAGTTCATTGATAAGAGAACATCTTTGTGGAGTTCTTAAATACATAAGCAGGAAGAAGAGGGTGGAATAGCATGAGGTGATGACATATTTAAAAAAGTAATCATTGATATCTTCCATTTTCTCTTTCTGGATTAGCAGGAAAAAAATCAATTTAATTACATTTCTTTATAAATAAATTTAAAAGCTAAGTTCTCAACAAGAATATGAGCTTTAAACCAAATGAAAAACCCCCTTTTGATCATATGACTGGCCATTTATCTTTCACCTTCCGAATTTTCATTAAATAAATAGGGTGTCATTTTATTAAGAATACATAGATTATATTTATGTAGTCAGGTGTACATTCGACTGTGAAAATCAAAACAGAAGTAGCAGATGGTTCTGCTTCAACCCAAGAGACCACTGACTGAGCCAACTCAGAATGAAAACCTCTTTTATCCAATATGAAGATACGATATTTGGAATTCCTGCCCTAATACTTATTTAAATACCAAAATAGAAGAGAATGGGAGAGGTGGACTGGCACAAATTGACATCATCGACATCCCAACCATTGTTCATTCATTTGTGCTCACCCCAGGCCAGAAACAATGAAATGGTCAGATATCTCAAGAGCAACGACAATGCATAGTGTAAGCACACTTCTCATTAGCTATAATGACTCATTTACACCCAAAGTCTCATTCAAACTGATAGGCTAAAATCTCTTTCTTTCACATTTTCAGAAGAATATTGATGTGTCTCTAAGAAAACGTGCTATTTAAATTAAAACTGTCTAAAAATATGAGATTTTTCTTCATGTTACAAACATAGTTTTCATACTACAAAAGAGATCATCTGAAAGCTGCATTTACAATGTAACAATTTATCAGCCCAAATGTAGAAATGCTATAGTTCAGTTATTGAACTCTTTACCAAAGATCAATGCATCTAGACAAGAGAAGTGGATTTAAAGAAGTGACTGTTTACCCCTTAGTCTTATTGGAGGATTATTTCCACTCGACGATTCACCAGGGAATAGATAAGGGTCAGTTCTTTTCTTAATCAGTCCGCCAGACTAGGACTATGGATTCATGTAGCCTACTCATTGAAACAAAATTTAACTACTAAGAATAAAGTCAATACATGCCTACATTCATTGTAAAGATAGTCAAAATATAAATAGTGTGGTAAGATAAATGTACTCTGTCTTCTACAGGACTGCTATCTAGTTGCATATGAATCTTTTTTCCTCAGTGCTTATACATAGATGACAGTGGCAGATACTGTCTGTGCTCTCCCTATACCTGCCCTGATCTCCTTAAAATGCTCATGCACAACAGCTCCAAGTGTGTTTTACTGCTCACAGCCAGAACTTGCATCTCCTTGTTGGAGGGCTGTCCTGGCTGCCAGAATTCTCTTTGTCTGCATGCACAGAGAGCCAGAAGTGCCAGAATTCATGTCACCTCAGGTACGCTCTTAAACATTGACTGATAGTGGCAGGGTAATACTCCAACTCCCTTCCCCCTAATCAGGACATTTAGAAGTGTGATCTATACTGTTTTCTGAGATCCTCCAGAAGACTGAGCTAGTTACCCTCTTTAAAACACCCTGGCACGGCCTCTCTCCCTTCCTGGTCACACATCCCCACTCCCTTCCCAATTTTTCCTAGAAACATTTCCTAATAAATCACTTCCATATGGCTCTGCCTCAGATTCTACTTCTGGAGAATCTAATCTAAGACAGCTGGTACTAGATGTGGTCATAGGAAGTGGACTCTCAGGAAAGGATTCTTGAGTTGGATCAGTCGCTGACCAGATGGCAACAGGAATTAATTCCATTGTTGGAGGTAAATCAGGTGAAGATAACCCTTAGCATGCTATAATAGGGTAATTGATAAGAACCTTATCTGTGAATTAGGGGGATCTCTGATTTCCTCAATATCCACTCCCACCTCCCTGCAGACCACTAAACCCATGACTAGGGTCAAGTCTCAACATGGATCAACTAGAAAAATACAAGACATGCTATGGTCTGTTTATGTCCCTCTAAAATTTAAATGTTGAAACCTAATCACCTGTGTGATGGTATTAGAAGGTGGGGACTTTGTAAGGTAATTACATCATGAGGAGAAACAGGGTTTTCTAACCTTTTCTAAGCCCATTTTTTTTTTATAAAAGAAGCCCCAGAGAGCTGCCTTGCCTTTCTACCACGTGAGGACACAGTGAGAAGGTGCCATCTATGAACCAGGAAATGAGCCCTCACCAGACATCGAATCTGTCGGCACCTTAATCTTGGTCTTCCCAGCCTCCAGAACTGAGACAAATAAATTTCTGTTGTTTATTTGCTACCCCATCTACGGTATTTTAGTAGAGTACCCTAAACAGACTGAAACAGAAGAGAATGAATTATTCACCAAAAGTGCTTCAGTACCTAGCTAATATGTATTGGTAGAAACCAAATAAACACAGTTCAGAGAGGATTTTGAGGGTACTAGACTCAATAAGAGGTGCTGGGTAGAACATAAGGCATTGTAAGGGAGCGTTTAGTGATATAGGAACATTCTTCCATGACTTAATGTTCATGATTCAATATTCTGGCAAAAGCATCTGGAGTCAATCCTAACACACTGATAGAGTGGTTCCTGGAAGTCTGGGATAAATGGTGTCTCGCATTAAATGAGAGAGAAATCTCAGAATGAGCTTGTATGTTCAGCAGTTTGAAGAACGCTTACCTTGGCTCATTAACCTGTGGTGTAAAGATCATGATGGGAGAAAAGACCAAATGAAATCCCCTAAGACTACTACTCTCTACCCCTCAACTTGGCCAAGATTGAAGATCATAAACTACATTATATTCAAATGAAATGGCAGGGATTAATACCACTCTCAAAGATTTAACAAAGATTTCCCAACACATTTCCTCTTAAGTCACCAATTTGACACACACAAAAATCAACGAATCATGGCAGATGACAGTGGATCACTGAAAGTTTAACCAAGCTGCAATGACCATGATATGTTTACTACAAAAGGTTAATACTAACTCTGGTATTTGGTATGTAGTTATGCATCTGGCTAATAAATTATTCTAACACTTCTCTATACGAAATGTTAGAAGCAGTTCTCATTCACTTGGAATAAACAACAGTACACATTTTTTATCCTATCGCAGGACTATGTTAACTTTCTTACCCACTAATGGGTGGCCTTGTGGTAAGGAAAATACTTCTCATTTGGGCAGAACTTTAAGCAGTACACTCGGTCATCTACTTTGTGGAGAGAAAGACGTGGCCAAAGGTAAAAATATAAATGAGTTCCTTAGTGTAGCAAATAAATTGACTGGTTGATCAGAAACTAGAAGGAAAAAGATTGGAGGATAGGGAAAGAAAGCTGGGTGAAAGTCATGTAGATATAACCATACACCTGTAGGTTACTAAGTGTAATAATCTTTGCTTTACATCTAAGTGTTCACCACAGAATCCACTGTAGGGTAGGCACTACACAATTGATATGGTTTGACTGTGTCCTCATCCAAATCTCAACTTGAATTGTAGCTCCCATAATCTCCATGTGTTGTGGAAGGGACCCAGTGGAAGGTAATTGAGTCATGGGGGTGGGTTTTTCTCATGCTGTCCTTGTGATAGTGAATAAGTCCCGTGAGATCTGATGGTTTTATAAAGAGCAGTTCCCTGCACATGCTATCTTGCCTGCTGCCCTGTAAGGTGTGCCTTTTTTTCTCCTTTGCCTTCCACCATAGTTGTGAGGCCTCCCCAGCCATGTGGAACTATAAGTCCATTAAACCTCTTTTTCTCTATAAATTACCCAGTCTCAGGTATTTCTTCCTAGCAGTATGAAAATGGATGAATACAACAATGAAGTAGACAGAGTCATCTGAAAGATGCCAGCTAGTCTCTGTCCAGAGTCATTCTAGTGCTTCAGCAATGACCCCCCAAAATGAACCATGGATAAAATAGAAATAGAATAGAATAGAGAAGAATAGAATAGAATAGAGAATAGAATAGTTGCAGAGATGGAGACTCTGCATCAATCCAATAGCATGAACTCCTATGCTCCAAGGCTGATCCAGCACAGTTACTGCTAAATGTCCACCCTGTCAACAGCAGAGACAAAAGCTGAGCCCTTGATATGACACCATACCTCGAGGAGACAAACCAGCCTCTTGGTGAAAAATTTATTACATCCAATCCCTTCTACTATAGAAAGAATAAAATTACAGTAATTTGTCCTGACGAGGATAAGCACATATTCTGGAGATGGATTTGCATTTCCTAATGGAAGAATTTTGGCCAGCACCACTATCTGAGGGATCCCAGAGTGTCCGATTTACACACCTGGGGTCTCATTTGACTGAAACTACGTGACATCATTTCAAACCAATTGACCCACTTTACATCAAAGAAGATGCAAAAGTGGGCACCATATCACAAGATCCACTGATCCTGGCATATACTATATCATTTCAAAGCTGCTTTTTATATAGAATTTTAGAATGGCTTCTTATGGATGCAATTAAGACACTATCTTAGAAATGATAACCTGTGGGATTACAGCTTCATTATTCAAGTTGAGTCAGTAATCACTGTATGGCGTTGTCCCCAATAAGTAGAGCATACGGGTCCAGGAACCAAGTAGTAAAGTGGAAGTGTCTCCTCTCACCATCACATCCAGTGCCTGCTTGGGGGAATTTAGGCTTCCATTCCTACAACGTGAGTTTTGGTGTGTCTAGAGGCCATGGTTCTTGCCTAGGGGTGAGGAGGAAAACAATTCCACCAGAGGAAACAAGGGCCCCACTAAACCTAATGCTACAAATTTTAGGTCCTTTTGGACCACTAGTGCCAGTAGACAGACACAGCAAAACGTTGCTGAACTGCCAGGGGCAATAATCCTGATTATAATGAGAGGGTATAATTGCTGCTACATAATGTGCCAAGAAGAAGACCATCTGGAACTCAGAACCCACTCAGACATCTCTAGGTCTTTTGCCCAGTTTCAACTACAAACAAGCAATTACAGCAAAACATAGTAATCACATCCCAGCCCCTACAGGTATGAATATCTGGATCACCCACTAGGCAAGCCACCAGATCTGCAGAAGTGCTGGCCAAGGGTAAACAAAATCTAGGATGAGTGGGATGGGAAATAAGTGATCAATATCTATCTGCAACAGGAGGGGTTGTAGCTCATTGCACGGACCTTCTTAAAGGTTTTGAGGTTTTCTTTTTTTAGAAATTATGACCAGCTCTATCCTGAAGAAACAACGGAATAAAGTTAACGTAAGGCATGAGTAGATCTGTGTGGCAGAGGGTTAGACTGGAGCAGATGCCGTCAGTGTTCCATCCAAATGCTTTCAGATTCAATCATCATTTTCATGTACGATGGCTCCCACTGTGCTTTCGCCCACACAGCCAACACCCATGTCTTCATCCAATAGCTGCCCTTAGGCTGTGAGAACCCACTTAGTCTGCTGGCAGAAAAAGTCTGAAGGACCTAGGAATTTGTGTCATCCCTGAGTGGCAGCCTTTAACCAAGACTGATGGAAATGGGAGTACAGCTTCTCCAACCCCCAGATTTGGATACCCTCGCTGCTTTTCTCAACCAGTGTTCCTCATCTGAATCACAGAAGACAGAACACGATTTCAGTGATGAATTTCTCAATTCCCTTAGGAATGGGACAGGACTGATACCATTCTGGAAGCATAGAAGAGAAATTAATTCCCTGCCCACAGTGGATGGCCTCAGAAATTAGGACTTAATTCTTTAAAATTATTAAAAAATGTTGTCTGAAGTGTGACCTACACCATCTCCAGCTCTCCCCTGAGTAACTGAGCCAAAGTTATTCCGGAGGGACTCTACAGGAATAGGCTGTGCAAGAAATGTAACTGTCCTTACCTGTCCATCCATCTTAATTTCTGTTTCAAACTCCACCTCACCCCCATCCACTAGGTTTTTGGAAACTCAATGGCATTTTAATCTGGGGTTCTTCCCTCTTCCTGAGGTCATGCTAATTTCCAGGAACCTAAGATAGTACCAATGCATTGATGAGGAGAGGGGAGAGAAAGGTTGTGCTCAATGCCACTTATCCACACAGCATACCCTCCCTGACCCTCCTTCCCTTCTTGGTTTCACTTCCCCACCCATCCTGCCTGGTTTTCCTGGGGGTGCTTCCTAAAGAAATCACTTTTGCGCAAGCCCTCATCTCAGGGTCTGCTTACAAGGAATACAACTGGAGACATTCACTTCCTGAACTTCAGTTTTGTTGCTGGAACAACAAACATGCATAGAAAAAATTAGAGCCCAGGAAATGGCTTCTGCATCTGGAGATGGATAAGATTTCAGGGTGGTGGCATAGTGGGTGGCAGGAGAGGGTGAGGCTCTCTATGGATACAGAAATTGAAGTTCATGAAGACAGAGCCTGAATAAATATTGCTTAGAGTTCACAGAATCTACGTTTGACCCAAATCAGAATTTTCCAAAATAGTCCCATGACAAAAATATGTCAAGGTAAATTGTGTAGAAGTTAAGGTGGCTATTATAATATCAATTTTAAATGCAGTCCAGTTAATGATTCCAATTTTAAAATTTCCGCTGGCAATTTAAATGCTCCATCTTCAACTTCTTTGTTCCTTTCCCCATTAAAACACTGGATTGTTAATTTTGCAAGTTAACACTTAATAAGAAGAGATTAATGAATAACAGTGAAGTGGTACAAGGAAGAAAACTTTGCTTTCTTTTAACAAGTCCTATTAACTTCTGTTTTTTCCCAGAAGGCTCAAAAAATGCCAAAGGTTTACCTTTAAATTATGAGAGTCTAAACATCACAGTAATTATGTTCTCTTCCTACAAAAGGTGGCCTATTGTTGTTTTTTATTAGAGTTTCCATACTAAAATCTGACTCTCAAGAATGTGTTACATCCAAGATTGTGTTCTCATATCAACCTTGTACCAGGGTCTGGCTTCCAGAGATCCTTCATAAGCTACTGTTCAATAAATGAATAACTTATGTAACAGGAATAAAGAGAAAATAATCTGTCTATAGCGAGGATGTTAGTCCATGACCTTGGCTGTACAAGAAATGTAAATGTCCTTATCTGTCCAAACATCTTAATTTCTGTTTCAAACTCCACCCCACCCCCATCCACTAGATTTTGGAAACTCAGTGGCATTTTAATCTGGAGTTCTCCCATCTTCCTAAAGTCATGCTAATTTCCAAGAATCTAAAATAGTACCAATGCATTGATGAGAAGAGAGGAGTAAGAGATGGTGTTCAATGCCACCTGTCAATTCAAAGCAGCATTTGCTGAGGATATTCCTCATTCCATGCCTTCCTTGTGCTCAATCCTTAAATCTGCTCCAGCATACTCCTCTCCTCTGGTAGGATTCACCACCACTCTCAGGCCTTTCTTTGGAGTGAGGAAATGGCAGCACTTTCTTGTGCTACCCTGAAGTCAGGAGACTCTCTTCATGAGGTTATGTTAAGCCCTATCTGCCATACACCCTGTAGCCATGTTATCCTTGAGCCTTTGACCACCAAAGAGCTTGAACTAGGAAACAGAAGATGATTCCTCTGCTCCAAGACTCTAAAGAATTGTTTGGCCTTCCCAGATCAAGAGCAGAGTGCATGTCTATATTTCTCTTTCTCATTCTTTCTCTCTCATTCCCCTCCTTCCCTCCTTTTTTTTCTCCCTCCCTCCCAAACCTCTCAACTTTCCCTCTTTCTTTCTCTCCACTTCTCCCTTAACAAAGTTCATGAAATTTTTGTGGTAAGTATGTTTGGGATGATAGAGAGACATTAGGGTTAGGAAAACGATGTAATCTAGGAGACCTCTCATGCTTGGAGTTTTCTCCCCATTCTTTGTAAGAGCCAAGACTCTGAAAATCAGAAACCAGGAGGAAATTCCTGTATTCCTCTTTTTTTTCTGTAAATATATCCTTTTCTTGAGGCATAAGCAGAGAGCGACCTAGATTAAGGGTGAAGAGTGAGAAACTGGGTTAGGAACTATCAAGAAGAATCATCAGTTAATATTGTACAAACATTATTTCTTATCCTTTAAAGTCAAGCAGAGAAAGCGCCATCAGTGAAGCCTCCTTCCTTTTCCCCTTCCAATCAAAATTATCCCTGTGTCTTTATTTCACTTCTTTTGTGAAAGACCTACCTAGACTTAACTATCATGTGTTGTGTTGAACTTATTTGTTACTTTCTCATCTATAGATTGGGAACTCTCAGGAGGCAGGACAAACCTTATTTATCTTTGAATTCTTGGAGCCTAACACAGACCCTAAGATGAAGGGAGCAATCAATAAATATTGGTTGAATGAGGAACGTAACTTGCTTTGTTTTGCAGAATCATACTGCTTATGAGAGTATAGTGATCAAGTGGCCAAAGTGCGTGGTGGTGGTCAATCATACCGACACTAGAAGGAAGTGCTGGCTCTTAACCAATCTGCTTCACTCCTTTCTGTCTCAGTTCACTCATCTTTGAAAGCAGAGACTCTGAAGCCAGACTGCTGAATTTGGACATTGCTTCTCCCATGTATGAGCTGTGCGACCTCTGGACGTTATTTATCCTCTCTGCACCTCTGATTCCTCATCTGTACAACAGAGATGATAGCAGTCCCTCTCTTATAAAGTTGTGCTGAGGGCTACATGAGTTTATCTTTGTATTTAAAACAGTGCCAGGTACATAGAAAGTGCTATTTAAAGTGATGGATACATAAGTAACATAGATAGCTCATGTTGTTACTATTTCAGCCCCAGTGTACATATTTGGAAAATAATTAGACCACCAGTTTGTGTGGGCAGAAAGGGAAAAGGAACACTTGAGTTAATTTGGAATCTATTAAGAAAAGAAGGGGGCGGGGCCAAGATGGCCGACTAGAAGAAGCCGCGTTCAGAGGCTCCCACTGGAAAAAAAACATAAGCGTGAATCCTTCACTGGCAACCAAGGTATCTAGGTTCTCTCATCAAAATTGACTAGAAGGCTGGCATGACCCATGGAGAGAAGGAAGAACAGTGTGCTGCAACAGCCACATGGGGAAGGGGAACCTCCTCCCCACAACCAAGGGATACAGTGAGTAAGGGTGCTACCCAGCTGAAGAAATTGTACTTTTTCCATGGAAGTGTGAAACACACAGATTGGAAGAGACCACTCGCGAACCCACACCACCAGGGCATAGCGTCCTAACCCTGGAATGTGCAGACTCTTACAGTCTCTCAGCTGGAATCTGCTTAAGCCTGCTGAACTGCAGGAGGGAGGGGAGGCCACCACTGGGACTCACGACTACCTGGCATGCTAAGCTCCCTGGGTTGGGGAAGGGAGGCACCAATTTCTATAGCTCCAGGCTGCACTCTTCCCCTGCTGGAGCCAAGGAAGCTGGATGGCTTCGTCCCAATACTTGTCCCCACAACCGAACACATTGGCTGTGGCAGTCTGCAGCTGGAGTGCCTCTTCAGGCCTAACCCTGACCCATCCTTCCTCATTGGGCAGGGCTTCCCTGCAGGATCTCCAATAACTCCAGCCAGAGGCTCAGGGACAGAATTTGGATCTCCCTGGGCCTGAGCCCCTATGGGCAGGGGTGGTTGCAGTCTCTGCAGACCAGCAGACCTAGCCTTTCTTCCTGGTAGTTCTGAGGAATCCAGGCAGCCCAGACGAGTGGGTTTCCCTAGAGCGAAGCACACCCTCTCCACCAACGGACAAAGTGCTTCATTAAATGGGTTCTGCTCCCCATGCCACACAACTGAGACCCTCCAATAGGGGTTGTCAGACACCCTATACAGGAGCAATCCTACTGGCATCAGGTTGGTGGCCCTCAAGATCAGAGGTCCCAAAAGAAGGAACAGGCACCCATCTTTGCTGTTCTCCAGCCTCCTTGAGTGACATCTCCAGGCACTGGAGCAAATCAGATGAATAAGGCCTGAAGTGAACCCCCAGCAAACAGCAGCAGCCCTACAGAAGAAGGACCTGACTATGAAAGAAAAACAAACAAGCAGGAAGCAACAACAAAAATAGGGCCCCCACAAAAACCTCAACGAAGGGTCAGCAGCCTCAAAGACGGAAACTAGACAAACTCACAAAGATGAGAAAGAATCAACAAAAAATAATGAAAACCCAAAAGGCCAGAGTGCCTCTTCTCCTCCAAATGATCACAATGTCTTTTCATCATCAAGGGTACAGAACTGGAAGGAGGATCAGATGGACAAGTTGACAGAAGTAGGCTTCAGAAGATGGGTAATAAAAAACTACGATGAGCTAAAGGAGCATGTTCTAACCCAATGCAAAGAAGCTAAGAACCTTGATAAAAGGCTAGAGGAATTGCTGACTAGAATAACCAGTTTAGAGAGGAACATAAACGATGTGTGGGAGCTGAAAAACAGCATGAGAACTTTGTGAAGCATACACAAGTATTAACAGCCAAATTGACCAAGCAGAAGAAAGGATATCAGAGTTTGAAGACCACCGTACTGAAATGAGACACGAAGACAAGAATAAAGAAAAAAGTCTAGAAAACCCCATTGTCTCAGCCCGAAATCTCCTTAAGCTGATTAGCAACTTCAGCAAAGTCTCAGGATACAAAATTAATGTACAAAAATCACAAGCATTCTTGTACACCAATAACAGACAAACAGAGAGCCAAATCATGAGCGAACTCCCATTCACAATTGCTTCAAAGAGAATAAAATACCTAGGAATCCAACTTACAAGGGATGTGAAGGACCTCTTCAAGGAGAACTACAAACCACTGCTCAATGAAATAAAAGAGGATACAAACAAATGGAAGAACATTCCATGCTCATGGGTTGGAAGAATCAATATCGTGAAAATGGCCATACTGCCCAAGGTAATTTATAGATTCAATGCCATCCCCATCAAGCTACCAATGACTTTCTTCACAGAATTGGAAAAAACTACTTTAAAGTTCATATGGAACCAAAAAAGAGCCCGCATCGCCAAGTCAATCCTAAGCCAAAAGAACAAAGCTGGAGGCATCACGCTACCTGACTTTAAACTATACTACAAGGCTACAGTAACCAAAACAGCATGGTACTGGTACCACAACAGAGACATAGATCAATGGAACAGAACAGAGCCCTCAGAAATGATGCCGCATAGCTACAACTATCTGATCTTTGACAAACCTGACAAAAACAAGAAATGGGGAAAGGATTCCCTATTTAATAAATGGTGCTGGGAAAACTGGCTAGCCATATGTAGAAAGCTGAAACTGGATCCCTTCCTTACACCTTATACAAAAATTAATTCAAGATGGATTAAAGACTTATATGTTAGACCTAAAACCATTAAAATCCTACAAGAAAACCTAGGCAATACCATTCAGGACATAGGCGTGGGCAAGGACTTCATGTCTAAAACACCAAAAGCAATGGCAACAAAAGCCAAAATTGACAAATGGGATCTCATTAAACTAAAGAGCTTCTGCACAGCAAAAGAAACTATCATCAGAGTGAACAGGCAACCTACAGAATGGGAGAAAATTTTTGCAACCTACTCATCTGACAAAGGGCTAATATCCAGAATCTACAATGAACTCAAACAAATTTACAAGAAAAAAACAAACAACCCCATCAAAAAGTGGGCAGAGGACATGAACAGACACTTCTCAAAAGAAGACATTTATGCAGCCGAAAAACACACGAAGAAATGCTCATCATCACTGGCCATCAGAGAAATGCAAATCAAAACCACAGTGAGATACCATCTTACACCAGTTAGAATGGCCATCATTAAAAAATCAGGAAACAACAGGTGCTGGAGAGGATGTGGAGAAATAGGAACACTTTTACACTGTTGGTGGGACTGTAAACTAGTTCAACCATTGTGGAAGTCAGTGTGGCGATTCCTCAGGGATCTCGAACTAGAAATACCATTTGACCCAGCCATCCCATTACTGGGTATATACCCAAAGGACTATAAATCATGCTGCTATAAAGACACATGCACACGTATGTTTATTGCGGCACTATTCACAATAGCAAAGAGTTGGAACCAACCCAAATGTCCAACAACGATAGACTGGATTAAGAAAATGTGGCACATATACACCATGGAATACTATGCAGCCATAAAAAATGATGAGTTCGTGTCCTTTGTAGGGACATGGATGAAACTGGAAAACATCATTCTCAGTAAACTATCACAAGGACAAAAAACCAAACACCGCATGTTCTCACTCATAGGTGGGAATTGAACAATGAGAACTCATGGACCCAGGAAGGGGAACATCACACTCCGGGGACTGTTGTGGGGTGGGGGGAGGGGGGAGGGACAGCATTAGGAGATACACCTAATGCTAAAGGACGAGTTAATGGGTGCAGGAAATCAACATGGCACATGGATACATATGTAACAAACCTGAACATTGTCACATTGTGCACATGTACCCTAAAACCCTAAAGTATAATAAAAAAAAAAAAAAAAAAGAATAAAGAAAAAAGAATGAAAATGAATGAACAAAGCCTCCAAGAAATATGGGACTTCATAAAAAGACCTGATCTATGATTGATTGGCGTACCAGAAAGAGATGAGGAGAATGGAAAAAAGCTGAAAAACACACTTAAAGATATTATCCAGGAGAACTTCCACAACCTAGGAAAACAGGCCAACATACAAATTCAGGAAATACAAAGAACACCATTAGGATACTCTAGGAGAAGAGCAACCCCAAGATACATAATCATCAGATTCTCCAAGGTCAAAATAAAGGAAAAACTGTTAAGGGCAGACAGAGAGAAAGGTCAGGCCACCTACAAAGGGAAGCCCATCAGACTAACAGTAAACCTCTCAGCAGAAACTCTATAAGCCAGAAGAGATCAGAAGCCAATATTCAACATTCTTAAAGAAAAGAATTTTCAACCCAGAATGTTATATCCAGCCAAACTAAGCTTCATAAGTTTAGGAGAAATAAAATCTTTTCCAGACAAGCAAATGTTGAGTGATTTCATTACCACCGCCTGCCCTGCAAGAGCTCCTGGAAGACGCAGTAAATATGGAAAGGTAAAACCAGTAGTAGTCACTGCAAACACACACCAAAATATAAAGACCAATGACACTGTGAACAAACCACATCAACTACTGTGCAAAATAACCAAATAGCATCATGATGACAGGATCAAATTCACACATAACAATACTAACCCTAAATGTAAATGGGCTAAATTCTCCAATTAAAAGACATAGACTGGCAAATTGGATAAGGAGTCAAGACCCATTGGCATGCTATATTCAGGAGACCCATCTTACATGCAAAGACATATTTAGGCTTAAAATAAAGGGATGGAGGAAAATTTACCAAGCAAATAGAAAGCAAAAAAAGAGCAGGGGTTGCAATCCTAGTTCCTGACTAAATAGACTTTAAACCATCAAAGATCAAAACAGACAAAGAAGGTCATTACCTAATGGTAAAGGGAACAATTCAACAAGAAGAGCTAACTATTATAAATATATATGCACCCAATACAGGAGCACCCAGATGCATGAAACAAGTTCTTAGAGACTTACAAAGAGACTTAGACTCCCACACAATAATAGTGGGAGACTTTAACACCCCACTGTCAGTATTAGATCAACAAGACAGAAAATTAACAAGGATATTCAGAACTTGAACTCAGCTCTGGATCAAGTGGACCTAGCAGACATCTACAGAACTCTCTATCCCAAATCAAAGAATATACAATCTTCTCAGTGCCACATGACACTTATTCTAAAATTGACCACATAATTGGAAGTAAAACCCTCCTCAGCAAATGCAAAAGAACTGAAATCATAACAAACAGTCTCTCCGACCACAGTGCAATCAAATCAGAACTCAGGATTAAGAATTCACTCAAAACCACACACTTTTATGGAAATTGAACAACCTGCTCCTGAATGACTCCTGCTTAAAAAATCAAATTAAAGCAGAATCAAGAAGTTCTTTGAAACCAATGAAAATAAAGAGACAGCGTACCAGAATCTTTGGAGCATAACTAAAGCAGTGTTAAGAGGGAAATTTATAGCACTAAATGTCCACATCAGAAAGCTAGAAAGATCTCAAATCAACACCCTATCATCACAATAAAAACAGCTAGAGAGGCAAGAGCAAACTAATACAAAAGCTAGCAGAAGACAAGAAATAACTAAGATCAGAGAAGAATTGAAGGAGATAGAGACAGGAAAAACCCTCCAAAAAATCAATGAATCCAGGAGCTGTTTTTTTGAAAAAAAATAACAAAATAGACCACTAGCTAGACTAATTAAAGAAGAAGAGAGAGAAGAATCAAATAGACACAATACAAAATGATAAAGGGATAGCACCACAAACCCCATGGAAATACAAACTACCATCAGAGAATAAACACCTCTACACAGATAAACTAGAAAATCTAGAAGAAACGAATAAATTTCTGGACATATACAGCTTACCAAGACTAAACCAGGAAAAAGTTGAATCCTTGAATAGATCAATAACAAACTCGAAAATTGAGGCAGTAATTAATAGCCTACCAACCAAAAAAAGCCCAGGACCAGATGGATTCACAGCTGAATTCTACCAGAAATACAAAAAGGAGCTGGTACCATTCCTTCTGAAACTATTCCAAACAATTGAAAAGGAGGGACTTCTCCCTAACTAATTTTATGAAGCCAGCATCATCCTGATACCAAAACCAGGAAGAGACACAACAAAAAAAGAAGACTTCAGGCCAATATCCCTGATGAACATCGATGCAAAAATCCTCAATAAAATACTGGCAAACTTAATCCAGCAGCACATCAAAAAACCTATCCACCATGATCAAGTTGGCTTCATCCCTGGGATACAAGGCTGGTTCAACATACACAAATCAATAAATGTAATCCACCACATGAACAGAACCAAAGACAAAAACCCCATGATTATTTCAATAGATGCAGAAAAAATTTAACATCCTTTTATGTTAAAAACTCTCAGTAAAGTAGGTATTGATGAAATGTATCTCAAAATAATAAGAGCTATTTATGACAAACCCACAGCCAATATCATATTGAATGGGCAAAAGCTGGAAGCATTCCCTTTGAAAACTGTTACAAGACAAGGATGCCCTCTCTCACCACTCATATTGAACATGGTATTAGAAGTTCTGGTCAGGGCAATCAGGCAAGAGAAAGAAATAAAGGGTATTCAAATAAGAAGAGAGGAAGTCAAGTTGTCTCTGTTTGCAGATGACAAGATTTTATATTTAGAAAACCCCATCATCACAGCCAGAAAACTTCTTGAACTGATAAGCAACTTCAGCAAAGTCTCAGGATACAAAATCAATGTGTAAAAATAACAAGCATTCTTTTACACCAACAATAGGCAAGCAGAGAGCCAAATCATGAATGAACTCTCATGCATAATTGCTACAAAGAGAATAAAATACCTAGGAATACAGCTAACAAGGGATGTGAAGGACATTTTCAAGGAGAACTACAAACCACTACTCAAAGAAATGAGAGGACACAAACAAATGGAGAAACATTCCATCTTCATGGATAGGAATAATCAAAATCGTGAAAATGGCCATACTGCCCAAAGTAGTTTGATGTTATTCCCATCAAACTACCATTGACTTTCTTCACAGAATTAGAAAAAACTACTTTAAATTTCATATGCAACCACCTATTAAAGAATGTGTGCCAATAATATAATTCAGTATACTCAGCAAGTATACATTTCCACAAACATCAGCTATCTAAAATATGTATATTGGTGATCTAAGAAATATCAGTAAAGTATTAACTGTGCATCACATTGCTATTACATAATAAACCCATCCACAGTCTTATACTCTATCTCTGACCTTTTGCCATTCAGCATCCATGAGACAATTTCCCAAGTTAGGGTGCTAGTTAGAGTCTCTCAGGGTTTAATTCCAGGCTAAGTGCATACATCTGCATCTACTATTGTGCTGGGAAATTAGAAACTGGAAGAAAAATGTCAGTTTTGTTTTACCAGGGATTGGAGATTCAACTCAGTTGCTCCCAGGGAGCAAACCAAAGTGGAAATGAGTACAGTGGCATGTCTCCAGCAAAATTTTTGAAAACAAGCAAAAACCCACAGAAAGAATATCTGTATTTTATGAAAGATAATTAGTTGTGATCAGATGGTGGCCATTGGCAGTGATATGGACATTTTCATGAAATTAATTAATTACTTCCATAAGCAGGGTTTTAAATCACCCTGTCTCTATTATTAGGCTCTCTTGTGCTTGAGGCCCCACAAAACAGGCATCTCTTTGACCTTTCATCTAATCTAGCCTTGTCTCTCAGATCCCTTGCAGGAAGCTGTATTTTAACATAGCATTCAACTTGTCTGTTATATCTTCTTTATTTAATAGCATAAGCTTTGGGTTTTGCTTCTAACTATGGGAGACCTCAGTTGTATTACGTAGGAAAGCCATCTGCTGAGATGGGAAGGGCTTTGGTCCAGGAATCAGAAAATTTTGGTTTCAGTCTCAGTTCTTCTATTCATAAACTATGTAACCTTGAAAAAGTCACTTTATGTCTCTGGACCTCAGATTCTTTCTTCACATTATCTTTCTGCTCTCTTCCATTTTTAAAGGGCTGTAATTTTATTCCAAGGTTATTGTGAGTATAATCATAATAACAGTATTGCTATCCATCTTTTTTTAGTGTTTACCACATGAACGACATTGCACCAGGTGTTCTGTACATATTAACAAATTTACACTCTTCCCCCATATGCAGAGCCTTCTTGAGGCTCAATTTCTTTGACTAACCTATCCCAGGTCGCACTGCTGCTAAGTGTATGGCAGAGGAAGGATTCAAACCAGTGTCTGCTGAACTCAAAAGTGGTACTCAGGAGTGCTCTCTGGGAAGAATTGATAATGATGTTGAAAAGAAAGAAAGAAAGAATCTAGTTTCAATAATTGTTTTTTCTCTCCAGAGGGCTTATGAATTCCAACCTGAGGCCAGCAAAGAAGCAAATACTGGATAAATTAGTCATCAGTAAATCAACTGGTCAGTAATTAATGGGAATTCAGTGATTTGGACTATGTGCTAATGAGGTCAAGGCCAAGTTCAGAATGTGTGCTTAACCCACAGAGGCAGATGTGCTCAGCCCCTGTTTCAAAATCATGGAGAATGTGGACTGGATGGCCTTTACCCTCCAGAGTGCTGGTAATCTAATATAGAAAATGGTACCCACTAATGGCCTAAAAATAAGCAAGTGTAAGTGGGTTCCATGCAAACTAGACCTAGACAACTCAGACAGATTAGAGGACAGGAATCTAAGTCCCTAAAATGAAATTTTGTTTTTAATTAAAAACAATGCCTTTATACAACTAGGAGAAAATAGAGCTGCAAATCTAAAATAGTATGGCCTTTCAGCAGTTGATGACACCCCAGTGCAAGGAGCTAAACATATTGAGTATTAAGGGAGCTGAAAGCAATTATCGAGCCAGATTTTTTGTCTCTTTTTTGTTGGCCTTTAACATAAAAAATACAAGGATAAACATGTAAATGTAGGAGATTGTTTTTCATTCACTGAGTTTGTAATTCTTTCCTGCATCTCTTCCCAGAATTAGCATGGGTTGTGTAATAGTTTTATTAACAATGTCCTTATTAGATTTGGGGGTGCCCCACCCAGAATGTGTAACTGGAGTCTGTGTATCTAAACCAATCTACACAAAGAAGTCAGAAAATTATGAATTTTTAAATGTAATTAATCAATATTTGAAAATGGCAAGGCATTCATTAGGGAACAATTAAGCTATGATGCAAGAAGATAATTAGTAAATTGGGGACAACATGGGTTCATTCATTCCTTGAAAACTTAAATAATGCTGTTTATCTGATTTCCTATAATAATGACATTTAAAAATTGACATTGAGATTTAAATAATCCCATATTCTTTCTGTGTGTGTCCATATGTGGCTTTCAGTTTTTCTAGGAATAAATGTGATTATTTTTGTCTCTTCTAACCATCAACGTTCCCCCTACATTTTTTTTTTATCATATTAGGATGTTTCTCTCAGAAAATAGCAGTGTTTCATATAGTGTAAGAATATATTAAATTGTAGCTTCCACCATTTATTCGCATTATTGTTGTTGTTGCTGTTGTCGTTGTTGTTGCTGCTGCTGTATTTTAGATTATCAGTTAGCCTTTGCTTAAGGGGACTAAACCTCAGTCAGGTAGTTTATTTTGTGTGCTATTTGTTGACACATTTTGCTTAGCAATAAAGTACATGCTGTAAGGTATAGAAAGGTAAGATTTTAGAAATTCAAAAACCCAGGCCCTGTAAGAAAAGAGGCAGACAATCCAATAGAACAGTGGGCAAACACTTTAAACAGAAACTTCAAAGAAGATATACAAATGGTCAATTAAAATAGAAAAGCAGGATCAACTTCACAAGTCACTGGGGAAATCCAATGCCACTGCATTCTAACCAGCAGGGCCATTTGAGAAAAATAAACAGTTCTAAGTGTTTGTGAGGATATACAGAAACTAGAAGTCCTATATTCTGCTGGTAGTAGTGTACATTGATACAACCACTTTCAAAATTGATAGTATCTACTAAGCTGAGCAGATATACATTACCCTATGACCTAGAATTCCAGAATTCTATGTATCTCCCTAGAATATAGACATATATTTAGCAAAAGACATTCAGAGGAATGTTAATAGCAGCACTATTAGGTTGGTGCAAATTACTTTTAATGGCAAAAACCACAATTAATTTTGCACCAACCTAATATTTGTAATAGCCCCAAACTGGACAGCATTCAAATGTCCATTCAAATGTTATAGTATAGGCATATGATGGCATACTATACACCAAATAAAATGAACAAACTAAAACCAAATACAACAAGAATAACTCTAACAAATGTAATATTGAACTAACTTACAAACAAGTATGTTCTACATATTGCCTGTTCTACAGGCAAAACTAATTTTACATTTTACATCTCGAGGATATATTGCACTGTATCTGCGAGAATGAGAGAGATGAAGGTGGCTTCTGCAGGTGCCAGTAATATTCTCCTTCTTGATCCTGGTGCACTTACAGAGGTGTGCTTTCTTCATGAAAATTCATTCAGCTGTAAACTTTTGATTTGTATATTGTCATATTATATATTCATATATTCATATATACATATGAAAATGTAAATAAAATTATATTTTATTTACATTTTCAAAATTATATGCTAAAAGAAGTCCAGGCTTCTGTGAATAAAAATCTTTACTTTTAAAAATACAAAAATTTTGCAATTCTAAAGGTTTTTTCTTTGCCGTTTTACAGTTTGCATTTCCTGGAACATGAGGATGCTGATGCTACTGATTAAGGAACCACATTTTGAAGGCCACTATGTTTGAGTTAATCTATACTGGCTCTCACAGCCTTCCCATTTCTCTTAATCCATACATACCACTTTCCATTCCTAGTACGCCACTGGAACGGTGCTCTCCAGTGTCTCCATGAACCGATTTCAAGACCCCTTTAGTTCTTTCTTATTGATCTTGCTGCAGTGTTTGATTATACTGAAATCTCTTTGAAAACATTCCCCTAATTAATGTGTCCAGTCTTTTCTAGTTTTCCTCCTACTTTTCTGAACTCTTTCTGGCAGATTTGTTTTTTATTTACCACTAAATCTTAGTATTGTCTGATGCTTCGTTCTAAACTACCATTCTCTTCTTTCTGGTAACCTCATCCTCTGCCTTGATATTAATTATTACCTGTGTGCTGATGACTCCCGAATTTGAACCTTCAGCCTACACTCTTCTCTGAGCCCTGTCCGCATACACATAATGTCTTCTGAACATTTCTTCTTAAATGTCCTTCACACACCTCAAGGTCTTCATCTTCCACAAAAATCTGTTCATCTTATATACACTTTCTCATGGTTATCTGCCCAGTTACTAAGATTCTTGCATAACATCCTAGTCTCTTCAATCTACCTCACCCACATGCCGGCATGTTTTGCGATTCTATTTGCTAAATAGCATTCCCACTTTCCATCTCACTGCCATAATTCATCCTCTCCTCTTGCCTTGCCTAGGCCATGGCAGTAGTTTTCTCCATCATCTCACTCCCACAGCCTACCGTTCTGCAGTTCTCTTCGCACTGTTGCTACTCAACTCTTCTAAAAGCAGAATATGATCATCTTAATGCTTTGCTTGAAATACAATGAGCTGTTCTTAGCTACAGAGTAAAATCCAAACTCTAGCATCTGGCTCCAGTTCACTATTGCATTTCCATTTTAGGGAACTGCGCAGCTTCTCAAGCATCAAATTTCATATGAATGAAGGGGAGTAGGATCTTGTTAAAATGCAAATCCTGGATCTGGCTCATAAGCCTAGGGTGGGACCTGAAATTCTGCATTTCAGTAAGCTCCCAAATGATATTGATGCTACTGGTGAGCTACTGCAGATCACACCTGGAATAACAAAACCCTACATGACCTCTTCACTACAGCTACAATGATTTACTTACTGCTTCCCAAAAGTAACATGTGGCTTCACAGTCTCTATGCTTTATACCTGTTGTCCCCTTTGCTTGCAATATTTTCTCCCTTGTCTAGCTACCTAATGCAATGCCACCCTTCAACAGACAACTAAAACAGGACCTCTTCAGAAAGGTTGTCTCCTTTTTCTCTGGGATGATTGAATGCCTACCTCTTTGTCTTTGTATCAATCAACATGACACTAAATTTAGGCAATCAGGGTTACATCCCAGGCCCTATGCCTCAGGGGATCCTGTGCTTTGTAAAAGTAAGACTGCCTTCTTTGAGATTTTCTAAATTACCTTCCAGGACCTGGGATGAGCTAGGGTCAGCAATACCCTTTGGGTGCAAAGTCTCAAGCCTGAAGTTGAATATGTGTGTGCCCTGGTCCCCATTGTTTTTCTTAAGGGCACTGTCTCATCCACTATCCCATGGAGAGGATAGACCACATGCCCTGAGGAATTCTGTGGGACCCCATGGCTGATTTCTGTTTGCAGGAGGGTGGCCTACTGAACAAATTGTTCTTACTGACCAGTGCAATATTTTTTTCCACAGGATAGCATGAGATCTCGCAACCAGATGTTACTGACATGCTGATTGGAGATGACTGTCACTCAGGACCCAGGACAAGCTCAGGTCTCTGAGATTCTGACCATCCACCACCAACCCTTGCAGTAGAGCCCTCTGTGTGGACTCTTGTTTCTGTTCTCACTCATCTGTGTTCTAACCGTGGTGCTGCCTATAGTCTATACCACCTGAAGGTGGTAGAGATGGCAGCAGGAATCCTTTATTCAATGTGCCCTCCTCCCCCAACTCCTGGACCCAAAGAGGTCACTCCATCTCGAAATTTTCATAACCTGTGTCAGATACTTCTGCAAGAGTGGCTGAACCTGTCTTCTCTGAGGGCTTTCATTTTGCAAAGTTAACAAGTTCTTCTCATTGACGTCCTCTCTTGCTTCCAATCAATGTGTTGATATCATGGTCTTTTGAATCCTCTTAAGCATGCTGAATAAGGAACATGAGGAATGGGCATTCCTTGCCCTAACAGGATCACTCTTCTCATTCTGCCAGTGGGCTCTTGCTCCTCTTTGCCTCACTAGTAAAGATGTAGAGAGGGCATAGATGTAATCAACATTGGAGAGAGAGCGTATTCTAAAAATGCAGTGATTGTAGCCTAAAGAGAAGATATGTTTGGAAGATGTGTTGCTCGTTTATACTATGACATTCAGAGCAGTAAAATTTACATGATCAGAAGATGAATTATCATTCACATTTTCCTGCAAATTGTGGGTAAGATTTGAATTTGTGGTCATCATCTGTGAGTCACAGTAATAACTTTTGGGAAGTTCGTCTTCACAAGTGGCCTGAAAGTTGATACAGCATCCTGAGTCCTACGAAAGTATCATTAAATAATTGATATTAGGGACCTACAGAGGACAAAAGATCTATTTTATTTTATTTTAATACAAAAAGGTTCCTAAGAGCCACGGCATTGTGAGTAATAACAATGTAGCAATCTTTTCCTCATGGTGGGAATATCAAATTCTCCAGAAATGGCACATTGGACAATAAAGAACATGAGGCAATGGTGCCTGGCCACTACAAAGAATCCTCAAGTGTACTGATTAGGCCAAAAACAAATATCTAAATACTTCTCTACCCACTGTTCTAAGTTTTCATCAGTAAGTCAATATACCTCATCTGGGCCCGAGATTTTGTATATACTTTTAAATCAAATTGCTTATGTAGACTGGTCTCTAAACAAATATATCCCTAGAGCCCTGCACATCCTGGAATGATCCTAACCAGTAGCATCCTGTGCATGATCTCTGGCATAGTACCTGCCACGCTGCCCTGTAAAAGCTTACCTGCCCATCCCTCTCACCCAGCAGTGAATTATGAGTGCTCGAAAGGCAGTGGCTGTTCTTTCATTTCTGTAACTCCAGAACCTAGCACAGTGTCTAGAGCATAGGAAGTTAAATAGAGCTTATGCTTTACTACAAAATAAGTATGTCTAGCACTTGTTTAACAAAGTGATGTTGATCCACAGTAACTCAAATTAAATTAACATTCTCATCCTCACTGGTTCATTCACTAAGAACAGGTTTGCAAGCCCTAGTGTACTTAGAACCTTATTGATACCTGGAATACCACAAAATATAGCTAAGAAGTAGAGAGGATAAATCATCTTTTCTTTTTATTGATTTTTACAAACACATTTATTCACCTAACTTCACATTCTATGCAATGAAGTTTCAGAAGTTGTAACTTTACAAAGGTAAAAAAGAGAGGCAGTGACATTGCAAGAAAACTAGGGATGAAAAGGACATTTCACAATTTGTCAATATGTGAATACTGGCACCCCCTTTTTGACAGAACAAAGTCCTGCCAAAGAGTCTCGTCAGAAGTAAAATGTGGTGGCTCAGGCAAGATACACAAAAAAACACAAGAAGCCCATTGATTATTTTTGTTATAAAATACACTGTTGATTTCCGTGTACCTTTTTAAAAGAGATTTTTAAACACTTCTTTTCCATAAAAATTTACTTTGATTCCTCTGATGCACAAAGAAGCAGCCACTAAAAATGAGAGTTGATTCCAACAGAAACTTCACAGTTGTGTTTAAAGTAGGAAGAATTCGTCGCTTAGCAAAAACTCAAGAAGAGAAAATATATGGAAGTGTGCTGGCCTTTTGTCCTTGGTGACTGTCCACATGTTTAATTTTTCTGAGTTGATGTTCATGGCAAATTTGATTTAGTGATTTTATGTACGCTATCTAGCTAAAGTAATACACATTTTAAAACAACTGTCAGTAACCTGCACAGAGTGAAGCACATAAACGAAAAGGAATTAATGAAATGCTACAATATATACATTACTGCCCAAAAACAATGCAATTTCACAAGATAGTTGCTTTGTTTTGCACGCAGAATAGCAAATTACTCTCAATAATCATTTATGCATTTGCCCTTTAAGTGCTTCTGACCAAGGAGGTATAAAACGAGAGCCGGCAAAAGGGAAAGGATCTTCTCTATTGACTAAATAAGCAATTTATGTGTTGAAGAGCCAACACAGAAATATGCCTGAGAATGATGACTGCCATCACTTTGATTAAAGCTTCCTGAATTCACTATTGGGTCAACAGGGATGTATCTCACACACACACACACACACACACACACACATCTCCCACCTCTATTTTTTTCAGAATAATTAGCTGGAGCAGAGGTGTTCCCGCTGCATTCTGGGGAGCTCCCTGATTCTTCCTAGCTGTCTTGGGGTCCAGGGAAAGGAGAAACTTTGGAGCTTAACCAAGGATTCAGCTGGCTTCTGAGACTCAAGCTTCCTGTATGCCCACCACTCCCCACTCACCCCGTCCTCGGAACCCTCTCTGCAAGCTGTAACTAGAATGCTCTGCTTTTTCTTATTTATGTATTAGGGTTCCAAGTAAGATTTCTTTCATAAAGATGTTTTTGCTTCCACATACAAAATTTTAAAACTACTCCAGTTTGGCTGGAATATTAGTTATCCATTTATTTAATAAGCATTATTAAACACGAACTATATGCAAAGAACTCTGCTAATTACTGGGGATTCAGAAAGGGAGAATAGTGGGGAGGGGCAAAGGTGGGGAGTGGAAAGAATATTGTAAACACAGGGGACAGTACATGGTAAGATCTTGTAGCAGGGGGAGACAATGGTGTAAGTCACAGTAAATATTTTTTACATAGTATTATTTGACTGTTCAAGTTCTTGTTATGAAGAATAATGCCAAACGCTGACCAATGCTTAAGGTGAATGAAGATTGTGAACCAGTAGATCTGGCAATGCAGAAACTCCAGTGACCTTAATTCTGTTACAGAAATCTCAGTAGGGAGATATGAATAATATTAACAAGAAATGATTAACTTGGTCATATGGTTTGGCTGTGTCCCCACCCAAATCTCATCTTGAATTGTAGCTCCCATAATTCCCACGAGTTGTGGGAGGGACCTGGTGGGAGATAATTGAATCACAGGGGCGGTTTCTCCCATGCTATTCTCATGGTAGTGAATAAGTCTCATGAGATCTGATGGTTTTATAAGAGGAAACCCCTTTTGCTTCGTTCTCATTCTCTCTTGTCTGCTGCCATGTAAGATGTGCCTTTGTCTTCCACCGTGATTGTGAGGCCTCCCCAGCCACATGGAACTGTAAGTCCATTCGATCTCTTTTTCTTTATAAATTACCCAGTCTCAGGTGTGTCTTTATCAGCAGTGTGAAAATGAACTAATACATTTGGGGAGTGAGATAACAGCAGTATAGGCAGATGCAAAGGAAATTTAAAAGATAGAATTGCTATGATAAGGAATTTGAGTGAAGAGATGATAATGACCTTGCAGATTCTAACACAGTGACTAGAATGATAGAACAAACTTAGAGAGAATGAGATCAACGTCGCTTTGGACATATGAGACTTGAGGTACTTGAAATTCCAAGTTCAAAAGCCTAGCAGCCTTCTGGAAATACAACCCAACAAATGCAGCAGGGCTCAAAACAGATGGAGGGTATTTGGAGACACTTAAAGTTCATTAAGTCATATCAGGCACTCAATAATTAGAGATATTTTACATTAAAGATTAAAATGCAATTTTAAATATCTACCAGGCAGCTGGGCACAGTGGCTCACGCTTGTAATCCCAGCACTTCGGGAGGCCGAGGTGGGCAGATCACGAGGTCAGGAGATAGAGACCATGGTGAAACCCCGTCTCTACTAAAAATACAAAAAATTAGCCGGGCGTGGTGGCGGATGCCTGTAGTCCCAGCTACTCGGAGAGGCTGAGGCAGGAGAATGGCGTGAACCCGGGAGGCGGAGCTTGCAGTGAGCCGAGATTGCGCCACTGCATTCCAGCCTGGGTGACAGAGCGAGACTCCGTCTCCAAAAATAAAAATAAAAATAAAAATAAATAAATATCTACCAGGTAAATCCTAAGTTCCCTTTTATAAATTCTTTCCCCACAATAGGAAAGACACAACATATGAGAAAAAAATAAAAGACAGGAAGAGTATTTAAAGAAAATTGAAAAAGAATAATGACAAAGGCATAGACTCGAAGAAAAGAGCCACTGGCATTAAGAAAACTACACAGATGAAAGGGCTAGGAAATAAAAGGACAAGCCAAGGACATTTGGTGGGGGAAGAAATGTGGAAAATAATGAAAAAGAATCAAAGGGGAAAATAAGAAAGGAAATGTAAAAAATTGGGGGAAATATGAAAACTTGAAAGTTCTATGGACATAAAAACATGTTGTTTTCATTGCATAATACCTAAAAAACAGACTGATTAGGAGGGCTATCGCTGCCCTTTAAATCTTTCAGAAAAATCATTTAACTTTTCTTGAACATAAGAGAGCTAAGTTCTCAAGGTAACAAACCAGCCTCAAAGTTTAAAAAAGGCAAGTGCCTCTGAGGAGAGTCAAACATAAGCCCTGGCCAGGTGGAGTAGGGTATGGGAGGAAAATAGGATGCCACATAAAGGGATAAAAAGATTTTAGCTTAAAGTTTATTATGAATTGCTAACAGCTCAGTGTGAACTTACCTGAAAGTATAGGAGCCCCTGGGAGCCACAGACATAAAGAGTGTTTGAACCACTTCACAGGCTCTTCTCCACCACCATCAACATATACTAATGAGAGAGTATAATGCCAAAGGGGCAGGGCGAGAGACCACAGAAAACTTCCCTTGGCCCATGTGCTTGGGAGAGGGGAGGGGTAGCCTCCACTGCAGGAGAGGCAAAAAGCCCCATCTAGATCCTTTCCCCTTCTCTCTCTTACGGAATAAATGCCTTAAGAGCATGGGGAAAAGGCAGGGCACAGGTAGGGCCCAACTGCAGCTAGGAGAAGCAGACAGGAAAACAAAACCAAAAACTCGTACCACTGGGAAAGGAGGAAGGAACCGTCCTGGGCTCTGACCATTCAAGATCTCTTACTACTGAGGGAAAGGCAGAAAACTTTTTCCCCACAAGGTCTACCAAAGGTATAAGGCTATCATACGAATAGCAGGGAGTATGGATATCATATGAAAGAGGGGCAGAATCATTTGGAAAGTTCCACTCTTGAGACCCAGGTTCACAGGGACTGCCTAAGACTGGGAATAAAAAAAGGACAACAGGAAAGGCCCTTTTACCTCAGCCCCAACACCAGGCTAGCTAGCATTAAGTATCAATTAAAAGTAGTCTACCACTGAAGGAGGGGCAAGGACAGAGAGAAAACCTACTCAAAGGTATGGGCTCCTAGGGAAGACCAAAAGTTGAGGCAGAACATGATCATTGAGAAATATCCTAAAGATTCAACCCCCAACTTAACTACAAGATAGCCCTGGGGGAAATTTGAAGACTGTAGTACAATGAAGGTAACCACAGCAAAACAAACAAACCCATTTCAACTTCTGACTACACTGACTTAATGTACCCCACCACAACAATAGAGAGGCACGCCCATTACTTAGGTATAAATACAATTTACCAGCGTCTCTGCTGTCCTAAACACAATGCCTGGTTTCAATCAACCAAAAATTATAAGACTAAAAAAAAAACCCACTGTTAAGAAGCAAAGGAGATGTGACCCAATTGTTGAAACAATCAAAGAATTTAAAATAAATTATTGTATTAAAAGTTCTAGTGGAAAATGTGGACAACATGCATGGACAAATGGGAAATTTTAGCAGAGTGATGAAAACTAATAGAAAGACCCAAATAGAAATGCAACAGTGAAAAATCATAAGTGATAAAGAATTACTTTGACAGGTTCCTCAGTAGATTCAACACTGCCAAGCCCACGGAGGAAAAAAAGTTAATGAACTTAAAGATGAGTAAATACAAGTTACCCAATCTGAAATATTAAAGGAAAAAATAATTAAAAATACAGAGCAGAACATCTAAGAGCTATGAAACAATATCAAGAGGTCTAACACATGTGTAATTGGAATCCCAGTGTACACAAGAAAGAATAGGGGATGAGAAATATTTGAAGAAATAATGGCCAACATTTTCCAAAAATAATTAAAAAAATCAGACTACAGATTCAAGAAGTTCAGAGAACACTACGAATCACCATCCTACCACCACTTAAAAACCCTTCACTTGGACACATCATATTCAAACTGCTGAAAAACAAAGATACAGTGAAAATCTTGAAGGCAGTCAGAAAAAAACACGTATTACATGAGGAAGAATGAAGATAATGATTACAGCATATTTCGTTTCTGAAACTACGCAAACCTCATAGGATGAGTTGGAAAGTATTCTCAGCGCTTGTATTTTATGGAAAAGTTGGTAGAAGAAGAATATTACTTCTTTAAATACTTGACAGTGACACTGTCTGGGATGGGAGAATTCTTTGTTGAAAAAGTTTTACTATGAACTTGATTTTAAAAATAGATATAGGACTATTCATGTTGTTTTTCTTGAGAAAATTCTTAAGCCTTCAGAATTTGTATCTGTACACAATGGACTTTGAGGACGGGGGAAAGGGTGAGAAGTGGGTGAGGGATAAGAGACTACAAATTGGGTTCAGCCTGTACTACTTGGGTGATGGGTGCACCAAAACCTCACCAATCACTAAATACCACCTATTCCCCAAAAACCTATGGAAATAAAAAAGAATTTTTAAAGAAGATTAATTAAAAAAGAAATTTGTAAAGAAATCTGTTCATTTCATCCAATTTGTCAAATGTATTGCCATAAAGTTTCTTATAAAATGTATTTATTATCCTTTTACTGACTTCATGGTCTACAGTTCTCTCTTTCATTTCTATATTGGTGGTTTGCATCTTTTCTCTTTTTCTTTGGTCTGGTTAAAGACATCAATTTTATTAACCTCAAAAACCAAAGTTTTAGATTAGTTGAACCAGGTCGTATTCAAAGAGAGGGTTAGAAATAGCTTACTCTAATGAGGGAGCAATGAAGCTGAAACTTGAGAGAGGCAATGAGTGCAAGTGTCCTAAAATGAATAAGAAATCGGGGAGTTCTAGGAACAATTATTTAAAAAAATAAAGAAAGCAACAACAACAATGTGGGTGGAGTGTGGAAACAAGAGAGGAGACTGTTGCAATACGAGGCCTGGTAGGAAAACAGAGGCTATATGACACTGTTATATATGGTAAGGATTATACGGTAAGGATTTACATAGGAATTTATACTGAAAGCAAATGGAAGCCACTAAAGGGTATTACATAGCAGAGTAACATGATAAGTTCATTTTGAAAAGCTCAGTCTGGCAGTAGGATGGGAAATGAACTGAAGTTCGGGAATAGAAATGGAGAAGAATAATTAGGTGGTTGTTACAGCAATTTAGATGGGAGTAGGAATTTAGACTGGAAGGTGGCAAAGAAATTGAAAGATTCAAATGCTGATAAGTAATGATTGATTTATGATTGACTTATTGAGTTATTTTTTATTTGTGGTAATAAATAGGACATTTATTTAGCACTTATTACATACCAGGAATTAATCTAAGCATTTTATGTGAGTTAATACAAGACCATGTAGCTAGTAGTAGAAAGAGCAGGGATGAAAGCCAGGCAGAGCCTATGCTCTAAGTTCTTGCTCTTACTGCCTCTTGGATGTTAGGATTAAAGAAAGGAGAAAAATAGAAGGAAGAATCTCTGGTTTCTGGGTTAAGTGACTGGGTACTAATTACTGAAATAAGAAACATGAGAGAAAAACCATGTTTTGGAAAGAAATGATAATCTCAGCTTTAGATAAAACCAAGAGAGACATTTTATCACATTCTTAATAAATCCAAATCTGCAAGGACAAATGAGGAAGTCCTCTTTACGGTGTCATGATAAAGAGTTCATTCATATACCCTGGAAATTATTAAAGGACATTTAGTTAAATATAAACATAAACACTGTCATGTTCCACATAATGACATTTCAGTCAACAATGGACCACACATACAATGGTGGTCCCTGTAAAGTTATTATGGAGCTGAAAAATCTCTATCACCTAATGATTTCTTAGCCATGGTAACCTTGTAGCCCAGTGCATTACTCACATGTTTGTGGTGATGCTGGTGTAAACAAACCTACTGTGCTGCCAGTCATATTAAAGTATAGCACATGGCCGGGAGCGGTGGCTCACGCTTGTAATCCCAGCACTTTGGGAGGCTGAGGCGGGCGGATCACAAGGTCAGGAGATCGAGACCACGGTGAAACCCCGTCTCTACTAGAAATACAAAAAAATTAACCGGGCGTAGTGGTGGGCGCCTGTAGTCCCAGCTACTCGGAGAGGCTGAGGCAGGAGAATGGCATGAACCCGGGAGGTGGAGCTTGCAGTGAGCCAAGATTGTGCCACTGCACTCCAGCCTGGGCGACAGAGCAAGACTCTGTCTCAAAAAAAAAAAAAAAAAAGTATAGCACATACAATTATGTATAGTGCATAATACTTGATAATGGTAATAAATGACTATGTTACTAGTTTATGTATTTACTATACTATTAATCCTTATTTTAGAGTACATTCCACTAGTACAACCACTGTGGAAAACAGTACGGAGATTCCTTAAAGAACTACAAGTAGAATTACCATTCCATCCAGCAATCCCACCACTGGGGACCTACCCAAAGGAAAAGTCATTATATGAAAAAGAGATATGCACACATGTTTATAGCATCACAATTCACAGTTGTAAGGATATGCAACCAGCCTAAATACCCATCAACCAAGGAGTCGATAAAGAAAATATAGTATATATTCACTATGGAAAACTATTTGGCCATAAAAAGGAATGAAATGTCTTTTGCAGCAACTTGAGTGGAGCTGGAAGCCATTATTCTAAGTAAGTGACTCAGGAATGGAAAACCAAATATGCTATGTTCTCACTTAAAAGTGGGAGCTAAACTATGAGGATGCAAAGACATAAGAATGATATGGACTTTGGGAACTGAGGAGAATAAGAGTCGGAGGAGAGTGAGAGATCAAAGATTACATATTGCATGTACGCTGCTCAGGTGAATGTTTGTACCAAAATCTCAGAAATCGCCACTAAAGAACTTATCCATGTAACCAAAACCACCTGTACCCCAAAGCTATTGAAATAAAAATAATTTTTTAAAAACAAGTATATGCCTAATACTTTTTAAAAATGTTAACTGTGAAACAGCCTCAGGAAGGTCTTTCAGGAGGCATTCCAGAAGAAATCATTGCTATCACAGGAGGTGACAGCTGCATGCAGGTTATTCCCCCTGAAATGGGGATGCAGAGGTGGAAGACGGTGATATCAATGATGTTGACCCTCTGTAGGCCTAGGCTAATGTTGTACGTGTGTGTGTGTGTGTGTGTGTGTGTGTGTGTGTGTGTGTGTGTGTTTAACAAAAAAAAATTTTTAAGTGAAAAATAAAAATAGAAATAGAAATAGAAAAATAGAAATAGAAAAATAAAAAAACTTACAGAATATGGATATAAAGAAAGAAAATATTTTGGTATAGCTATACAATGTGTTTGTGTTTTAAACTAAGTGTTATTATAAAAATGTCAAAAGTTTAAAAAATTAAATATAAAGTGAAAAAGTTATAGTAAGCTATTACTGAAGAAAAAAAACTCTATAAACTTAGTGTAGCCTAAGTGTACAGTGTTCATAAGTCTCCAGTAGTGCACAGTAATGTCCTAGGTGTTCATATTCATTCACCACTCACTCACTGACTCACCCAGATCAACTTCCAGTCCTGCAAGTTCCATTCATGATACGTACCCTACGGAGGTACCATTTTTTATCTTTTAAACCGTATTTTTATCGTACCTTTTTATGTTTAACAATGTTTAGATATGCAAATACTTACCATTGTATTACAATTGCCTAGAATATTCAGTACATCAACAGATTTGTAGCCGGGAGCAATAGGCTACATCACATAGCCTAGGTGTTTAGTAAGCTACACCATCTAGGTTTGTGTAAGTACACTCTATGATGCTCACACAATGACTAAATCACCTACTGACACATTTCTCAGAACATATTCCCATAATGAAGTGATATATGGTTGTAATTAATTATAGATATAGATGTAGATAAATTACCAAGGGTAAACAAAAAAAATGTTTCTTTGGAGTTTCAGTTTTGGTAGCTTATATAGCACTAGTCTTCTTGCAGATAACAATTATAAACTCTGGACAAAATATTTTAAAAATTTTGAAGGTAATGGGGAGTGGCCAAAAGAAGGTAGAAATTGAAGGGGGTTTGACTCTTGAAAAACTGGAACCATATTAAATGAAATATATGCCTAATAAGCTTATCATCTGAGTTAACTCCTCAGGTCCACACTGTACATGGTGTCTAGAAATGAAGCAGAAAGGTACAGTCTTTTAGGTATAAAGAGTCTGAAAAAGGTGAATGGTACTTCTGGAAAAGTTATAAAACCGGGCAGACATTTTAGAAAGAAAGAACAAAAATGGATAGCTTTAAAATTGCAAATAAATTTCCTCCAAACCCTGAAAGATCCCTAAGCTGTGCATAGTTGAAACGCCAAAGAGTTCAAGGGTAAAACAATATTTGAAAGTCTGAAAGATGTAACCAGAATTTTCAGCTGCTGCCCAACACAGGAAAGAGAGAGATTTGGAAGCACATCCTTCTAAGTCAGAGGGTCTTGGTAAACACCTTGGTCTTTCTATTGAAGTCCCAGAAGAGCCATGTCTCAGAGTAAAATCTACTTCCCCAAACTAAGGAATTCCCTGTAGAACTAAGGACAATATAAAAAATAGACCTACCCTCGAAAAGAGAAATCAAGCCTCCACTTATTGAAATAACCTGCCAGTAACTTAGCTGCACACTAGAATATAAATTAATACTCTTCAGAGAAAAATAAAAAATCCGACATCTCAACAATGCATTGCCCAGAATATCCAAAATATAATAAAAATCACTATTTAGGAAAATATGACCTGTAGTAAAGGGAAAAGTCAGTTAAAATAAATTTGCCAACAAATGGAAAAGGAAGTTAAAATAACTATGATTAATATGTTACAGTGTATAGGGCATATAAAATAATGGGTAAACTATGGGGAATTTTAGAAGTAATTTGGAAAAGTTACAAAAAATATAAATAATATAACTGAAAAAATATAGTATATTAAATAATATTATATGCGATTAATAGCTGACTGAACAGAATGAAATAATACATCAGTAAACTTAAAGACAAAATAAAGCACAGAAAGAAAAGAAAATTAGAAAAATTTGAACAATGCATCAAAAGTACCTAATATATGTGAGTTTCAATAAGTCTAATATATGTGATTGCAGCCAGAAAAAAAGAGGTGAGAGAGAAGATGGGGTAGAAAAAAATGAAGAATAGCTAATTTTTTTTCCAACTTTGATTCATGAAAAATGTCAGCATACAGATCCAAATAACTGAAAAATCTTCAAGCAAGATAAACCTCTAGCTTGACTCTCTGATAGTGAGAGGAAAAGAAATAAAATAAATATTAGCAATAAAAAAGATCTACCAGATACTAAAAAGATTTAAAAAATTCTAAACAACATTATGCTAATAAATTCACCAGTCTAGATAAAATGGATTTAAAAAAAAAAAATTTGTGTTCAAAAGTGCTACAAGAAAATAGAAAATCTGAATAGTCCTCTATGTAATATAAAAATGAAACTCATGATTAAAAACCTTCCTATAAAGAACACTAGAAGCCCAAATGACCTCGCTAGTGAATTATATCAATGAGCTAAGGAAAAATTATACCAATGTTACACAAACTCTTTAAGAAATGAAAGAAAGTGGAACCAGTTCTCAACTAAATATGAGGCCATCATAATCTTTACATCAAAACCAGAGAAGAATCATTGCTAAAAAATAAATTACAGACCAGTATTTCCCATAAATGTTGATGCAAAAAAGTTTTATATATAATACAATTTTTATTTTATATACTTGATTTACTAATATTATTAGTAAATATTAGAAATATTAGTAAATATATATTAGAGATATATAAATTAGTATATATACTAATATAAATAGATACATATCTATTTATTTATACATATTCTAATATAGAGACATATATCCATTTATATTACTATATATTACTTTTATATGATATAACTACTTATTACTATTTCTATTACTATTTATAGGTATATGTATATATAGTAATATAGTATATATAGTATTTATAGGTATATGTATATATAGTAATATATATCTGTTACTATATTATCTTACTATATATCCATATACTAATATATATTTATATTACTATATATTACTATTTATACTATATTACTATTTATTACTATTTACATTACTACATATACTTATATATATATATGTATATCCATATCCCTCCCAGTGGGATTTAATCCAAGAATGTAAGGTTGTTTCAATATTCAAAAAAATCAACAAACATCACAATCGATGTGGAAAAGCTAATGCAAATTTTGACGCCCATTCATGAATAAAACGCTCAGCAAACTAGTAACAAAAGGAAATTTCCTCAGTCTAATAAAGGAAAAGGCATCTATGAAAAACCTATAACTAACATTATACTTAATGATTAAAGACTGAATACTTTACCCCTTCTAAGATTAGTAAAAAAGTAAGCATGTTCACTCTCACTACTTTTATTAAACATTGTGCCAGAGGCCCTTGGCAATGCAATAAGGTAAGAGAAAGACATAAAATGCATAAACACTGGAGTGGAAGAAATAAAATTGTCCTTATCTGCAGGCAATATAATTGTATACATAAAAATTGCTAAGTAATCCAAAATAATCTATTAAATCTAGTAAGAAAATTTAGTACATTTGCAGGATACAAGGACAATAAAAACCATTGTGTTTCTATATACTAGCAACAGCAAGTGAAAAATGAAATTCAAAAGCACCATCTGTAATAGTATCAAAAAACCATAAAATACCCAGGAATAAGTTGAATATAAGCTGTCCAACACATTTACTCTGAATACTACCAAACAATGTTGAGAGAAATTAATGAAGACACAAAGAAATAGTGAGATGACCCATGTTTATTGATTGAGATAAACAGTATTAAGATGTAACTTCTCACTAAATTGATCTTTAGATTCATGGAATCTCAATAAAATTCCTAACAAGTTTTTGTAGAAACTGACAAGCTAATTTTCAAAATTTATGTAAAAATGAAAAGAGCTAAGATAGCCAAAACAATCTTGAAAAAGTAGAATAAAGTTGGAGGACTTACACTATCTAATTTCAAGATTTACTACTATAAAGCTATAATATCAAATAAGTGTTGCAATGACATGAGACTAGACAAATATATAACAGAGTCTTGAAAGAGATCCACCATCATATGGTGATCTGGTTTTTACGTAAGTGCCAAAACAATATATTTGGCGACCAAAGGAAAGTCTTTTCAACAAATGGGACTGAAACAACGGGTATCCATATAGGAAGAAAATTGATCCTTGACTCCTACTTCAAACTCTACATACAAATTATTTTGAGATGAATCACTGACATAACATTAAAGATAAAACTATAATGCTTTTATAAAAGAAATTGCCATATATTTTCACAAACATAAGGCAGACAAAAAATTTTTACACAAGACAGATAGAATGGACCATCAGAGGAAATTTTGAAAAATGAGACTTCATCAAAATTCAAAATTGCTCATCAAAAGACATTACTAGTAAAATAAATAAGCTAGCCACAGACAGGGTGAAAGAATTCATAATACCTATGTGTGTGAAGGATTGTATTTAGGAAATTTATAAAACTTGTATAGCCCAGTAATAAAAGAGACAACCGAATAAAAACAATAGGGAAAGACACTTCATAAAAGATATAAAAATGACCAATATGTACATAAAATGTTTTCAACATTATCAGCTGCCAGGAAAATGCAAATTAAAACTACAATAAACTATTCCTGCCTATCTGCCACAATGGCTAAAATTAAAAGATTTGTCTACCAAGTATTAGTTATGCTGTAAAACATCTGATACTCTAATATGTTGCAGGTAGAAGTGAAAAATGGTATCACTTTGGAAAAGTATTTGGCATTTTTTTATAAAGGTAAACATATACAACTCAGTGACCCAGCCATTCTACTTCCAGCTATTTACCCAAAAGAAATGAAAATGTATTTCTACAAAAGTTTGTACAGAAATGTTTATAGCAACTTTATTTATAACAGGCTGTCAGGCCTCTGAGCCCAAGCTAAGCCATCATATCCCCTGTGACCTGCACGTATACAACCAGATTGCCGGTTCCTGCCTTAACTGATGACATCCCACCACAAAAGAAGTGAAAATGGCCTGTTCCTGCCTTAAGTGATGACACTGTCTTGTGAAATTCCTTCTCCTGGCTCATTCTGTGCTCAAAAGCTCCCTTACTGAGCACCTTGTGACCCCCGCTCTGCCCGCCAGAGAACAAACCCTCTTTGACTATAATTTTCCTTTACCTACCCAAATCCTATAAAACGGCCCCACCCTTATCTCCCTTCACTGACTCTCTTTTCGGACTCAGCCCACCTGCACCCAGGTGATTAAAAGCTTTATTGCTTACACAAAGCCTGTTTGGTGGTCTCTTCACACGGACGCACATGAAATTTGGTGCCATGACTCGGATCGTGGGAACCTCCCTTGGGAGATCAATCCCCTGTCCTCCTGTTCTTTGCTTGGTGAAAAAGATCCACCTATGACCTCAGGTCCTCAGACCCACCAGCCCAAGGAACATCTCACCAATTTTAAATTGGGTAAGGGGCCTCTTCTTACTCTCTTCTCCAACCTCTCTCACTGTCCCTCAACCACTTTCTCCTTTCCACTCTTCAATCTCTCCCTTCTTTTAATTTCAATTCCTTTCATTTTCTGGTAGAGACAAAGGAGACACGTTTTATCCGTGGACACAAAACTCCGGCGCTGGTCACGGACTGGGAAGGCAGCCTTCCCTTGGTGTTTAATCATTGCAGGGACGCCTCTCTGATTATTCACCCATGTTTCAGAGGTGTCAGACCATGCAGGGAGGCCTGCCTTGGTCCTTCACCCTTAGCGGCAAGTCCCGCTTTTCTGGGGAAGCAGCAAGTACCCCAACCCCTTCTCTTCGTGTCTCTACCCCTTCTCCACCTTTCTGGGGGGCAAGAAACCCCCAACCCCTTCTCCTTCACTCTTAGCAACAAGTCCCACTTTTCTAGAGGAGGGGCAATTACCCCAACCTCGTATCTCTGTGCCCCAATCCTTTATTTCTGCACCCCAACCTCTTATATCTCTGTGCCCCAATCCCTTATTTCCACACTCCAACCTCTCATCTCTGTTCCCCAATCCCTTATTTCCATGCCCCGACCTCTTATCTCTGTGCCCCAATCCCTTATTTCCATGCCCCGACCTCTTATCTCTGCACCCCATCCCTTATTTTCACACCCCAATCTCATCTCTGTGCCCCAACCCCCTATATCCGTGCCCCAACCCCTTTCCCACTTTTCTGGAAGGTAGGAACCCCTGAACCCCTTCCCTCCGTGTCTCTATTCTCTCTTTTCTCTATGCTTGCTTCCTTCACTATGGGCAGCCTTCCACCCTCCATTCCTCCTTCTTCTCCCTTAGCCTGTGTTCTCAAAAACTTAAAACCTCTTCAACTCACACCTGACCTAAAACCTAAATGCCTTATTTTCTTCTGCAATGCCGCTTGACCCCAATACAAACTCCCCAATACAAACTCGACAGTAGTTCCAAATAGCCAGAAAATGGCACTTTCAATTTTTCCATCCTGCAAGATCTAAATAATTCTTGTCATAAAATGGGCAAACTGTCTGAGGTGCCTGACGTCCAGGCATTCTTTTACATATCGGTCCCTTCCTAGTCCCTGTGCCCAGTGCAACTCATCCCAAATCTTCCTTCTTTCCCTCCCACCTGTCCCCTCAGTCCCAACCCCAAGTGTCGCTGAGTCTTTCTAATCTTCCTTTTCTACAGACCCATCTGACCTCTCCCCTCCTCCCCACGCTGCTCCTCGCCAGGCCGAGCTAGGTCCCAATTCTTCCTCAGCCTCTGCTCCTCCACCCTATAATCCTTTTATCACCTCCCCTCCTCACACCCGGTCCGGCTTACAGTTTCGTTCCGTGACTAGCCCTCCCCCACCTGCCCAGCAATTTACTCTTAAAAAGGTAGCTGGAGCTAAAGGCATAGTCAAGGTTAATGCTCCTTTTTCCTTATCCCAAATCAGATAGCTTTTAGGCTCTTTTTCATCAAATATAAAAGTCCAGCCCAGTTCATGACTTGTTTGGCAGCAACCCTGAGACACTTTACAGCCCTAGACCCTAAAAGGTCAAAAGGCCATCTTATTCTCAAAATACATTTTATTACCCAATCTGCTCCTGACATTAAATAAAACTCCAAAAATTAAATTCCGGACCTCAAACCCCACAACAGGATTTAATTAACCTCGCCTTCAAGGTGTACAATAATAGAAAAAAGTTGCAATTCCTTGCCTCCACTGTGAGATAAACCCCAGCCACATCTCCAGCACACAAGAACTTCCAAATGCCTGAACCACAGCAGCCAGGCGTTCCTCCAGAACCTTCTACCCCAGAAGCTTGCTACAAGTGCCAGAAATCTGACCACCAGGCCAAGGAATGCCTGCAGCCCAGGATTCCACCTAAGCCGTGTCCCATCTGTGCAGGACCCCACTGGAAATCAGACTGTTCAACTCACCTGGCAGCCACTCCCAGAGCCCCTGGAACTCTGGCCCAAGGCTCTCTGACTGACTCCTCGGCTTAGCGGCTGAAGACTGACGCTGCCCGATCGCCTCGGAAGCCCCATAGACCATCACCGACGCCGAGCTTAGGGTAACTCTCACAGTGGAAGGTAAGTCCGTCCCCCTAGTCAATACGGAGGCTACCCACTCCACATTACCTTCTTTTCAAGGGCCTGTTTCCCTTGCCTCCGTAACTGTTGTGGGTATTGACAGCCAGGCTTCTAAACCCCTGAAAACTCCCCCACTCTGGTGCCAACTGGACAACACTCTTTTATGCACTGTTTTTTAATTATCCCCACCTGCCCAGTTCCCTTATTAGGCCGAGATATTTTAACCAAATTATCTGCTTCCCTTACTATTCCTGGACTACAGCCGCATCTCATTGCCTCCCTTCTCCCCAACCCAAAGCCTCCTTCGCGTCTTCCTCTCGTATCCCCCCACCTTAACCCACAAGTATGGGACATCTCTACTCCTTCCCATGTTTGGTAACATGCCCGTTACCATCCCATTAAAACCTAATCACCCTTACCCGGCTCAACGCCAGTAACCCATCCCACAGCACACTTTAAAAGGATTAAAGCCTGTTATCACTCGCCTGCTACAGCATGAGCTTCTAAAACCTATAAACTCTGCTTACAATTCCCCCATTTTACCTGTCCAAAAACTGGACGAGTCTTACAGATTAGTTCAGGATCTGCGCCTTATCAACTAGATTGTTTTGCCTATCCATCCTGTGGTGCCTAACCCATACACTCTTTTGTCCTCAATACCTTCCTCCACAACTCACTATTCCGTTCTCGATCTTAAAGATGCTTTTTTCACTATTCCCCTGCACCCCTCATCCCAACCTCTCTTTGCTTTCACTTAGACTGACCCTGACACCCATTAGGCTCAGCGAATTACCTGGGCTGCACTGCCGCAAGGCTTCACAGACAGCCCCCTTTACTTCAGTCAAGCCCAAATTTCATCCTCATCTGTTACCTATCTCGGCATAATTCTCACAAAAACACACGTGCTCTCCCTGCTGATCGTGTCCAATTAATACAAAACAACAACTCCTTTCCTTCCTAGGCATGGTTAGCACGGTCAGAATTCTTACACAAGAGCCAGGACCGCACCCTGTAGCCTTTCTGTCCAAACAATTTGACCTTATTGTTTTAGCCTAGCCCTCACGTCTGCGTGCAGCGGCTGCCGCTGCTTTAATACTTTTAGAGGCCCTAAAAATCACAAACTATGCTCAACTCACTCTCTACAGTTCTCATAATTTCCAAAATCTATTTTCTTACTCACACCTGACGCATATACTTTCTGCTCCCCCGGCTCCTTCAGCTGTACTCACTCTTTGTTAAGTCTCCACAATTACCATTGTTCCTGCCCCGGACTTCAATCTGGCCTCCCACATTATTCCAGATACCACACCTGACCCTCATGACTGCATCTCTCTGATCCACCTGACGTTCACCCCATTTCCCCACGTTTCCTTCTTCCCTGTTTCTCACCCTGATCACACTTAGTTTATTGATGGCAGTTCCACCAGGCCTAATCGCCACACACCAGCAAAGCAGGCTATGCTACAGTACAAGCCACTAGCCTGCCTCTTAGAACCTCTCATTTCCTTTCCATCGTGGAAATCTATCCTCAAAGAAATAACTTCTCAGTGTTCCATCTGCTATTCTACTACTCATGGATTATTCAGGCCCCCTCCTTTCCCTACACATCGAGCTCAAGGATTTGCCCCCACCCAGGACTGGCAAATTAGCTTTACTCAACATGCCCCAAGTAAGATAACTAAAATACCTCTTAGTCTAGGTAGACACTTTCACTGGATAAGTAGAGTCCTTTCCTACAAGGTCTGAGAAGGCCACCGCAGTCATTTCTTCCCTTCTGTCAGACATAATTCTTCAGTTTAGCCTTGTCATTCCCTTCTGTCAGATATAATTCCTCAGTTTAGCCTCCCCACCTCTATGCAGTCTGATAACAGACCAGCCTTTATTAGTCAAATCAGCCAAGCAGTTTTTCAGGCTCTTAGTATTCAGTGAAACCTTTATATCCCTTACAGTCCTCTGTCTTAGGAAAAGTAGAACAGACTAATGGTCTTTTAAAAACACACCTCACCAAGCTCAGCCACCAACTTAAAAAGGACTGGACAATACTTTTACCACTTTCGCTTCTCAGAATTCAGGCCTGTCCTGGGAATGCTACAGGGTACAGCCCATTTAAGCCCCTGTATAGACACTCCTTTTTATTAGGTCCCAGTCTCATTCTAGACACCAGACCAACTTAGACTGTGCCCCAAAAAACTTGTCATCCCTACTATCTTCCGTCTAGTCATAATTCTATTCACCATTCTCAACTACTCATACATGCCCTGCTCTTGTTTACACTGCCAGTTTACACTGTTTCTGCAAGCCATCACAGCTGATATCTCCTGGTGCTATCCCCAAATCGCCACTCTAAACTCTTGAAGTAAATAAATAATCTTTGCTGGCAGGACTATGCTGAATCTCCTTAGGCACTCTCTAATCAGATGTCCTGGGTCCTCCCAATCCTTTGATCTTTTATACCTGTTTTTCTCCTTCTCTTATTCCATTTAGTTTTTCAATTCATACAAAACCGTATCCAGGCCATCACCAATAATTCTACACGACAAGTGTTTCTTCTAACAACCCCACAATATCACCCCTTACCACAAAATCTTCCTTCAACTTAATCTCTCCCACTCTATGTTCCCACACCGCCCCTAATCCCACTCAAAGCAGCCCTGAGAAACATCGCCCATTCTCTCTCTCCATACCACCCCCCCAAAATTTTCGCTGCCCCCACACTTCAACACTATTTTATTTTTCTTATTAATATAAGAAGGCAGGAATGTCAGGCCTCTGAGCCCAAGCCAAGCCATCACATCCCCTGTGACTTGCATGTATATGCCCAGATGGCCTGAAGTAACTGAAGAATCATAAAAGAAGTGAAAATGCCCTGCCCCGCCTTAACTGATGACATTCCACCACAAAAGAAGTGTAAATGGCCGGTCCTTGCCTTAAGTGATGACATTATCTTGTGAAAGTCTTTTTCCTGGATCATCCTGGCTCAAAAACCTCCCCCACTGAGCACCTTTTGACCCCCACTCCTGCCCACCGGAGAACAAACCCCCTTTGACTGTAATTTTCCTTTACCTGCCCAAATCTTATAAAACGGCCCCACCCCTATCTCCCTTCGCTGATTCTCTTTTCGGACTCAGCCCGCCTGCACCCAGGTGAAATAAACAGCCATGTTGCTCACACAAAGCCTGTTTGGTGGTCTCTTCACACGGAGGAGCATGAAAGTATCTATGCATTTATAGTGCATGTTAAACCTCGTGCTATTTTAAGCAAAAAACTAATGTCTGTTTGAGTGACCACTAAAAGGACCATTTTGGCTATGTTTATAAATTCTGGTAACTTGTGCCAAATCTATCAAGTTTGCCAAAAAAAAAAAAAAAAGAATTTACTATACTTATTCAGATCTTTCCCTACAGTTTCAATAAACACGTAAAGTTAATAAATGATGAAATATAAATTGCAATCCAATATAAACAGTAAGACTCAGAAGAAAGATCATTAAGAAAAAGTACCTCCAAAAAAGAACTTCAGGAGAACTAGATGATGCAGCTATATTCAAAGAAAGTATGTGATGAGAGGACCAATTAAACAATGGTATTTCTAATCTTCCCATCAATATTATCATTTGTTTGGATTTGTTCTATATTTATATTATATCTTTGTTTATATTTTATGTTTTCCTTATTAAATACTGTTGAAGATTAAAATAAAAGGGTATGATCAGATCACTTAAATTTCTAGAAAAGCAATCTGAACTCTAGATGTTTTGGTCAAGAGATCACTCTCCTTCCTGTACTTAGATTTGGCCAATTCAAAGAACCAATTAAACCATATATTCTTGGGTTTTCTTGAAGCTGGGTTTATTTGCAAATCCCCTCCCCCCTTCTGGGAGGTAAAGGACAGGAAATGAAAAGGTTATTTTCTGCTTGGAAGGTCTTGTAAGAAGAACTTGGTAGTTTCACACAGAGGTGCCCCATTCATAATCACAACACCTAACAATGAACTAGCTGTTCAAAGCTGTTTTAAATTCAAATGAGAAGATTAACAAACATCTCTAAAGCATTCCTAACCCCCAATCTCTTTTAAAAATTAATTGTTTTCAAAACCCCTCCTTACGTTTCTCTAGCAAACAGCTGCACAAGACAAACAAAGTGAACAATCATACAGTATAGAATGCTCTGTGCAGAGCCTAAATAAAGCAAGCTACAAAATTGATGAATTCCTTCACAAACCATTTCTAACACATAATGCAGGACAAGCGGAAATCAGACCATGTGTTACACCACAAAGTCCCTTAGCTGTGCAAATCATTAGAATTTGATCTTGATCCCAGGGTGTTTACAATCGTGTGATATAGTCTTTCCACCATACTACTCAAACTATCCTTGTGTTATATACTTTGTATACTATGTCCGCTTTGACTACTCATGCAAGGTATAGCATGATAAATTAGAGAAATTTAATTGCAATTGGGCGTAATTGATTCAAAATTTTCTAATAAACTCAAATGAATGATAATTTCCTGATACATTCTTTCTTTTTTAAATCAGCAGGGAGAGAAGCATATTCCTAATACATTCTAAATGAGGCATGTTATTACAGCTGAATTATTACAAAAGACTTCCTTGAATGTAGTCATACTGGCCTGAAACAGCAAGGAATCTGTGGCTCACTAATAAATGCATGGTAATCACATGTTTTCTTATTTTCTAGATGACTTCATGGATTATTTAATTTTAAATGTACTCTACACTTAAAGGTGATTGAAAGCCAAATACTGCAAGAATCTTGGAACAATTCACTCTACGGTTAATGTTCTGTGGTTACTTACAGTGGGATGTTTAGAAATATCTGAGAAATCTTGAAAACTGGAAACCTTATTGAAACTGTAATTTCTCTTGGCTTGAAACAATCAAACTACAAAACTCAGTGCTGTTTGAGATAGTACTCATAAGCTAAAAGAGCCCTTCCTGGCTGGGCATGGTGGCTCATGCTTGTAATCCCAGCTCTTTGGGAGGCCAAGGCAGGCAGGTCATGAGGTTAGCAGTTCAAGACCAGCCTAGCCAACATGGTGAAACCCCGTCTCCACTAAAAATACAAAAAAAGTTACCCGGGCATGGTGGCGCACGCCTGTAATCCCAGCTACTCAGGAGGCTGAGACAGGAGAATCGCTTGAACCCAGGAGGTGGAGGTTGCAGTGAGCCGAGTGCACACCACTGCACTCCAGCCTGGGCAACAGAGCAAAGCTCTGAGACTCCGCTTCAAAAAAAAAAAAAAAAAAAAAAAGCCCTTCCCATCTTTAGTCATATACTTACTATTTTTCTTTCTCTTGTCATTCTTTTTTATTTTTTCATCTAGTTATTTAGCTTTTTATCATTTTTTCCTCCTCTTGTGACTATGTCTTAAGATCACCTGCCAGAGAATTCTCAAGCATGATAGTCTCCCTTGTGGCCATCTTCACTACATTCCACTCAATTCGAACCTTCTAGACCTGACTACAGTTTGGCACTACAGCTGTAGCTTAAATACTAATGACAATTCTAGGTTCTTTGGCTTATTGAGCCTTCCAGGACAGTCTCAGTTATTCCAAGAAAATGCTCCAGTTAGTGCCTGTTTCCTCAACCCAATCCTAAAATATTTGGACAGGAATGTATTGGAGAACCATTCCTATTTAATAGGCATATCTATAGAGACAGAAAGTAGATTAGTGGTTGATTGGGTCTGGGGGGTGGGAACTGAAAGAGTTGGGAGGAAATGGGGAATCTGCTAATGGGTATGGAATTTGGAAAGGGAGATGGTGAGAATGTCCTAAAATTAATTGTAGTGATTGTTGTACAACTCTGACAATATACCAAAAATTATTAATTTTATACTTTCACAGAGTCAATTTTATGGTAAGTGAATTGCATCTCAATGAAGCTGTTATTTAAAGAAAAAAAAAAGAAAAGAGAAAAAGAATGAAAACAGAAAAACCAGTTAGGAAGTGACTGCACTAGTCCAAGCACACCAGGGGGCTAGTAGCCAAGCCCTTGATCAAATACTCTCTTGGAGCACACCCTACCATGTCATAAGATGATCTTCAACCTGGTCTCTGCTTTACCATGCTACTTTAAGAAAACCCCTGTATTCATTTTCTAGGGCAACCATAACAAAGTACCACAGGCTGGGTGGTTTAAACAACAGAAATTTCTTTCCTCACAATTCTGGAAACAAGAAGTCTGAGATCAAGGCGTCAACAGAGCTGGTTTCTTCTGAGAGCCCTCTCATTGGCTTATCGATAGCTGTTTTCTTGTGTCTTAAAATGATCTTTCTTCCGTACATCTTTGTCCTAATCTCCTTTTCTTACATTTAAGAACACCAGCCATCTTAGGGCTCATTTTAGCCTAATTACCTCTTTAAAGGAGCTGTCTCTAAAGAGTCATGTTCTGAGGTACTAGGGATTAGGACTTCAACATAGGAATTTTGAAGGGGCACAATTTAGCTCATAATACTACTGTATTAGGGTTTTCTAGAATAACAGAACTAATAGGATATATATATATATGTATATATATACACACAAACATAAAGGGGAGTTTAGTATTAACTTACATGATCACAAGGTCCCACAATAGGCTGTCTGCAAGCTTGAGGGGCAAGGAGAGCCAGTCTGAATCTCAAAACTGAAGACTGGAGTCCGATGTCAGAGGACAGGAAGCATCCAGCACGGGAGAAAGATGTAGGCTGGGAGACTAAGCCAGTCTCGCCTTTTCACATTCTTCTGCCTGCTTTATACTCACTGGCACCTGATTAGATGGTGCTCATCCAGATTAAGGGTGGGTCTGCCTGCCCCAGCCCACTGATGCAAATGTTAATCTCCTTTGGCAACACCCTCACAGAAGCACCCAGGACTAATACTTTGCATCCTTCAGTCCAATCAAGTTGACACTCAGTATTAATCATCACAACCACCCCACTTCTCCTGTACTAGGACTGCTAACTCAGAAACTGTCCATTCTACTGTAGCATCTGAAGCTTCCAAATCTTAGATGATCATGCTGCTCTGGACCTCAGCTAGCAGGGATTAAAAGAGCTCACCAACCTCATTTTAGCCATGAGCTGTGGTCCACTTTTTTTTTTTCACATAGCCTGGAAGACTTCCCAGCATATTTTGAATTTACAAAATAAACAAGGTAAAATACTAGGCTTCAAGAATTCATTAAATTATTCAACATGCATTTACTGTCTCTTACTCTATGATCCTTGAACTAGATGTCAGGGAAACAAATGGGCTATGTAATTAGACACATTGAGGCACATTGTGCCCAGACAGAGAGGCAATAACTCAGTGTCATTCTTTGCCTAGCAGAGCACATAAAACTGTTGTGCCATGGTGTGGGTGTCAATTTGGAGGAGAAATACAAACAACCAGCATTATGTCCAATAAGAGCCATGAAGACTGGCTGAATTAAATAGAATGTTTTCTTGGGTGGCATAGACTGCTAGCTGCCTCCAATATCCATTCTCCTCTTCTTTGGTAAGAAAACCATAACTTGAGTTGTACACATGGCTACCCAAAGAAAGACTACACTTCTCAAAGTCTCTTGTGACAAGTGTCACATTTGTTTTCTTTTTTTTTTTTTTCTTGAGATGGGAATCTTGCTCTGTCACCCAGGCTGGAGTGCAGTGGCACAATCTCGGCTCACTGCAACCTCCGCCTCCCAGGTTCAAGCGATTCTCCTGCCTCAGCCTCCGGAGTAACTGGGACTACAGGTGCCCGCCACCACGCCTGTCTAATTTTTTGTATTTTTAGTAGAGACGGGGTTTCCTCATGTTAGCCAAGATGATCTCGATCCCCTGACCTTGTGATTCACCCGCCTCCTGTCACATTTCTATGCAACTACTGAAGAAATCACAGTGTTGGCTAACACATATTGAGCTCTCACTAATTGCCAGGTACAATTCTAAGTATTTTACGTGCTTATTTTATTTATTTGTTTATTTATTTATTTATTTTTATTTATTTTAATAGAGATGAGGTCTAACTATGATCTTGAACACCTAGGCTCAAGCAGTCCTCCCACCTCAGCTCCCCAGAGTGCTGGGATTACAGGCGTGAGCCACCGCACCCAGCCCTGACAGCTTTCTTAAAACAGGTTATATGTACAATTCATCTCTGCATTCTCACACACCTCATGTGGTGCCTAGCAAACAGTAGTAGCAAACAAATTTATTTAAATAAATGCATTTACACATGTCTGGGATGCCTGCAATGTGACAAGCTCATTGAAGCCTATGAATGATTGCATCTTCCTCTTTAAACTGTTTTGTTTTTTAATAGAAAAAACTTCAATTTTGCCAACTATTCCCCATTTTAATTGTTAGTTTGAGCTCCTTCTTTCACATCCTCTATTTGACAAATTAGTATCGACATCTTGCAAAGTCTGAAGATATCTTTTTAACTTTCTTCTTTTTTATATAGAAGTCAAGCCTTCTGGGTTTTTTTATTGGTAGTTTTCTATTATTCTATTTTAGTAGAGACTATGTATGTTATTTTAATTTTTACCATATACAGGTGTGTGTGTGTGCGTGTGTGTATATAGTGTTACAGCTCTTTTAAAATTTGTTTAGCAGGCTTTCCAATTTTTGCCAGAAAGCTCCCTAAAAAATAAAAAATAAAGAATATTATATATATATATATACACACACACATACACATATATTTGAAGATCAAAAGAAATATGTAAATCATTCTTTTCAGCATATACTGTAAATATTTGGCCGACCATATCCTAATTGAAATTCTTACATGAATTCAATAGCTATTGACAATTATAAACCCAGGAAAATCATATTGTTCTATGTGGCTGGTTGTTAGAAAGGACCTAAGGAGAGCTTTAACTAAGAGGCCAGGGACATTACTATGCATTTGTCTATTTAACCTTGATTCAAGCAATAAGAGCATTGTGAACATTTCTATGGAAGCTCAACCACCCAACATAAAGCCTAGTAAGATAATAATAAAAATCCTCATCCACCTCCTCAGGCCTCTTAACACCTGCCACCCAGTGAAGATTCCTGTGGTACTCGACTCCCAACTCCCTCCTCACACATTTATTGTTACTTATGACGAGGTCCATGAATCACTCTAAAGACGCTGCCCACCCTTTAATATCCTGCACAGCCGTAAATTGTGCACAGCTGAGCCATCAGCCGCTAAGGAAGAGGTTCAAAGAATAGCTATTCATGGTATAGCCACAAGATACAACGTGGAGACCAAAGGGCATCAAAAGAAAGATTCAAAGAGCAGAATGTTGCAGCGAGGCAGAGGCTTTTGAGAGAAAAGGAAACTTTGAGATGGCAGTTTTACAAGGGATTGAGACAAGTGAGCCTGTTTACGTACACAGGATGGCTCCCTTTAATTAGTGGTCTCAGCAGGAAGAATTTGTGATGCTATGGACATCACAAAGGGCAGGTAATATTCTGATACATCTCTTCAGCACTCTGAAATCCTTGAAGTATCCAACTAGAGAAACAACTTTTTTTTTAAATAAAAGGAGAAAGAAAGAAAGAAAATCCTGTCAGTTTATCAGACTGACTTTCTAGCTCTCTGAGTTCACCCAGATGCAGTTTAAGTGTATGTAGAATGTATTTTACCACATCTAGTTTGCTTCTACTTTTTTTTTTTTTTTTTTTTTTTTTTTTTTTAAGATGGAGTCTCGCTCTGTCACCAGGCTGGAGTGCAGTGGCGCGATCTCAGCTCACTGCAACCTCCGACTTCCTGGTTCAAGCAATTCTCCTGCCTCAGCCTCCCAAGTAGCTGGGATTACAGGCACATGCCACAATGCCTAGCTAATTTTCTTTTTTTTTTTTTTTTTTGTAGTTTTTAGTAGAGACAGGGTTTCACCACGTTACCAGGATGGTCTTGATCTCCTGACCTCGTGATCCACCTGCTTCGGCTTCCCAAAGTGCTGGTATTACAGGCATGAGCCACCGCGTCCAGCTGCTTCTACTTTTAATTCCATGCAATATTGTATATCTGAGGAACACAAGGTAGATGTTTAATGATAATAGTATTGGAATTACACTCTTCCTTCAAAATATGTACATGCCAAGTCAAAGCCTGAGTATAAGTTAAGCAGACGCCTAAATTCGTGTGACTTTACATGCAGTCCACTAAATATATAACTAATAATTTTAGTCACAACAATAGAAATCTCTTTTTTTTTTACATTTTACAGTTTACAAAGCACTTTGAGCAGTGAGTTTCATTTATGAAACAATCTTTGAAAACACATGTTTCTTATAGAAATAACTTGGAAAAATTTAAAGATAATTAAAAGCACTTTAACATCCTCTACACACACACACACAAAAAAAAAAACCCTACAATAAAGTTTTGCTAAATTTCTTTTCAGGGATATCCTCTATAATTTATTAATACCCTACTTTGTTCCAGAAAGGATTTAAAGTGGTTTACAATGAAATACAGTTATAGCAAAATAAATTAAAAACTGTTGAGAATTTAAAAGAAAATAACAAGGATAGAAAAGGGGACTGAAATAAAACTAATTTTTTAAAAATCAAAAGGCAGATGATGAAAATGTTCATACCTGCCACCAGCCTGTCAGTTTTAGCAACTAATGCAAAGCAGTAAGATTGCTCAGTTACACAATTTACTTTAGTGGCCATTGAGGAAGGGGGACAAACAAACAAATTTCTCAGCAAAACATAGCTTTTCCTTATGTTCCTTATATTTTTTTCAGATGGTCTTTATAAACATGCAATAAAAGACATGTACCAATCTTATGGTAGATTTGACCATGAGATTCAAAAAGCTGTTTCTTTCAGGGCTCTTCAATATAGGCTAAGTCTATTCCACACATATACACACACAAACTATATTTATAGTCATGCACCACATAAGATGTTTTGGTCAATGACAGACTGTGTATATGATGATGGTCTCATAAGATTATAATATTTTTACTGCATCTTTTCTATGTTTAGATACACAAATACCATTGTGTTATACTTGCCTAGAGTATTCATCATAGTCACATGCTGTACAAGATTGTAGCTTAGAACAACAGGCTACATCATATAGCCTAGGTGTGTAGTAGGCTACACCACCTAGGGTTGTGTAAGTACACTCCGTGATGTTCATACACAACAAATTCTCATAAAGATGCATTTTTCAGAATGTTTCCCATTCACTAAGCAATGCATGATGACTCTTACACATATATATTTGATTATTAAGTAAAGTATATAAGATATACATATATTACATATATGTATACACACATACTTTGCTTACTTAATAATCCATTATATCGAGCATTTATACTCTAGTTTTTCACTATTTTAACACGGGGATCAATATCTTTACATATAACTATACCTATCTCTGTTTCTTTAGGAATGCTTTCTAGAAGTGGAAATGGGAACTAAAAGGTATGAATATGTCAATGTCTCTTCCCATATTCTGCCAAAATACTAGCCAAGAAATGCTGAAACCAATGTATGCTTCCATCAGTAGACTATGAGAGTGTTCAAGCTGATAGTCCTCTTAATATTACCAGTTTTGAAAATTACTGCCAGAATAAGAAGCAAAAAAAAAAAAAAAAGAAGGAATAGATTGTGGTTCTCTTTGGCATATGTTAAAATATTTTCACAAATGTAAAGAATAAATTGTATTTACAATATATGGTGTGGTATTTTTTTGGTTTGGTTGGTTTGTTTAATTTTTCTCACCCTCTAGACTATAAGCTTTGTGAAGACAAGTATCACACTTCACAGAGCCTAGAACAAGGCCTGGCACATAATTGCCAGTTAAAATTATTCACTGCATGAATAAATGATTATATTTTTATTTACATCAGCTTTTGTTTATTAACATTTTTGATTGCCTTGAAATGACAAATATTTTTGTCCTTGACCAAACTCTAGCCAAGCTCCTCTGAGCCCTCTTCTCAATAGGCCTCTATAGGCCTTAACCTTGGGCCTATAGAAACTACAGACTCTCAACACAAATTATTTCATCCATCCTTCTGCCCCAACATTAAAGACTTAAGCAAACACTGATGTGGTTTTTAAGAGCTCAAGGCTGCATCCCTAGATGACCCTGGCCCCCCTTTTAAGTGCCTGGCCCCTTTAAAGAACAAACAATTTACTGCTTTTTCTAGCCAATACTCAACTATAGCAATCTTTCTTAGAGCATTTACTCAAAATGGCTTGAAATTGTAATCTTTCCTCTGTCCCTTTGAGATGTATGTTAATCTCCTACTTCTCAAGAGTGCCTTTCTCAAAGACCTAAAACCCAATCCTTTAAAATGTAGAAGGATAGGGCCTCTGCTTCGCAGGCTCTGTGGGAGAATAGAATCTTAACTTAGATCATTCCAGCTAACAGATGGAGCTGGTCTAGTCGGCCTTTATACTGACCGATCCTTTGTAATTTCTCACTTCTCTAACTCTACTGAGTCCCCTGCTCATTCTCCTTCTCCTCCCCATTCCCTCATTTTTCTGTCAAAACACCCAGTCACCTTCACACAAATCAAAGTTGAGTTCAGTTTACCATAGACCTTCTTCTCTAATGCAATTGTATATTACAGATTAAGATCTGTCCCTACTGCTTTAACTAGTGTCTGCCTTTCTTTTATTTTTGATAGAAACTCATCCTTGTCCTCTCTATCATTTAAGGTATTATTGGTGAACCAAATGTTCTAACAAAACTAGTTACATATTTGCAAAGAATTTAATGACAAGAATGCCAATCAACTGGTGTTTGTATATATGTGCTTAGATTTTTTTTTTCTTATATACCCCGGAAGCATTAGGCTTATATGGTTATAATTTGAATAACATGTCAAATAACTGTTTGCAAGCATAAAATCCCATGGGCCATTAAAAGCTATAATATCTTTTAGCATGTGCCTAAAACTTTACTATCAGTCTCATAGTTTGTGCCAAAAAAAATTATCTTTTCCAATTGAAAAAGTATCAAATCTTCTGACTACCTGTTTAATGGTTTTCCATTAATGGTCATTGTCTTGTACATCTGTCTCTGTGTTTCAGAAGTCCACAGGTCAATAGTAATTATGGCTACCATTAAAGTGTACTGGCAGAGTATCAGGCTTGTATAAGATGCTCCAATTCACTTCCCTCAAAACTTAACAATAGAACAATAAAATTGACACTTCTAAAGGTGAGAAAACTGAGGCTCAAAGAGGTTAAACAAATTGCCAAAGATCACAGAGCCTGTAAATAATGGAACCATGATTTGAACCATCAACTGTTTGACTTCAAAGTCTGTGTTCTTTCCACGATGCTTCACAACCTAGACATAGTCACACATAGATTTTTGGCTCTTTCATATTTCTCATCCTTGATAACTAACATGCAGTCAAAACAAAGTGAATGAGGGGGGAAATTATACTCAGAATAAACATTGTAATTATAAAAGAAATAAAAAGGAAAAGAAGAAAACAGTCAAGCTGTGGCAAAGCAAACTCCAAAGCAACCAAGAGGCTTATAAACCTCTAGTTTTCTTTAAAGGAGCTATATTTCCTCCCACTAAAATCTCTGGCTTTGGAACGAAGGTGACATACTGTGGGAAGACCAAGGAAATTAAACTTTTTTCATCTTATTGATTCCTATTTCTTTCATTCCATCTGTTTCCTTGGCATGGTGAAGGGGGTGACGATCGACGCAGAGTAAGCCGGCTCTGTCAGTCAGAAGATAGGAGCTGACAAACCAGACACGGGCTTGGGAAGGCCTTCCATGAGGGAAAGAATCTGTGCCAGATGACAGGACTCACAGAGAGTCTGACAAAATGTTGCAGACAATCAGGAAGCATCTGATCCAGATTTCATAGATAATAAGCAGGCTCTTTCCTGTGTGCATGCACATAGATTTGAGTATTTCTGATCAAGTGCCCCATTTTTACATAGAACAGGAAGTACAACACAGTAAAAGATGAAATGAAAGGGGACAAGAAGGAGGGTATAAAAAAGGAAAAACAAACAACTAAACTGGTAGCACAGAAAACTTGAGAATTTTGCGTCCATAGAGTATACAATATGACAACATGATTAAAAAAAAAGGCTTTAGAAGTTAATAATTCTAATATATCACCAGGGTGCAAATACATTGGAATTTCACAAAAACAATTTGCTATAGGTTAGAGCTTTCTTAAAAATCATACAGCACTCAGCTGCTCTTCTATCATACAAGGATATTTTGTGATTTCTATTAGGTCGTATCCAACATAAACTCTAAAATAGCCCTAAAAACTGCTGGTTGCATCAGAAAGAATCTGAAGTAGATCACTAGACAGTCTTGTGATTAAACTCTATTAAGAGATATAAATTCTGGGTGTCATTAAGAGCTTCATTCAGGAAAGGCTTCTACTCTGGCAGAGAAAAGACTAAAATGAAAAAGCAGTTCATCAAAGGAAGCTCATTTTGTTGGGAGCCAAAAGACCCATATATGGTGAGGCTGGAAAATGAATCAGTTTTACCATTTCATTGGCCCCACCACCAAGTTAAGCTACTATCATCAACAAAAGGCATAATGTTATCTCTTTGCTCGCTCTCTCCTGGACTGGAAAGCTCCCATCAAAACAGACAAGAAATGTCAAAAACTATAATCATCTGAAAGTACAGGGCTGATTTATAAATCCCACATGTGAACAATTTCACTGTAAAATCCTTCTAAACACTATTATGTGCTGAATTGTGTCTCTCAAAAAAAAATACTAGAGTCCTAACTCCCAGTACTTCAGAATGTGACCTTATTTGGAGATAGAGCTTTTACAGAGGTAATAAAGTTAAAATGAGATCATTAGGGTGGGCCCTAATCCAATATGACTGGTGGTGTTCTTATAAAAAGGGAAATTTGGACACAGAGAGAGGTATACACATAGAGGAAATGCCCTGTAAAGAAACACAGGGAGAACATAGCCATCTGTGAGCCAAGGAGAGGGGCCTGGAACAGATCCTTCCCTCATGATCCTCAGAAGGAACCAACCCCGCCAACATCTTGATTTCAGACTTCTAGCCTCCCAAACTAGCAGGCAATACATTTCTATTGCTTAAGCCACCCAGTTTATCATACTTTGTTACAGCAGTGCTAGCAAATTAATACAGACTTGGTATCAGGAAGTGATGCATTGCTGTGACCACAAAATGTGAAAGTGGCTTTGGAATTGGTAATGAGTAGAAGCTGGAAGGCTTTGAGGTACATGACAGGAAAAGCCTATACTGCCTTAGAGGAGAACGTTGCTGGTAATATGAACGTTACAGGTGCTTCTTGGTGAGGCCTCAAATGGAAATGAGGAACACATTACTGGAAACTAGAGTAAAGGTGATCCTTGTCATAAAGTGATAAAGAATTTGACCAAATTGTGTTCTGTTGATTAGAAGAGACAAGTTGTAAGCAATGAACTTGGATATTTCATTGAAGAGATTTCTAAGCGAAGTGTTGAAGGTGGAGCATGGTGTCTCCTTGCTGCTTATCGTATAATACAAGAGGAGAGACATAAATTGAAGAAGCAAAAAGGAACTAGAAGTTGAAGATCTGGAAAATGCCCAGCCTACTCATATTAAAAAGGGTATATTCCGGAGAAAAGTCCAAGGGTATGGCCGAACCACCCTTTGCTAGAGACATTAGGCATGTGACTTGTAGACCCAATCAACCATCTCGGCATAAATAGTGCCAGCTTGGACTGAAGGGTACAGAGAAAAGACAAGATAAAGGGAGGCTGTGTGACTTCAGGGATTCTACAGGCAGGAAACAGTCCAACAGAGCTATTTGGCTACGCACATGTGTTAACCTCCAAGAAAAGGGAAGAATGACTCCAAAGGCAGTTCAGAGGCTGGTGGAGCTTCCACTGCCATCACTGGCCCAGAGGGTGGGGCCACCTTCTTCATTTAACATGGCAAAACTAGCCTCATTGTCATTCTTGGTACCCCCTCCTGACTTCCTTGCTTCTATGGTCTCACTTCCAGTAACCAAAGTTTAAAACCTGTCATCAGTGACCCCTTTCCTTTCATTCATATTCAATTAGGTCCCTTCTCCTGTTGACTATTCTACTCTTCACAGATATTTATGTCATTGAAGATTGTACTTTTAGTAATAAAAAGCATTCTTTTTTTTTTTTTTGAGACGGAGTCTTGCTCTGTCCCCCAGGCTGGAGTGCAGTGGCGCCATCTCAGCTCACTGCAAGCTCCGCCTCCAGGGTTCACGCCATTCTCCTGCCTCAGCCTCCCGAGTAGCTGGGACTACAGGCGCCCGCCAACACGCCCGGCTAATTTTTTGTATTTTTAGTAGAGATGGGGTTTCACCATGTTAGCCAGGATGGTCTCGATCTCCTGACCTCGTGATCCACCCTCCTCGGCCTCCCAAAGTGCTGGGATTACAGGCTTGAGGCCCCACACCCGGCCTAAAAGCATTCTTAACTAGTTTTATGACATTGTGCTAAGAACTTTGTGCAGTTTATAGTTTTTAATCCTTATAACAGTGCCATGCGATAGGTATGCTATTAATAGTCATTTCACAGAGCGGAAAAGTGAAGCTCAAAGAGACACCAAATCACTGTATTTGCCCAAATCACATGGTGATGAAGTATCAGAGAAGGGACTTGAACCAGATCTTCCTCAGCCTTGAACCACACTCTTAACTGGCACACTGCCTCCTTTAAAAAATATTTCTTCTTTCTTTCTTTCTTTCTTTCTTTCTTTCTTTCTTTCTTTCTTTCTTTCTTTCTTTTCTTTCTTTCTTTCTTTCTTTCTTTCCTTCCTTCCTTCCTTCTTTCTTTCTTTCTTTTTCTTTCTTTCCATTCCCAATGTTACTGAACTAAGTTTTGTAATCTGTCACATTTTTATTACTACACAAAATCCTTTTGTGTATCTCTTCTCCTCCCAAACTGTATTTTTAAAATTTCATCTGAAAAAAAATCTAACTGTATGTCATGCCTTAGCTCAAAATTTTTCTATGACTTCTCATTGCATGTAGCCAAAATACCTTAGTATGTCATTTCACAGTATCTTCACTTATCATGCCACCTGCTAAAATCTTGCCCATCCTAAATGCCTAGTCTCTTTATCTTTCAAATTTTTATCTGAACATAGAAAAATATTACTTAGAAAAACATTCTTTCTCCTTGGAAGTTGCTATGGCTTGAATGTTTGTTCTCTCCAAAACTCATGTTAAAATTTAATCCCAAATGTGGCAGTATTGATGGGGGGTGTGTTACAAGAGGTGATTGGGTCATGAAGTCTCTGTCCTCATGAAGAATTCATTCATTCATGGATTAATAGATTAATGAGTTATCGGGGAGGGTAACTGGTGGCTTTATAAGAAGAGGAAGAAAGATCTGAGCTAGCACATTAGCACACTCAGCTCTCTCACCATGTGATGTCCTGCATCTCCTCAGGACTCTGTAGAAAGTCCCCACCGGCAAGAAGGCTCTCACCAGATGTGGCCCCTCAACCTTGGACTCTCAGCCTTCATAATTTTGTAAAAAAAAAATTGTTTCTTTATAAATTACCTAGTTTCTGGTATTCTAAGCAATAGAAAACAGTCACACAAAAGTCTATGATGTGTAACACTCATTCATATCAATGTCAGAATTAATATGTCAGCCACTGAGACTGAAATCAGCATCTTCTCTCAAAATTCCCTCTCTCTCCCAGTGTTCTCTGTCCACCTGCCAGTCATTCACCCATTCTTGAAATCCCGATGCCTTGACTCCTGCTCCTTTTCACGTGATATCTGCTGCTAAGTCCTATTGTTTGTTCTGCCACTGAAGGGCTCTCAATCTATCCCTTCTTCTTCATTGTCATTTTCTCCATCCTCGTTTATGCTCCCTGGACTTGAAAGCATAACAGAGCATAAGAGAACTACCACTAGATTAAATTTCCTCCACAAAATAAGCAGAGATTGACAGGGCAGAGGGGCTGGGGGAAGAAGGAAGAGACACAGGAGAGAAATTGCCACAGCCTACATGAAAGACCTAGGCCTAAGAGGGAGTGAAGAAGGAGAGAATAAAATCTGCACCAAATGGGGTGGAGGGATGGGGAGGACAGGTGGTGATAGGAAGTGCTGACAGCTTGAAAATGAGGAAATCGAGGAGACGAGGAACCAGGGTAGGAAAAAGATGGTTGGTATTATGAATCTGATTCCTTTAATTTACCTTTGGAGGACCAGCAAAGTATGGCATTCTTTTTAAAATTACACTCTGGCCGTTATATACTGTGCTGCTTTGACAGAACTGTTGTCTCTAAACCAAGGAGAATAGTCTTTTCTAGCCCTGCATTCTCTGTAACTCAACTCTCAGTTTCTACTAAAACTGCCTCTGCTTGGCATGAGAGGCTCTGAACCAACAGCCCCAACCCACTATTCCTCAGCCAGCCTCTCCCATCCATGACAGTGCAACTCCAACAGCTTCCTCCTCCACATGAGTCTTTACCTGTGCTCTCCTCCCTCAGAAACTTCCAGTCTCCATCCCTGCCTCTCAAAATCCTCTCCATCTGATAGGGTTTGGATGTTTTGTTTCCCCCAAATCTCATGATAAAATGTGATCCCCATTGTTAGAGGTGGGGCCCAGTGGCAGGTGTTAGGGTCATGGGGGTAGATCCCTCACAAATGGCTTGGTGCCATACCTGCAGTAGTGAATGATAATAAGTTCATGAGAAATCTGCTTGTTTTAAAGATTCAGTGACCTTCTCCCTCCCTCTCTCTTTCTCCCTCTCTTGCCATGTGACAAGCCTGCTTCCCCTTCTCCATCTACCATGGTTGGAAGCTCCCTGAGACCGTCACCTGAAGCAGGTGCCAACACCATGCTTCTTGTACAGCCTGCAGAACTGTGAGCCAAAAGAAACCTCTTTTTTTAATGAATGACCCAGTCTCAGGAATTTCTTTATAGCAACACAAAAGGACTAACACACTATCCCTCAGGGTCTAAGGAAAAGGCTACTTCCATGACTCCCTCATCTGGAATTGCTCTTGTTCCATCCTTTGTGCACAAACAAGGGTTTGTGTTTTGTCTTTTTAGCCCTGTTTCTTTTCTAATTCTGCTTGTCTTGAACTGGATTATTAGTCTACCTCAGTTCCTCAATAGAATATACACAGCCTTAAAGGTAAGGGCTATGACTTGTTTATCTTGATGCACATAACTGAACATCTTATACAAAGTAGATACCCCACACAAATTTACCAACTGAAGTGGCATTTCATCCCAACGGCTTTTTAATTTTTCTTCTATTAAGCGATGAGGTGAGTTGTCCACAAGGTTTTTGCGTAGGAAAGTTTCTCATGGAAAATTTTAGCCTCTTTGTTATAGATGAAGCATCAATTAAAAAGCACAAAGTGACACAGTCTGAACCTAGAATATATCCTGGGGCCCAGACCAAAGAAAGAGACAAATTTAAAGTTGTACAAACCAACAGTGGGAGGACCATCTATACTTAGTGACTAGTCTGTCAGAGTGAAAAACCTCAAGTGGGTTGTAAATATAGGGTTGATTCTTTGGGGGATTTTTCTTCTATTTGCTGATTCAGCTCCTACAATCAAGAGATTTTGTTGTTACTCAATTTTACTTAAGGCAGACTAAATCAACTGATTTCATGTTTATTCCTGATTTTTGTTTTTCTTACCTTGACTAAACTCTATGTTTTACAAAGCTCTTTCAGTTTTAGTGACCAGAAATATGCTTTTATCTTTTTTTTTTACAATAGCTGTCTGTTTCTTTGCTTGTAGACTTCTACAGAAATTCAACTAATTTTCAACTAATTTGTTAGAAAATGTAATTTTTTTTGAATTTTCAGGAATCCACAGGACTCTTCTGAAATTCTGGTTGATGATATGAATGTATTTTTCCCCAGCACTCAATAAGACCCCCTGTGAATACATGTCTGCATAACACATAGAGGGTACACTGTTGGTACAAAATGGTTGTTTTGGCATTTTTTATTCCCAAATATTCTAATGTAACCCTTTTTATGATTCTCATTCTCCATAAGAAGAAGGAAATATTGAAGGCATATCTTTTGAGGACTGCTCATCTCATGAAATCCATTCTGCTCAGCATTTACTTAATTATGATTACTTTAAAAGGGGAAATTAGCAAAACAACGATTAAAATTTCCCAAGCACTGATTGGGCGTTTTTGAAAGGCTTCCTTCTAGAGCTATGTGATATGGTCATTAGGCTTTCAGAAGAATAACTGGAAGATTAGATGAAGCAGACCAGCACTGCCCCCAACCCACACTAAAGTTGTAGACCTAAAAAAGAAAGAAAAGAAAAACTCAAAATAAAAGGAAAAGAAGAGTCCTTTTGGTTCCATCATATATTAACTACCAGGAACTTATGTTCTCTTTGAACAATTGCTGATTTTCTCACCCTATCTCCACCTCTCTAAATAACAATTTTCCAAACCTAAGACTCTGTTTTTTGACAATTCATACCCATTGCAGGCACCCATGTATGCATGGTCACACATTCATATACACACAAACACACAGTTTTTCTCATATTAGATTTGCAGAGAGGTCAGAGGCAAAGGAGGGGAAAAACTTAAAAAAAAAAAAAAAAAAAAACTCCAGTGAGTTTGATCTAAACAAAATGGTTATTCAAATGGGTCCCCTACTAATTTTACAAAGATGCGTGATAATATCCAACATATGGCTTTAACTACGTTTTTTAATATTAGAAATTGAATGCACATTTTAAGACATAAGTTTTGCTGATATGCTGTTGATAATATAGGAGAACTATTTTCCATTTGTTTCTAATTATCTTAAAGACAGCCTGGGGATCATTTACCCGTGGTTTAAGAGCACTCAGTTAAGTCCACAGATGCAACAGGCAGGCATGTGTGTCAGCTACTGCACTGGGGCTGCGTGAGGGTGGCTTAGCCAAGACTATCCTCTTATATCTGAAACCACTAGATACGGTTCCTAAGGTCAAGCAGTACTAAAAAATAAAATCCTTCCTTTGTCAGCATTCTTAGGGTGTGGGCTCTGGAGCCAGACTGCCTGGCATCACCATTTAAGTAACTGGGTGACCTTGGGCAAGTTAGTTAACCTTTCTTTGCCTCAATTTCCTCATCTGAAAAATGGGGTTGTACCTACAATATATGGTCAGTATGAGGATGAAAGCACTTAGTATGGTGCCCAAAAGAGAGAAAGCATGCAATAATTGATCTGGCTCCAGCTTAACTCCCTACTTTCTCTCTCTCTGCCTTCCCACTCCCAACTGCTTTCCCTGAATCTTGCCACCAAGGTTTCTTCAAACATGCTCTCCCTTGCCTCTCCTGGATTACTTTCTTCTTTCCTCCTGGCTAACCTACACTCCTCTGCTAGGTCTCGGTGCAGACGGTACTTCCTCCAGCCTGAGTTAGGTGGTCCTCACCTATGTACCCACATCTGCCTGGGATCCTTCTATTACTGTGTGTCTAACACAGCATTTTAGTACTTAATGGTTTCCCCTACTGGACTCTGAGGAAAAGACTGATCTGTCTTGTTCATTGTTGCAATCCCACCTCATGAAAAACGTGCTTTGTGCTGGAACTAACTGTATTTTTTCTTTGCAAAGCAGAAAAAACAGTCTTCCTCCTTTAGTGTACCCATCTAAAATAGATGAAAATGCAGGGGAGGTATGTTTGCTTGAGAACATTTTTAATTTTAATCCTTCCTGAGATTTGGTGAGCCCTTTCAATCTGAAAATTCAAGTGTTTCCTTGGCTCAGGGATTTATTCACACACATGTACATACACATGCATGCACACTTGCAAGTATACATATGTGCACACACTTGTATTTACTACTTCATTTCTATTCTTCCTTTTTCTCCATTAGTAATGGTCATTGTTTGCTTATTGGAACTCTCGAATTTGTCTTTCTTGTTTCTTATTGCATCTTTTCACTCGTGATTTTTCTTTCTTTTGCTTCATTTCTTTGATATGTGTTTGCAGCTGTTCCCCCATTTCATCTTATGGATTATTTATTTCATTTTTCAGTAGTTGGATTCTCCTTTTTCCCTTCTACTAGTAAACTATTTTAATTTGGGAATTGTTGTTTTATTGTTTTCATCATTTCCTAAAACGTTGCTAAAGCATTCTAAATTCTTTCTTGGTTTTTGTTTGTTTTTCAAAGTCTCTTTTACTTTTATTACATCTTCCCCATACATGGCAGATTGGTCTCTCTTCCTCCGGTAGCTGGGATTTCTTTGCCTGCTCCTAGTGCCATGTAGCTGGAGCCTGGGCAGTGCTAGACTGGCCAGCTGTGAGAGATGAGACTGGCATTTCTTCTTTAGGAGGCTAGTCATGAAATGCCCACAGCCAGCCAGGACCTCTGCACTGAGAGCTAGAGCCTCAGCCGGCAACTGCAGGATCGGCTTTCTCCTCCCCAGGCTCTGGCAGTGGCACTGGAAACATTGGCCCCCTGTACCAGCAACTCTCCTCCCCCAAATTCCTGCCCTTCTTAAGGATCCCAGACCTCAGGAGATTGTTTCATACAACCTGAGTATATCCTGCAGGGTTTGCCCAGAGGTAGATGACAGCTATGGGCATGCGTCGAGGCTACCATTTTCCATTATTTAATTTTAAAATTATCTGAGGGAATGAGGGTAGACAAGGCATAAAACAATTCCTTTCATATTAAAGAAATATTTCTTACATTTAGAAAAGTTGAAATCCTCAAAGTTAAAATAACCAATTAAGAATAATTTTTCAGAAAAAAACTATAAAATTAAAATTTCTCTGAAGTTTAATAAGATACCCTATAAGACACCCAAACTCATATGGGAAAAATTAGCCTCAAAGCTCAATGTACTCTTTGAAATATATCATGGCTGGCCTTGCAACACCGAATATGCAGGAAGCGTGGTGATTAAGAACATAGACTCCAGAATGCATTATGTATTCTTTCATTGCCTTAGTTTCCTCATCTGAAAAAGGCAGTTAATAATACTACCTACCATATAGCTTTGTGAAGATGAATCAATATTTGAAAACTGCTTAGAATAGTATCTGGCATATAATAAATGCTATAAAAATGTTTGTTAAATAAAATAAGTACAAAAGCTGTGAACACTATAGGGAATTTTTATATCCAGGATATCATTGTTTCTTTTTTTCATCTTTTTAAAATACCTTTGCCTTCAAAATGGGCTCACGGCTGCCTATTTGAAAATGATTCCCTAGCAGATGCTATAATAAGGACTGTGGCATAGACAGTTCTGGAACGCCAAGAATTTCCAGTGAGAGGAAAGAAGTGGGAATTTTTTACTTTAGAATGTTTACTCAAGGCATATGTTTTTATTATAATTCATTTTCAACTTTATGGTAGAATAACAAAGTATTTCTATCAATTAGATATTAAAAATAGCCTGAAGATTTTCATGTTTCAGAGAACAGTACACCCACAAGACACGACAGAGGCCTGTTTCCTGGTGTGCCCATTTTTAAGCACACCCCACACATTCACACAGTTGCTCCACTAGATTCTAACAGAGGTATATACACAAATGGACCATTTTGCCGTCTCTTTCCTAACTCTACAGTCAAAAGAGGAAAAGAAGAGAAAATATGATCAGCATCTGAACAATGTCAGAAATGTCAAAAGTCCTATCAATTAAATAATTTTAGAATAAAAATTACGAAAGCTAATGATAATTGAGGCATCTTGATGCAAACTTTCCATGCATTATTTCATTTGAGTTTCTGTTAGATAGGGTTCAATATTTTATTTCTCTGATTACCACTTAGAATCTTCTTGGTCTCTTAAGTTAGCTGTATCTTTTTCATTCCTGAAGTCAAGGAAATAAAACTAAGCAAACTTAATTTAGTTTTAATAATTCTGATGAACCAAATGCCAATGACAGAGGTTTGGGATAAAAATGTGTTTTTGATCTGTGTCGAGGGGGATGTTAAGCAGCACAACATAAATGGTTGGCTATGGACCTCTGAATAAGCTTTAATCAGCTGTATAATTCACGCAAAACATTCAGCTTGATCCAGGCAACCAAAGACAATGTGGAATTTTATCCTATTTGATCTGCAGTGGAAGCATTGACTCATTATGTTTCTTGTCAACTTTCTATGTTGCTTAATGTCATGTAGAATCCAGTTCAAAGATAATCTTTTGGTAACATTTTTAAAGAGCAGCTGAAGCTCACGCATTCGAGAGAAAACAAATGTATGTGACATGCAGAGCCAGGGAGGAGGTCAAGTCAACTGCAAATTTGGATTTTCAAATCTACACCATTGCCCAGGTCCTGACCCTAACCTTCTGTCTCCCAATGGCAAAGAGAACCAGGGTGTTCTGCCTCCCACAACATGAGAAGCCACTCTTCTGTGTGAAATCCCCCATCAATTTTGCAGAGGTTTTCTGCCATTATCACACTCCAGGTAGGCAGTTGTCACGAAGCATTAGAGCCATGAGAGGCTGACAGCATAACTGCGGGCGAGCTCGGGGCTCAGCGCGGTCCAGCACCTGCCGCCTGCTCAGGCAGGAGCGTCCCCTGTCAAGACACAGCCTGGCAAGAGGCTTCAGGAATCACTTGTATCGGTGCCCTTCATTGACAGCACGCTGGAGGGCAGCCTGTCTAGCAAAAGCAGGACGGAAACCTTTGCCAGCCACCTGCCTGCCCCCATATGGTAGCCATTTAAAAACCCGTCACTTTTATAAAGAAACTCTCGAATTATTCATTCATCAAGCACAGTTTTCACTGGCCCGACTGCCTCAATGCGTGATCACCTGGCTCTGTGATTTGCAGAGGCTTGTTTTCATAGGACTTCATTTGGGTACCACTAAGGAAGAAATTGCCTAAATATAGCCGGGTGAGCAAATCAAGTCCATTCCACCTTATGGACTCTCACTGCTCCAAGGAGGGCATTCCTGGGGAGCAAGAGTGTTTTCACACACAAGTGGATTCCATCAACATGCCAGGAGCCTCTCTCTCTCCGACAATGGAGGGAGTGTCTGAGGGAATGTTGCAATGTGATAACTTGTTTCCTCACTTTCCAGATCCAGAGGCAATAGGGAGGAGTTAATAGGGAAGGAGGCAGAGGGAATTTTTTCAAAAACCATAACCAAAAAATGAAAGACACCTGAGTATCTACTGGAGCTGTAAACAGATTCTAGAAAATTTAACAATGGAAATACACTTTAAATGGCCCAGAAATCCATTACCACTTGTCAAAATTTTACTAATAATTTTTTCTTTTAAATTACATTCATGAGAGAATATAAGTTTATGGCAAAGTTTCAGTGGATATGTTGAAATTTTCTTCCTGATTTGTTTCCATGTTTTCTGGCTATCTCCCTCCACTATCATGTAAACTCCATGAGGTTAGTGGTCTTGTCATTGTCACTGTGCTCAGTAAATATGTAGTGGCCAAACTGGACAAATAAATGCAAAAAAGGATGAATGAATGACACCTGGAATAAAGCACCAGATGTCTTATGATATGGCTTCTAAACTTTGTACAGAGGTTGTGATAGAAAGGATAGAGAGAAATTGAATTACAAGAATAATAAAGATTTTTAAATATTTTAAATTATTTTTGGTACATTTTGGTTAAAGATTCAGAATTTTAAAAAAATAAGTCGCAATGATAAAGAGTGAATGAGTGATCCAGGCACCTGAGAGTTGAGTGCAATTCCTGTTGTTGGAGCTTAAGATTCATGGTACACGCCCCACCTGCCAAAGGAGTGATTTTCAGAAGGCAGGCTGGTGAGAATTTACATGCTTCCTTCTAAAATCAGCTACATTGGGTTTATTTTTCTTCTTTCTTTCTGCCAATCTCATCATCCATTCTTTCTTCTCCAGCTGAAACCTGTGCTCAGATGCTCTTCACCCTGAGGATCTCCCATGAGATTGAGCTCCTTCTACCTAACTACCTCTGAGGCCTTTAGCTCTACTTGGGTGTCCCACAGACTCTCAAATGCAACAGTCCCAAACCTAGCTTCTGACCATCCTCCCACACTGGCTCCTCCCACTGTCAAGACACAGCCTGGCAAGAGGCTTCAGGAATCACTTGTATCAGGGCCCCGTCATTGACAGCACACTGGAGGGCAGCCTGTGTCCTCCATCTCAGTGAAGGGCACTATGTGTTTGTCGTCATTCAATTCAGTAATCTGGAGACATCCCAGCACTCCTCTCAAATTTCACCTACCTCACCACATCCAATCAATAATCAAGCCCAGTGGATTCTAAGTCTTTAACATCTCTCACTTCTATACTCTCCTCCCCTTCGCTACAACCACTAACTTAATTCAGGCTTTCATTATTCTCACAAGGATTATTGCACTAGTCTCTCAGTGGTTGCCCTGACTCCAGTTTTGCCTGGGTGATCTTTACGAAATGAGATAGTGCACAATTACCCCACCTCTCCACCAGCTTGGCTTATACCTCTTCGTGGCTCCTTATTGTCTCAAATAGGTTAACACTACACCCCTGCTTAAACATCTTCAGCAGCTCCCATCTTCTGCCTGGCTCCTGAAAATATTTTTCGTATCTCCTGATGCAGTGTATGGAACACTCCACAACTTCCTGCTGAATGCAATTATGTTAGCAACTTGTAGATTGGCCCAATTAAATGTTTACTATTTAAGTGAGAATAGATAGATGTAAAACAACAATAAACATTAGCCTGTCAGAGTCTGTCAATATGGTGACATGTTTGGGGACGAGGTTAAAGCTGAAAGCATTACTCTTTTGCCTCTCCTATAAATTTAAGCAAAAAGTAGCTGGAAAACTATACGCTTTGAATGACATAGACCCTGGTTCAACTCCTGGCCCTACCACCCGTATATGATCATGTACAAATGGCTTGCTCTCTGCAAGTCTTGATTCCTCATCTGTAAGTGGATATCATAATACCTACATCCCAATAGTTATGAGGACTAAGTGAGGTATTCTCATTTCAAAAGTAACCTAACTCACCTTCTCTAGTAACACAATATGCCCATCCATTCTGATCACCTACCTCAAATTTAAAAGGCATTATGGTTTTTATTTAAAATTATTGTTTTAGTAAAACAAGTATACAAAAATGACAACAAAAAGTATGCTGAGCCCATGAGTAGAGGTAGGATTTTGAGACTTTAAAGGATAGGCTGTTTTTTTGTTTGTGTTTCCTTCTCTTGCGCAGATGTTGGGTTTTAAGAGATTGGCTGAAATGGATGCTATAAAGAGATCATGTGATAAAAGGAATGAACTCTCAGCAAAGGAAAACCCTGTTTTTAATTCTTTGAAATCCTTAAGGTCAGCTTCAAACAGGCAGTTGGGATAACCTAGCCAAATTGGCAATGACTAGGAAGTGACCCAAGCCAAGTAGCAAATTACTTGCTAATAGTCCCAAGTCACCTTTACTGCAGCCCTCAGCAGAGTTCCAGGTTTATCCGCCTGCCATGGACAGCACAGTGGAGAGTCTGTCCTCAAAGGGACCACCACCTACAAAGGCTGGCCCTAGTTTAGGGCTTGGATGGAAGGTATTTAGATAAACTAATTGCACAGGGATGTGGTTTGCTCTGGAGAAGTCAAGACTGTGTTTAAATGTGTGAAATTCCTGGTGTCGCTAATAATTGTAACCTCTGCTTCAATAAAACACACAAATAATGTTACTGAAACATTTCCAATCACAAGGTATTATTTTTGGTCTAAAACAGATGCAGCCCTTGGTACTTAAAAGGAGGATGTCTGGATAAATTTACCTCTGATCGAAGGGAAACAAAACTCCTAGAACTTTGGCCAAGGCCCCATTTCTGAGAAGCATCAATTGGAGCAATGGCAGCCTAGCAGCATGACTGTGGTGCCATTCCCAGCACCAGTAAGGGCCACTTTGGGAGACCCATATAAGGTGCTGGAATGGATAAGCCAGGAGCTCTAAGGGAAATAAAGTAGCACTTTTGAATACTTAGTAGTTGTCAGGCTGAGCATTAATATGGATTATTTTATTTAAGCATCATAGCAGCTCCATTTTAGAGAGGAGGAAACTAAAGCCTAGAAAGATTAAATAATAAACTCAAAGACACTCAGCCACTAAGTGTGGAATTGGGATTTAAATTCAGGGCTGTCTATACATAAAGCACATGCCTTTTGCATTACATCATACAGTGTCTCTAAGAAATTATAAAGTGCTAACCCCAAACAAAGGGGTATCTGGAGTCAAACTGCCAGGATTCAAATTTCTGCTCCATTATTTGCTATTTTTGTGACCAAAGATGAGGCATTTAACCTCTCTGGCTTTGAGTTTCCTTATAATAAAATGGGAAAGAATTATAATAACTACCTGATAGTCCTGTTGGGTTAACTTTTGTGCATGGTGTAAGATAAAAGTCCAATTTTATATTTCTGCATGTGGATATCCAGTTTTCCCAATATCATTTATTGAAGAGACTATCTTTTCTCCATTGTGTATTCTTGCCACCCTTGTTGAAGATCAGTTGATCATATATGCATGGGTTTATTCCTGGGCTCTCTATTCTGTTTCATTGGTCTGCATGTCTGTGTTTATGCCGATACCGTACTCTACTGATTACTGTAGCTTTGTAATATATTTTAAAATCAGGAAATATGATACTTCCAGCTTTGTTCTTCGTGTTCAAAATAACTTTGGTTATTCAGAGTCTTTTGTACTTCCATATGAATGTTAACATTGTCTTTTCTATTTCCGTAAAAAATGCCATTGGGATTTTGATAGAGATTTCACTGAATCTATAGACAGATTTGATAGTATGGGCATTTTAACAATATTAATTATTTCTATATATGAACACCAGACATCTTTCCATTTTTTTGTGTTTACTTTATTTCTTTCATCAGTGTTTTCTAGTTTTCATTGCATGAGTCTTTCATATTTGTCACTAAGTTTATTTCAAAATATTTTATTCTTTTTGATGGTATTGTAAGTGGAATTGTTTTCTTAATTGTTTTTAGGTAGTTCATTTTGAGTGTATAGAACATGACTGATTTTTGCACATTGATTTTATATCTTGCAACTTCATTGAATTCTTTAATTAGTTTTACCAGTTTTTTTGTGGAGTCTTCCAGGTTTCCTACATATAAGTTCATGTCATCTGTAAACACAGACAATTTAACTTCTTTCTTTCTTATTAGGATGACTTTTATTACTTTTTATTGCCTAATTTCTCTGGCTAGGACTTCCAGGACTATGTCGGATAGGAGTAGTGAGAGTGGGCATCCTTGCTTTGTTCCACATCTTAGAGGAAAAGCTCTCAAGTTTTCATCATTGAGGATAATATTAGCAGTGGGTTTTTATATGTGGCCTTTATTGTGTTGCAATAAGTTCCTTCTACACTTAGTTTGTTCAGAGGTTTTATCATGAAGGGATGTTAAATTTTGTAAGTACTTTTTTCTGCATCTATTGAAACGATTATGTTATTTTTGTCCATTTATTCTGTTACTGTGTTGTATCACATTGATTGATTGGCATATGTTGGACCATCCTTGCATCCTAGGGATAAAGCCCACTTGGTCATGACATATGATCTTTTCAATGTGCAGTTGATTTTAGTTTTCAAATACTTTGTTGAGGATTTTTTTCATCCATACTTATCAGTGATATTGGCCTGTAGTTTTCTTTTCTTGTAGTAATGGTATCTTTGCCTGGTTTGGGTATAAGGGTGATACAGTACTGGTACTGGCCTCATAAAAAGAAATGTTCCCTCTTCTTCTATTTTTGGGAAGAGTTTAAGAAGGATTAGTATTGATTTATCTTTAAATGCTTGGTAGGATTTACCTGTGAAGCCATCTAGTTCTGGGGTTTTCTTTGTTAGAAGGTTTTTGATTACTGATTCAATCTCATTTGTTATTAGTCTGTTTAGGCTTTCTATCCCTTCTTGATTCAGTCTTGATTGGTGGTATACTTTTAAGACTTTATCCATTTCTTCCAAGCTGTACAGTTTGTTGGTATATAATTGTCCATAATAGTTACTTATGATCTTTTTATTTTTGTGACATCAGTTGTATTATCTCCTCTTTCATTTCTGATTTTCTTTATTTAAGACTTCTCTCTTATTTTCTTAGTCTAGTTAAGGCTAGGACAAGTTATTTCTTATGTCTAGTTAAGGCTTGTCAATTTTATTTATCTTTTCAATTTTTGTCTATGACACCTGGCAATTAAAGTAAAACTAGACAAGCAGAATTACATCAAACTAAAATGTTTCTGCACCACAAAGGAAACAGTCAACAGAATGAAAAACAACCCACAGAATGGGAAAAAGTATCTCTAACCCTTAAGGGGTTAATATCCAAAATATATAAGAAACTCTCACAACTCAATTCCAAAAAAAAAAAAAGCAACGCAATTTAAAAATGGGCAAAGGAATTGAGTGCCATTTCTTCAAAGAAGACATACAAATGGCCAACAGTTATGTAAACAGGTGCTCAATATCACTAATCATCAGGGAAATGTAAACCAAAATCACAGTGAGACATCATCTCATTCCTGTTAGGATGGCTATTATCAAACAAAAAAACAAAAGATAACAAATGCTGGTGAGGATGTGAACAAAAGGAACCCTTGTAAACTGTTGGTAGGAATGTGGATTGGTGCAGTCACTGTGGAAAACATTATGGAAGTTCCTCAAAAAATTAAAAATAGAACTACCATATGTTACAGCAATCCCACGTCTAGGTATATATCCAAAGGAATTGAAATCAGGATCTCAAAGAGATATCTGCACTCCCACATTCATTATAGCATTGTTGAGCATTAGGCAAGCAAAATCCTACCATTTGCAACAACATAGAAGAATCCAAAGGACATTATGCTAAGCGAAATAAGTCAGACACAGAAGGACAAATATTACATGATACCACTTATATGATGAATCTAAAATAGTTAAACTCATAGAAGCAGACAGTGGAATGGTGGTTGTCAGGAGCTGAAGGGAGGGAGAAATGGAATGATATTAGTCAGAGGGTACAAAGATTCAGTTATGTAAGATGCGTAAGTCCTAGAGATTTACTATACAGCATAGTATTATAGTTAACAATACTGTACTGTGTACCTAAAAATTTGCGAAGAGGGTAGATCTTATGTTAAATGTTTTTATCACAAAATAATAAATAAAGAGGGCAGAATAAAACTTTTGATAGTGATAGACATACATTGTAGTGATTTCACAGGTGTAAACTTATCTCAAAACTTATCAAGTCATATACATTAAATATGTACAGCTTTCTGTACATCAAACATATGCAATGAAGTTGCTTAACTAAAAATAGTGCTGTTGGGCAAATTAAAAGAAGCAATACAGATAAAAGGCTTAGTGTTGTACCTTTAGCCTTGCACCCAATCCAGATGTTCAGACATCAAGACTCAGGCAAGGAAACTGGCTTCTCTCTTCAGCCCAGGCAGCTATGGAGGAACCCTGGGTTAGCCCAGAGACACTCTATGGAGCCCAACAGAGGACCCATCCCCCTCTAAATACCCAGCAGACGACCATGGCTAATGGCCAAAGGCTTCATCCAGCACAGAGCAAGTTGTCTTCCAAATTTCACATTGAGTTGCCCACCTATGCATATCCTGAACTACAAACTCAGGGGCTACAAACTCTTAGCCCAGTCATGGTAATTCACATTTCTTTAGTATCCCACATTGTGCTAGAGTACACCAATAAAGATTTGCTGGGCACATGTGGAAAATATTACTTACTATGTGCATTCAGGCAAAGGTGGTTAGTATCCAAACAAATCAGATTGATGCTTTATCTAACAACCATTAAAGCTAGGCCTGAATTCAACATTTTCTGGCTGCTGACAAGGCTTAATATTTTAAAAATCACCCCAACTGGAAAGAACTAAGTCTTTAGGTATGGTAGTGCTTTCTCCTTAGCCAAAAATTTGTGTACACCAGTGGTACAGCAGTTAATACCTTGCATGGGATAAATTAAACAAAGATACAGTACACACCAATTCTATGGAATTATGAAAACTTAGGCAGTGGGGTAACAGAAATTCTTCCTTTTTGTAGTTAATCATTAACATTTCTCCAGGAAACAAACAACTGAGACTATTGTCTTATTTCCAAAGGTTCCCTGGGGGTGAGCAAAAAAGCTAATTTCATTAGATGTAATACATAACCAAGGGTGGTCATACAATCATTGCCTGCATATGTGCCTGACCATAAAAAAATACCTCAAGGAATAGGAAGTTTCAAAATAAATGCAAAAATAAGATACATGAGAACATTTTCACATAGTGTTTAAGTACCTAAATGCTTCAATGAGATGCACAAATAATGTATTCGTTGTTTAAATATACCCAATTGGCCATTATTCAATGCATGTAAGGTGTCAGGAAAGCAAAAACTGACTTCCTCTTCAATTCTCTTTCTAGATGCTTATAATAGAAGTCGAGAAATTGTGCAAACAATACATCAAACCAAGTAACCAAGTACAGCATCAAGGAGGGAAAAGTCAGAATATTCAGTTTTTCAGTAACCAAGAATTTAAAAAGAGATCTTTTATTTTTATACTCAAATAGTCAATAAAGTTATAAGTTAGAAGGTTTTCATCACTAAAGTTAATTAAATTCTATTAAATATACCAACTGTCAGCGTGGGGCTCCATTATATAAACAAAAACACACTTAGCACAGTACTTGCCACTTGTAACAACTTGCGACAATAATTAACTATTATTCCTTTTCTGAAATTGATCCTAACAATGGAGTATGTCACATATTTTTCTGTCCTTTCCGGAAGTAATCAGATTAAAATGAATTCATTAGTGTGAGCCCTAATCCAATATGACTGGGGTCCACACACAGAGGAACGACAACATGTAGAGATACAAGGAGAACCCATGTGAAGACAGCAGATGGAAGGGATGCACCTACAAGCCAAGGAAGGCCAGAGACTGCCGGCAAACTACCAGAAGCTAGAAAAGGAAAGTGAGAATTCTCCTATTGGTTTCAGAGGAAGTATGGCCCTGCTGAGGCCTTGATTTCAGACTTTTAACCTCCATAGTTGAGTAGATTCTCAACCAATGGCAGGATTTCCTGTTGTTTTTTGTTGGGTTGTTGATTCCTGTTTAAATAATCTGCCATAAAGTTGTACTGACAATTGATGTAGTATTTCTGCATGGCAAAGTTTAATAGACCCAGCTTTGGCTTGAGGTCTTAAATCGCCAGAATACTCAACTAAGATGCTAGGTCCAATCCTGGGCATCTCTCTCTCTCTCTCCATATATATATATATATATCTGTGTGTGTGTGTATATATATGTGTGTGTGTATATGTGTGTATATATATGTGTGTATATATATTTATATATATTTTATATATATTTATATAAAAAATATATATACATAGAGAGAGAGAGACTCTTGCTTTCTCTCCCAGGCTAGAGTGCAGTGGCACAATCAGCTCACTGCAACCTCCACCTGCAAGGTTCAAGCAATTTTCATGCCTCAGCCTCCAGAGTAGCTAGGATTACAGGCATGTGCCACCACACCAAGATAATTGTTGTATTTTTAGTAGAGACGGGGTTTTGTCATGTTGGACAGGCTGGTCTCGAACACCTGGCCTCAAGTGATCCACCTGCCTCAGCTTCCCAAAATGTTAGGATAACAGGCATGAGCCGTCATGCCTGGCCTGTATTTTTGTACAATTCAAAATAAAGTTCCAAAAGGAAGGCAAGGAAAGGAGACAATAATCTGTTGTTATATGTTGATTTTAGTTACAGGGTTATACATTATCATGAAGGAGGTCTTTGATCTTTCCATGATTATGAAACAATATAATTTTCTAAGGTGACAATGGTTCTTATTTTTTAAAAATGGCACATACAAAATGTACTCATAGTATTCAAAGTCACACATCTACATTACAGCCTGTGTCAAATTAATTAATATGTTTTTTTTCCCTTGAAGTTCTGGCTGGAAAGAGTCCCTGAATGTGATAATAATAATGATGCTGATAGCAATGATAATAACGAATATATAAAATATGCCTCCTACTATAGCAAATATTTTATAGGTTTCTTTTCATTTAGGCCCCATAATGGTCTTTTGAAATAGGTACTGTTATTTTTGCAGATGATGAAACAAAATCAGAAGATACAAGTAACTTGCTGATATAGTTTGGATGTGTGTCCCCACCCAAATTTCACGTTGAAATGAGATCCCCAGTATCGAAGGCCAGGCCTTGTAATAGGTGACTGGATCATAAGAGTGGATTTCTCTTGAATGGTTTAGTACCATCCCATTGGTGCTGTTTTTGCATTAGTAAGTTCTTGGGAGATCTGGTAGTTTATAAGTGAGTGGCACCTCCGCCTTCTCTCTCTTGTTCCTGCACTAGCCATGTGATGTGCCTGTTCCCCCCTTCACCTTCTGCCATGAGTGTAAGTTTCCTGAGGCCTCTCCAGAAGCCCAGCAGATGCCAGCATCGAGATTGCTGAACAGCCTGCAGGAACATAAGCCAATTAAACCTCTTTTCTTTATGAATTGCCCAGTCTCAATTATTTCTTTATAGCCATGAGAGAATGGACTGACACACTTGTCCTAGATAAGAGGATGAGTAAATGGCAGGAGTGGAGCTTGAGCCCCAGTCTGTGACTCCAGAGCCCCATATTCAGGCAGTGCACATGTCCCGCTTTGCTCAACGTTTCCACCTCTGATGTAATTTAGTTAAGGCTGAATGCTGTAACAAAGATACTTGGATGCTCTTGTTTAGATTAATTGCTCACTCTCAACCAGTCAACCTTAAGCTCCTTGTGATCATTTAGCCCACACACATAGAAATATCAAAAGAAAATTCAACCGTCTTCTGGTGGCATTTTATATTCTTTCCATTGATTTGAAGTACTTCATTTTAAAACTTAGTGAGCCAGTCAGGGGTTATTTTTAACATCATTTGATAATTTATATATACTTAAAAGCACCGTGAGAGTTGAACTTGACTTCAGGCCAGCTCTTACTATTAATCAAACTACCATTTTCCCATGTGATAAAGGGCCCAGAATGAAATTTACAACAAATGCACAGTTTCACAACGAACATCTTACATTTGCAGGTATTCTGGCGATTTAAGACATCAGGCCAAATCTGGGTCTATTAAACTTTGCCATGCACAAACATTACATCAATTGTCAGTACAACTTTATGGCAGATTCTTTAAACAGGAATCAACAACCCAACAAAAAACAACAGGAAATCCTGCCATTGGTTGAGAACCTACTCAACTAAGATGCTAGGTCCAATCCCAGGCATTCTGGGTACAAAACTGATCATAAACTCGTCATTTTATGGATGGAGAATCTGATGGTTTGATGACGTCAGAACTTGCTGGTGGCTTCACAATCAGTACAGTAAAGGGAAGGGCCAGATTTCAACAGAGGACCGTCCAACTCTTAACTGTTTCACCACCCTGATTCTCTAGCCACATTGTCAGGGCGTTGACCAGGAAGACAGACAAAAGATTAGTCTAGGGACTCGGGCACCATGTGGAGTCTTGCCTTGGGCAAGTCATTTACATTACGTTCTCTGCCTGAAGATATTTTTATTTGAAGACAAAATGCAGAGACACTTATTTTCAAGCATGCTTGTAATTTGGACTAAATAATCCTGCTTCTGGAGAATCTGTGGATTTTAAATCCAGATAATTCAGAAAGACCAGAAAAATCACTCAGTTCTTCTCATTTGCCGTCTTCTCCAAGCACAAAATAGAAATATGACTTTGAGGGAACCAATGGTGCCAATCTCTTAGAAAGGAGTATGAAAAATAATACTTTTATTGGTCAAAAGGACTCCAATGTGGTCCTTAGTGCTGTAATCACACAGTAAGTGCTCACTACTTATTTAGTGGGTACCACTGACCTCAGTCAGACTTGATTATTCTCCTACAACCCTACCACCCTGGAAAAGGCCCCCAAAAATGTCTCTGTGCCTCAGTTTACCCTTTGGCAATATTATGACAACAATATATTCTTGTCATCAATATCAAGTACTACACAAATTTGAGGCTTTATACTATGACCACATCCTTTTCCTTGTATTATCAATAATAACATACTCTCTGGTAGTCTACCACAAAATACTAGGAAAGTTACTATTTACTTAAATACTTCTCTCATTCACTTCTATTCATACCTCTATTAGAAGAACTCAGCAATTTTTTTGCTATTTGTTTTTCTGGACATTCACCATGAACTTGTCAGCAGCCAGCACAGAGCACTCACGTGATGTACTTCTGCTCTCCACTTCACTTGTTTACCTGGTGACAAATCACACCTGCAATGGATTCATGGTATTTCCCAACAATAGCATTTTTAGCTTGCAGAATGATATTACAGGGTTGAATTTTAAGTCCCCATCTCCATAAGCCTCACAATTTCTTCCATTTAGTGTGACCAATGTATGTTCTTACCAAGAAGAACAACCAATTGGCCCACATTCTGCTTTACCTTTATTAAGTATATTTGTCTGTTTTTAATCTGTAGTGTCAAATCTCTCCTGATCCATCTTTACTCCTTACCCCCTCAGATGGAAAGGTATGAAAAACCACATCAATTACTTCCACTCACTCGTCTTTCTCTGACACAGAAAAATTATTTTGGATTTGGCAAATGGCTGCTTAGTGTGAGGCTTGTCATTAGCTAAGTTATTTAGAGCACTAGTTCTTTTTTTTTTTTTTTTTTTTTTTTGAGACGGAGTCTTGCTCGGTCGCCCAGGCTGGAGTGCAGTGGCGCAATCTCGGCTCACTGCAAGCTCCGCCTCCCGGGTTCACGCCATTCTCCTGCCTCAGCCTCTCCAAGTAGCTGGGACTACAGGCGCCCGCCACCACGCCCGGCTAATTTTTTGTATTTTTAGTAGAGACGGGGTTTCACCCTGGTCTCGATCTCCTGACCTCATGATCCGCCCGCCTCGGCCTCCCAAAGTGCTGGGATTACAAGCGTGAGCCACCGCGCCCGGCCAGAGCACTAGTTCTTAAACTTGGCTGCCGATTGGCATCCCTTGAGGAGCTTTAAAAATTCTGATGCCCAAATCCCACCTTTAGAAATTCTGATATAATTGGTCTGGAGTGTGGCCTGGACATTGGGATTTTTTAAACCCCCCATGGGATTCTAAAGTACAGTCAAATTTGAAAGCCACTGATTTAGAATTTGGGAAAGCTAGGTTTGAGTAGATTTAGCAAGTCAGGAGATAAAACTATAATAGTAGGGATAAAGATACCTTGACTTCTCTTTGGTAGAGCCCGTGTTTGTCCTTGGAAATTCCTGATATACTCCAGTTCATACTGCTACAAGGCTCAGGGTTTTATATTCCCTCTAGGATTTCCCTAATACCCTCCTTTTTTTGGTGGTGGTGGGGTGGGCAGTTTTATTCCTTGGGTTTCTTTGACTTTTATTTAGAGTGGAAATGTTTTTTAAATATTGAAATCCATTCTCATCTTTCGGTTTTGCAATGCCATGACTTTTAATAAGGAAGATCAACTTTCAAACAAAGTTGAAACAAACAAACCTTTCTTTTTGAAGTTGCTTAGTAAAAATTCTAAATACCAGTCCCAGCAGTGAAAACAGGGTATAACCTGAATGAATGGGGATCATTTCTCCCTGAGTAGTTGACTAAGTTGCTGAGCATCAAAATGACAAGCCAAGGAAACACCGGGTGAAGAAAGAATCCTGGTTAGTAACAGTTCACATCAGTGCGGCCGAAAAGGCAGTGTGGTCCTGAATATTTGGCCTTAAATTGGAATTTCCTTGTTTTGGCGAGTTTAAGTCCTTAGCATTAATGTCATGCAGTTATTTTTGTATGGTTTATTTTCTTTTCCTTTTTGTCATTCAATATTCAAAACAACGTGAAATGTACATTCTTCTTCACATGGAGAATGAATTCAGCAACAACTCAAGCACATAATTCTTCTCTGCATGGAAGAAGATGCCGGACATCTGCTCACCCCAGACCTACAGAACAACACGGTACATTCACATGGAGTTACTAAGGGAGGGGGTCTCCTGTGAGGTTTCTCAAACAAAGACTTCAGGAGAGATACAGGCACACAAGCTTTATTAGAGGTAAAGAACCTAGTAAATACATATTTTAAAAATCTGTTTATTATGTCTGCCTGTCCCCTTGAAGATGAAGCCTCCATGAAACCAGTGTGTTGTAATCTAACTGTAGCTTCTGAGCCAAAACAATGCATGGTATATAGAAGACAACCAATAAATATTCGTTAAATGAATAAAGGATTCCTATTTCATATATCTAATCATAAAGATGAAGAAAAGTACAATATATCTCTTTCTCACTCAGCAGCAAAGAAATGGGAGTAAAAATGAGTGTTTTTCTCCTAACCCCATACACAACTCTTCACATGTGGACAGGGACACATTTGTTCTTCCTTTTTTTTTTTTTTTTTTCTAGAGACAAGGTCTTAGCTCTGTCACCCAGGCTGGAGTGCAGTGGCACAATCATAGCTCACTGCAGCCTTGACCTCCCAGGCTCAAGCAATCCTCCAGTCTCAGCCCGCTGAGTAACTGGGAATACGGGTACACACCACCACGGCCAGCTAATTAAAAAAAAAAAAAAAAATTTGTAGAGTGGAGGTCTATGGTATGTTGCCCAGGCTGGTCTCAAGCTTCTGGCCTCAGCCTCCCATTGTGCTAGGATTAACAAGTGTGAGCCACTGTGCTGGGCCAAACACATTTGATTCTTTGAATATCTCTCCTAGTATCTTCCCCACCCCAGGCAAGCTCAACTTCTTTAATGTAACATCCAGAATCTCTTAGGGCAGACAGAGTTCCATAAATTGCCCCAGTTTGTTCCCCTAACACTCCTAAGCCCAGCCTGTCTCCAGCTCTGGCCCTCCCATCAGCAGTCCAGGAGAGGGGTTCTCAAATATTAGCAAATATTAGAATCACTTGGAGGGCTTGTTAAACCAGATTGCAAGACCCTCCATTCACATCACATTAAAATACAGCTGGTTAGTAAAAGATCTTCTGCCCAGTTTCTTTACACCATGAGTGTGCACCTAAATTAAGAAAACTACTTTCCTTTTTTTTTTTTAGCTTTTATTTTAAGTTCAGGGGTAAATGTGAAGGATGTGCAGATTTGTTATATAGGTAAATGTGTGTCATGGAAGTTTGTTGTACAGATTATTTCATCACCCAGGTATTAAGCCTAGTATCCACTAATTATTTTTCCTGATCCTCTCCCTCCTCCCACACTTTATCCTCCCATAGGCCCCAGTGTGTGTTGTTACCTTCTATGTGTCCATGTGTTCTCATAATTTAGCTCCCACTTATAAATGAGAACATATGGTATTTGGTTTTCTGTTCCTGTGTTAGTTTGCTAAGGATAATGGCCTCCAATTCCATCCAAGTCCCTGCAAAGGACATGATCTCATTCTTTTTTATGGCTAAATAGTATTCCATGGTATATATGCATCATATTTTCTTTATCCAGTCTATCATTGATGGGCATTTAGGTTGATTCCATGTCTTTGCTATTATAAATAGTGCTGCAATGAACATACACATGTGTGTGTTTTATAATAGAACAATTTATATTCCTTTGGGTATAAACCCAGTAATGGGATTTATGAGTCAAATGGTATTTCTGACTAGGTCTTTGAGGAATCACCACATTGTCTTCCACAATGAGTGAACTAATTCACACTCCCACCAATAGAGTATAAGCATTCCTTTTTCTCCACAACCTCTCTAGCATCTATTATTTTTTGACTTTTTAATAATAGTCATTCTGACTGGTGTGAGATGGTATCTTCTCATGATTTCAATTTGCATTTCTCTAATGACCAGTGATGTTGAGTTTTTCTTCATATGGTTGTTGGCCACATGTATGTCTTCTTTTGAGAAATGTCTGTTCATGTCCTTTGCCCATTTAATGTCCTTTATTCACTCCCTTTGCCCTTTTAGTGGTTTGTTTTACTCTTGTAAATTTGTTTAAGTTCTTCATGGATGCTGGATATTAGACATTTGTCAAATGCATAGTTTGCAAAAATTTTCTCCCAATCTGTAGGTTATCCGTTTACCTGTTGATATTTTTTTTGCTGTGCAGAAGCTCTTTAGTTTCATTAAACCCCATTTGTCAAATTTTGCTTTTGTTGCAATTGCTTTTGCTGTCTTCATCATGAAACCTTTGCTCGTGCTTATGTCCTGAATGGTATTGCCTAGGTTGTCTTCTGGGGTTTTTATACTTTGGTGTTTTACATTTCAGTCTTTAATTCATCTTAAGTTAATTTTTGTATATGGTATAAGTTGGGAGGGGTCCAGTTTCAGTTTTCTGCATATGGCTAGCCAGTTATCCCAGCACCATTTATTGAATAGGGAATCCTTTCCCTATTGCTCGTTTTTGTCAGGTTTGTCAAAGATCAGATAGTTGTTGATGTGCAGTCTTATTTCTGGGTTCTCTATTCTGTTCTGTAGGTCTATGTGTCTTTTCTTGTACCAGTACCACGCTGTTTTGGTTACTATAGCCCTGAAATATAGCTTGAAGTCAGGTAGCGTGATGCCTCCAGTTTTGTTCTTTTTGCTTAGGATTGCCTTGGCTATTTGGCCTCTGTCAGGTTCTAGCCTAAGCTGAGGTCCAAGGGGAGTAGGTGTGCAAGTGGCAGGTAACCGAAAGAACACTTGAGGAATTGTAGGCAGTTGCAACATGGCTTTATTCTTTCTGGGCTCAAGCCGTAAGTACGGTGTCAGCAGCACTTTTACAGACAATAGTGGCTCTGAGCTAAGTACGAGCTCTTGTGAGTGGTTACATAATATGTGGAGTTGTGCGTCTGTGTCCCAAACCCATTGAGTCATGCTGGGTCAGAAGGCCACCTTGGCCTACTCCTGAATAAAGTGCAGCCGTCTCCCTTACACTCCATCCCCTAGGCTAAGGGCAACTCCCAGGTAGAGACACGTGCCCATAGGGCAAAGCCCTGAATCCATAACCTACAACAACTATACAGAGAGCAACAGCTCACTACTAGGATCCCAGCTATGCTACTTATGACTATTAGGGCCCAGTGTAGGTCAGATCCCAGGGATGCCCTCCATCTCTTCAGGGGGTCATCAGTAAGGCTCTCGGCCACCTTAATTTCCCATGAGACCTCCTGCAGGGCTGCTGTTATGTTCTGCCAATTGTCAGGGATAAAGGTACAATATTGTGTTCCTAAAAGGGCATAGGTGCCTTTTTGGGTAGCAGTTACTATGTCTAAGGCCATTTGGTTTTGCAATGCTACCTTTCTGGTCTGATCGACTTCATCAGTTAACAAGAGGAGGGCCTCTCAGGTATAATTCAGAGCCCGAGTGGTGTGCTCTGCAAGAGTAACTTGTGCTTCTACAGTTATGACACCTGCTCCAGAGACAGTCATTGTCAAGGGGTAGAATCACCAGGGAGCTCGTTGCACTTGCAAAAACTAAAAGCATAGCACCTCCCAGTTATGCAGGCATCTGGGCAATGCGGGGAGAACCGTGGCAGGTACATAAGGCCACCCTCATGTACAACGTCCAGTTCACTGGTAGGTAAGGCAATCCTGTGTCCCCACAGACCCATAAACTCCCAGGGGCCACAAAGTCCATTGAGGCCCAACCTTGGTGGGGCTGCATGTTCCACCACACCTTTGGTGTAGTGACACATGTTATGTTAGCACAGGCCATGATGGGTACCCATCCCACAGTAGTGTTACCCCAGTGTTGCTCTATGCACCGTGGCACCTAGCCAAGAGTACTACATGTTCCCCCACTAGCCAGCCCCACCCATCATAAATGTCATGGGCCATCCAGGGGGTGGGCACATCATGGGTCTTGCAGCATCCTTTGTCTAAAGCTTGCCACATTGTGTTCCAGACATTGGCCATGCACTCCAAGTCTCCAACCACGTACATTTCTCTGAAGATGCGGGGTGTATGTGCCAGGGCAAGCCATCTGCAGCTGCTGCTGGAAGAATGGTACAGATCCAGCAATTGGAAACATTGGTCACCTCAGCATAGGTGTGGGCCTGGTCCACAGTGCAGCTGGAGCATGTTAACCTATGGTCGAAATGACAAAACGGGCATAGGTACTAACAGGGACAAATCACGTACCTCAGGCAAAGTATAAGCTAACTTTTCATCCGTAGATAACAATGCAGCTGCCAAGGGCTTCTGCCCTGGGTGATGGTACCACACTTTCTCAGCTCCCCACGGTTCCATTGGGTCCCATATTTGTGCAAAGTCATGGTGGAACACATAATAGACCATACAGACATTACATATGTCCCCCAGAGAAGGGTACCCTCCCTGACTGTTCCCCTACAGTCAACCATGGGGGCCATGTATTGAACACCCAAGGAGTGACATGCAAGTCATACTGTAGGCCCCCCACCGGAGCTACAGTGACCAACCACCAGCAATGTGGGGTGGGAGAGCCCATGGCCACAGCCAGGTTTTCTGTTCCCCTGCCTTTAAGGGGCATTGGGGCAGGCAACAACAGGTTACCATTCATCCAAATACCTGGTTGGAGCAGGTCATCCTTAGTGTGTATCTGCGACTGAATGGGGGTGGTGGCCTGGTGTAAAAAAGCCTCCACCAGGGCCTGGCTACCTTTCTGTGACCGTTCATTCAAGGTTTGGAGCACCAGGTCCAGATTTGAACTCTAGCCCTGCAAAGATGGGGGTGTGACATGCAAGTGTAACCCATTCTTCAAGAGCTCAATCATACCCACAGCTTGTGTGTTGTATGGCACATGGAATCCCCACTTTATGTCCATTTGTTATGCCCATTGTTGTACTTGTTGTATAGTGAAATGTCTCAACACTATCACTCTCAATAGCCAGAGGGCGACCATACAGGGCACATAAGTGTTGCAGGGCCCAGATGGTGTGCTGTTGGTCAGCCATCCTCCAAGGGTAGGTGAAGAACAGTCCCGTGGCCATGTCCACAGCTGTTCATGCATGCGTACACCCTTGAGACTTCAGCAGCGATCCAATGTAGTCTACTTGCCACCTTGTCAAGGACACTCACCCTATTGTCACTTGTTATGTAACACTGGGCAGCTGCCTCCATTTAGGGTATGCCTGAGTACATGCCAGGCACTTCTGACAAGCCTCCCAAATATCTTGTGTGGGCAGGGACAGACCCCAACGCTTATTGACCTGTTGCATGAGTTTACCCACTGCATGTCCCAGTTTCCAGTGTAGCCACAAGACCACATCTCGTGTAGGTGCCAACTCTAACCATTGGACCTTGGCTAAGGCATCAGCCTCATCATTGCCAGGGGTGACCAAAGACATATGGCCTGACACATGATAAATAGTCACATCCTTCTAATGACCCATTTCCCAGAGGTATTTCCACACGGCTTGTCACATGTCAATTGACCCATTTCCAAATGGGTCAGTGGCCAACTAACCAATTCTGTATTTTCCAAGTGGTTAATTACAAGGTTAAGCCTCAATAGATCACCCAGCTATCCATACAGATTACCACAGAAGTCACCTCTTTGGTGATTACCATCCATGCTGCTCTAAATTCAGCCCATTGGCTACTCTGCCCATACCTGGTTTCAAACCATATAGTGTCAGTACTAGGCTAGACTACAACAGTGGTCCAGACAGCAGTAGCACCTCGGCTAGACCCATCTGTGTACCACGCTCCATTGGAAATGGGGGGGCGCCCTTCTTTGAATGGTGATGGCTCAGGGTCCAAGGGTACCTCAGGCAGACCCATGGCCTTCTCTTGCATTAGGACTATAGGTCCCAAGACCTCTTGCAGCTCTACTGCTAAGGGATTTGTACTCAGAGTACTCTGTTGCTCTAAGTAGGCACCCGCTTTGCTAAAGTGGATGTCTGCGCCATCCTAGTCCAGGGGGTCATTACCCATGAATGCACCCATCCCACTATCGGGTAAGTCGTACACATGATGACTGAAGCCTGTCCTGTCACATTCTCACAAGCCTGAAGAGCTGCATATACAGCTGCTAGCTGTTTCTCTATTAAGGAATACCAGAGCTCAGCTGCTTTGCATAGTTGAGACCAAAAGCCTACTGACGTTCTCAAGTGTCCCGTGCACTGCCATAGGCCCCAGCAGAAACCATCTGTGGCCACATGCACATCCAGCTCAAACGGATGCCCCTGGTCAACTACCCATATGGTTTGTGCCAGCTGAATAGCCCATTTGGCTGTCAGAAAGGTGGTCTCAGTTGCATCATCCCAATGCCAGGAAGTTCCTTTCTTTGTTAATCGATACAACGGTTTTGTCATTTGAGCTAAATGGGGCACAAATGCCCGCCAATATCCCAAAAGGCCCACAGACATTTTTAACTGGTTCACTGTGGTGGGATGAGGATATGCCTGAATTTTAACAATGACAGCCTCTGCAATGGCCTTTGTCTTACCCGACCAGATAACTCCCAAGAATTTGGCAGATAATCTAGGCCCTTGGACCTTGGACCTTGGATTTCTTGGACCTTGGATTTGTTGACAGTCCAACTACAGGCTGCCAAATGTTGCCACGAGAGGGGTGCTGCTGCTTCTAAATCTGCAAGGGAATCAGAGGTTAACATAATATCATCAGTATAATGGAATAGGCGGACCACTTCTGGACATTGCCAGATGGCTAAATCCATGGCAACAAGACCATGACGTATGGTGGGGCTATGCACGTAGCCCTGCAGCAACACTGTAAAAGTCCATCGTCACCCTTTCCATGTGAAGGCAGACTGGAATGATGTCGATGTCGATGAAGAAAAATGCACTGGCTAAGTCCACTACACAGTGGTACCGTCCCAATTCCATCATCAAATGGTCCATCAAATCCATGATTGATGCAAAGGGTGTGTTACTTAATTCCATTCCCAATAGTTCACCGTCATCCGCCAAGTTCCATCAGGCTAACTGGCCACACTGGAGAATTGTAGGGGCTGTGGGTACCATGCACTATCTACACCTCCTCTAGCTTTTTAGTTGTCTCAGCTATCTCTGTATGCCCACCTGGCAAATGGTATTAACAGGTGGAAATAACCTGTCGGGGTTGTGGCAGGACCTGAGGCTGGTGATGCATATGTCCGCACAGCACCAGCTTCACCACACGCATTCAGAGCCTGAATTCCCCGGCCATGGTTCGTAATACCAGGCCATGTAAAATGTCCACCCACATAATGCATTCAGGTATGGGGGAGACATACATAGTGTATAAGCGAGGAGCCAAGTGGCCAGTGCCAAGGTACAGAGATACAGGTTTCACTTTCACTGACCAGCCTCCATAATCATCAATGTATGCAGCCTTGCCCAGAAACTTATCCAAGTTCCCATAAACAAGGCTACAATCTGCATCAGTATCTACCAGCACCAACAACATCTGCTGTACATTGGTGGGGGACCAGAGGATTGTCAGCTCCACATGTGGCCTCTGGTCGTCTGGTGTCCCCCCAAGTGGAGTACATTGGCCAGTTCTCTAATCAAACAGAAAAGGGTCTACATTTCTGTCTGGCTGTAGCAAGTAGTCTATGAGCTGGAGCGCCTAGGCAAGACTGGGTCACACAGCAATGTCCTTCTCCTCCTTGGGTATTTTCTGGGATTGCTGCTCTGGAGACAACTGCCTCCATAAAGTTAGTACTTCCGTGGGCTGCTTATCAATTTTCTCTCAGTCAACCCCAGCCAAGATTAAATCTATCCACATCTGTGAATGTGCCACTCATTGGGGTCCCCTTTTCTCCCATGGGGGAGTCCCCTGCAGGCAGGGCACCTTCCCCTTCTTTATGGTGTGGACCCCTCAGTCCTGCTGACGGCCTTCTGCTTTCCCAAGAGCTACCATACCAGTGGTCATTTCATGTATGTGGTGCCCTATGTACAGAGTGAGGACAGCAGCTAGGGAGCCAAAGGCACTCAGAGACACAGAACCCAACATGAGATCCCTCATTTGGGGCATGAAACATTCATCATCTGGCCTTTGGGTATTCAGGTCAAACAGCCTGCCACATACCCATCACCCAGATGACTTGCACCAAATCGACATACGACTGCCATTTACTCACAGTTTTGGGTATTTCCCTGGCGTTGTTCCACACAGTCCATATGGCTGCTCATAGCAGCCTGAATCAGGGTGTGGTCACCTTGCCCTGCTGCTAACTGCCTGCTCACTTGCAACCGCTGACTGAGGGAGGAATGAGTCATGATAGAGGCCAGCTTTTCCATCTCAGAGGCAGAACAGGAGATACTATCTACTCCCTCATCCCACAGGCAAAGCATCCAGGCGGGCAGGGCTTCCCCTGGACACTGGCGGCACTGCTTGCCTAATTTCCACAACTCAGTTGGGGTATAGGCAATATATGAAGTGTGTTTTGTTACAATGGGGGGTCCCTGAGCCCGCCCTTGGGACCCCACTGGCTCTTCATGATCTACTATCTGACAAACCACTGGGTGAGCCTGCAACGGGGGTTCTTCCTCCTCAGTATCAGATTGAGTGGGGACCTCCAGCCAAGATGGCAGACCCAGGCTTGCATTCATGCCAGCCTCTAATTTTTTCTCCAAGCTCTGTAGCGGGGCCTCCATGCACCCCGCCTGTGCCTGGAGGTCCCTTACCTGAGCTGTATCCCTCAGGGACTGGGTATGTACTTCTCGTAGCACAGTGAAAAACGCCCATCCAACTCTGCTGGCAAAGGCTCGCTCCTTCTCAGTGCTCTGTGCTTCCAGCTGCTTCAGCGCGTTTTCCACACTCATGGGTGACCCATCGACCACCACCCAGGTTTCCACTGGGGCCCATCCTTGCAGCATGGCTACCACCAGGTACCACAACCCATGTTGTGGCCACATGGTCTACCCAGAATCAGTGGTGCCAAAGGCTCACTCACCTCGGGATCCTGCCAACTATGCCAAGTGTCAGTTTCTAGCCCAAGCTGAGGTCCAAGGGGAGTGGGTGTGTGAGTGGCAGGTAGCTGAAAGACCGCTTGAGGAATTGTAGGCAGTTGCAACATGGCTTTATTCTCTATCTGGGTGCAAGCTGTATGTACAGCGTCAGCAGGACAGTTATACCTTTTACAGACAATAGTGGCTCTGGGCCAAGCACAAGCTCTCGTGAGTGGTTACATGTGCCTTATGTGGTGTGGTTACATAATGTTCACAGTTGTGTGCCTGTGCTCCAAACCCACTGAGTCATGCTGTGCCAGAAGGCCACCTAGGCCTACTACTGACTAAGGCACAGCCATCTCCTTTGGTTTCATACGAATTTTAAAATAGTTTTTTCCAGTTCTGTGCAGAACGTCAATGGTAGTTTAATGGTAATAGCATTGAATCTATAAATTGTTTTGGGCAGTATGGCCATTTTAATGATGTTGATTCTTCCTATCCATGAGCATAAAATGTTTTTCCATTTGTTTGTGTCATCGCCAATATCTTTGAGCAGTGCTTTGTAGTTCTCCTTGTAAAGGTCTTTCACTTCCCTTGTTACCTGTATTTCTAGGTATTTTATTCTTTTTGTGGCAATTGTGAATGGGAGTTTGTTCCTGATTTGGCTTTTGGCTTGCCTGTTGTTGGTGTATAGGAATGTAGTGATTTTTGCACACTGATTTTGTATCCTGAAACTTTGCTAAAGTTGTTTATCAGCTTAAGAAGCTTTTGGGCTAGGCACAGTGGCTCATGCCTGTAATATGAGCAATTTAGGAGGCCAGATTGGGTGGATCAACTGAGACCAGGAATTTAAGATCAGCCTGGCCAACATGGCAAAACACTGTGTCTACTAAAAATACAAAAAAAAAAAAAATTAGCCAAGCATGGTGGCATATGCCTGTAATTCTAGCTACTCTGGAGGCTGAGGCATGAGCATCATTTGAACTTGGGAGGTGAAGGTTGAAATTAGCTGAGATCACGTCACTGCACTCCAGCCTGGGTGACAGAGCAAGACTCTGCCTCAAAAAGAAAAAAAGAGAAGCTTTTGGGCTAAGACTGTTAGGTTTTCTAGATATAGAATCATGTCATATGCAAACAGGCATAGTGTGATTTCCTCTCTTCCTATTTGAATGTCCTTTATTTCTTTCTCTTGCCTGATTGCTCTGGCCAGAACTTCTAATACTTTGTTGAATAGGAGTGGTGAGAGGTGGTATCCTTGTCTTGTGCCAGTTTTCAAGGGGAATGCTTCCAGCTTTTGCCCATTCAGTATGACGTTGGCTGTGGGTTTGTCACATATGGCTCTTACTATTTTGAGGTGTGTTCCTTCAATACCTAGTTTATTGAGAGTTTTTAACATGAGGGATGTTGAATTTTGTTGAAAGACTTTTCTGCATCTATTGAGATAACTACATGGTTTTTGTCTTTAGTTCTGTTTATGTGATGAATCCACACTTATTGATTTGTGTATGTTGTACCCACCTTGCACCCCAGGGATGAAGCCTACTTGATCGTGGTGAATACATTTTTTGACGTGCTATTGGATTTAATTTGCAAGTATTTTGTTGAGGATTTTTTATCAATATTCTTCAAGGATATTGGCCTGAAGTTTTTCTTTTTTTGTTGTATCACTGCCAGGTTTTGGTAACAAGGTGAGCTGGCCTCATAGAATGACTTGGGGATTTTTCTGAACAGTTTCAGTAGGAATGGTACCAGCTCTTCTTTGTACATATGGTAGAATTCAGCTATGAACCCATCTGGTCTTGGTCTTTTTATGGTTGGTAGACTATTATTGCCTCAATTTCAGAACTCATTATTGGTCTATTGAGTGATTCGATTTCTTCCCAGTTCAGTTTTGGGAGGGTGTATATGTCCAGGAATTCATCCATTTCTTCTAAATTTTCTAGTTTATGTGCATAGAGGTGTTTATAATATTCTCTGATGGTTGTTTGTATTTCTGTGAGGTCAGTGGTAATATCCCCCTTATTATTTTTGATTGTGTTTATTTGAATCTTCTTTTTTTCTTCTTTATTCGTCTAACTAGTGGTCTATTTTATTTATTTATTTTTATTTATTTATTTTTTTTTTCCAAAAAACCAGCTCCTGGATTTGTTGATCTTTAGAATGGTTTTTTGTGTCACTTTCTCCTTCGGTTAAACTCTGATTTTAGTTATTTCTTGTCTTCTGCTAGGTTTGGGATTTGTTTGCTCTTGGTTTTCTAGTTTTTTTCAGTGGTGACATTAGGTTGTTAACTTGAGATCTTTCTAGCTTTTTGATGTGGGCATATCTTGCTATAAATTTCTTTCCCAATCTGCCTTAGCTGTGTCTCAAAGATTCTGGTACATTGCATCTTTGCTCCTATGTTTCAAATAACTTCTTCATTTCTGCCCTAATTTCATTATTTACCCCAAAGTCATTCAGGTGTAGGTTACTAAGTTTCCATGTAATGGTATGGTTTTGAGTGAATTTCTTAGTCTTGAATTCTTATCTGATTGTGCTGTGGTCTGAGAAACTGTTATGATTTCAGTTCTTTTGCATTTGCAGAGGAGTGTTTTATTTCCAATTATGTGATTGATTTTAGAGTAAGTGCTATGTGGTGAGAATAATATATATTCTGTTGTTTTGGGGTAGAGAGTTCTGTAGATATTTATCAGGTCCATTCGATCCAGAGCTGAGCTCAGGTCCTGAATATCTTTTTTAATTTTCTTTCTTAATGATCTGTCTATTATTGTTAATGGGTGTTAAAGTCTCCCACTATTATTTCATGGGAGTCTAAGTGTCTTTAAATGTCTCTAAGAACTTGCTTTATGAATCTGGGTGCTCCTGTATTGGGTGCATATATATTTAAGATCGTTAACTCTTCTTGTTGAATTGAACCTTTTACCATTATGTAATGCCCTTCTTTGTCTTTTTTCATCTTTGTTGGTTTAAGTCTGAAGAAAACTAATTTCTATTTTGAGCCTCTGTCCTGAGTTCTCACCTCAGTAATCTACTTCCACAGCAATTGCTCCCAGAGTGGCTTTCATCAAGCTGCTTAACCTTTTTGAGCCCCAAGCCTTAGATTCTCATCTGTGAAATTAACATATTTCTTTTAAAAATATAATAAACTTTGGTTTCTAAAATAGTTTTAGATTTACAGAAAAATGTAAAAGAAAATACAGAATGCTCTTATGTACTTCTCCCCTGTACTCACATTCTTCCATTAGCAACATCTTGCATTAGTGTGGTGCATTTGTGACAATTAATAGACTAATATTAATATATGTTATAAAGTGAAGTTCATAGTTTACATTAAGGTTCACTCACTACTGGTCTTTTTATTCTCTTTATAGTTTTGCCTTTTTCAGAATGTCATATAGTTGGAATGATACAGGATGTAGCCTTTCAGACTGATTTCTTTCACTTAGCAATATGCATTTAAAGTTTCTTCATATCTTTTTGTGACTTGATAACTCATTTCTCTTAATCACTGAATAAGATTCCATCGTAGGGATGTACCACACTTTGTTTATCCATTTATCTATTGAAGGACATCTCAACTGCTTCCAAGTTTGGGCAATTATGAATAAGGCTGCTAAAATACACATGTGTAGGTTTTATGTGGAAATAAGTTTTCAACTTAACTGGGTAAATACCTAGGAGCAGGTATATGGTAAGATTATGTTTGCATTTATAAGAAACTGCCAAGCTGCCTTCCTAAGTGGCTCTACCATTTTGCACTCCTCCCAGCAATGAATGGAAGCTCTTACTGCCACTCATTCTCTCCAACAATTGGTATTGTGAGTGCTTTAGATTTTGGGCATTCTAGTAGGTGTGCAGTGGCATCTCACTGCTGCTTTAATTTGCAATTCCTTCGTCACATATGATGTGGTGCATTTCTTATATGTTATTTTCCATCTGTGTATCTTCTTTGATGATGTATCTGTTCAGCTCCTTTATCTAGTTTCCAGCTGGGTTCTTTTCTTATTGTGAGTTTTAAGAGTTATTTTAATATTTTGGTACAAGTCTTTATTTATATTTGATTTTAAGATATTTTCTCCCAGTCTGTGACTTGTCATTTTATTCTCTTAACAGTGTCTTTAGCACAAGCTTTTAATTTAAATAAAGTCCAACTTATCAATTATTTATTTTAATTATTTAATTATTTAATTAATTAAATAATTTAATTATTTAATTAAATTAATTATTTAATTAAATTTCATTATTTACTTAATTTAATTAAATAATTAAATAAATAAATATTTGCTTATTATTTAATTTAAATAAAGTCCAATTTATCAATTTTTTCTTTCATGGATCATGCTTTTGGTGTTACATTTAAAAACTCATCACCAAACCCAAGATTACCTAGATATTCTCCTATGGTATCTTTAGTTATATGTTATATGTTGGTTTTATAGTTTTCTGTTTTATACTTAGGCCTATTACACATTTGAGTTGATTTTGTGGAAGGTACAAGGCCTCTGTCTAGATTATTTTTTGTTTGTTTGCATGTGATGTCCAGTTGTTCCTGTATCAAATTGAAAACACTATTTTTCCATTGACTTGACTTTGCTCCTTTGTGAAATATCAGTTAACTATATTTGTGTGGGTTGAATTCTAAGCTTTTCTATTCTGTTCCATTGATCTATTTGTCTATTCTTTTGCCATTATCATACTGTCTTGATTGCTGTAGGTTTATAATAAGTATTGAAGTTAAGTAGCGTCAGTCTTCCAGATTGTTTTCCTCTTTCAATATTGTCTTGGCTATAATGGACCTTCTGTCTTCCACATAAACTGTAAAATCAGGGTTTCAGTTTCTGCAAAATCATGATGGAATTTTATTTGGATTACACTGAATCTATAAATCAAGTTGGGGAGAGTTGACATCTTAACAATATTGTGTCTTCCTGTGCATAAACAGGAAACAGCTCTCCATTTATTTAAATCTTTGACTTCTTTATCAGAGTTTTGTCTTTTTCCTTATATCGCTTCTGTAAATATTTTGTTAGATTTTACAGAGGGAGGGGGTTCATGGGATGGAGGAGGCTAATGGGAATGATACTGTGTTTTAATTTCCTATTCCAATTGTTCATTCCTTTTATAGTATATGAAAAAGAATTGATTTTTGAAAATTAACCTTGTATCTTGCAACCTTTCTATAATGGCTTAGTAGTTCCAGAAGTTTTTTGGCCAATCTGTTGGAATTTGCCACATAGACGATTGTGTCTCTCATCTGTGAAAGAGGTTTTATATCTTCCTCCCCAATCTGTGTACCTTTTCTTTTCTTATTGCTAGGACTTCTGGTATGAGTTTCAACAGGAGTATTGAGAAGGGACATTCTTGTGTTGTTCCAGATCTTAGGGGGAAAGCATCTAGTTTCTTACAATTATGTTAAATACAGGTTTTTTGTAGATGGTCTTTATCAAGTTGAATAAGCCCCTCTCTATTCCTAATTTGCTGAGAGGTTGTTGTTTTTTTTTTTTTTAATCATGACTGGGTGTTGAATTTTGTTAAGCATCTTTTTTGCATCTATTGATATTATATGATTTTTCTTTCTTAGCCTGTGGATATGATGACTTACGTTAATTGATTTTTAAATATTGAACCAGCCTTGCATACCTGAAATAATTCTATGTAGGCATAGTGTATAATTATTTGCATATATCATTGGATTTGATTTGGTACTGTTTTGTTGAGTATTTTCACATCTATGCGCATGAGAGATAGTGCTCTGGAGCTTTCCTTACTTGTAATGTCTGTATCTGGTTTGGGTATAAAGGTAATGCTGACCTCATAGCTGAGTTAGAAAGTATTCCCTCTGTTTCTATTTCCTGGAAGAGATTATAGAGAATGTGTATCATTTTTTTCCTAGTTTAGAAGAGCTTACCTATGAAACCATCCGGGTGCTTTCTTTTTTTGAAGGTTATTGATTATTGACTTAATACGTTTAGTAGATATGAGGCTATTGAGATTATCTATTTTTTTCTGTGTGTTTCGGTAGTTTGCATCTTTTGAGGAATTGGTCCATTTCATGTAAGTTACCAAATTTGTGGACATAGAGTTGCGCATAATATTCTTAATATTCTTTTATTATACTTTTAATGTATATGGGATCAATGGTAATTACGCCTCTTTCATCTTAACTTTAGTAACTTGCATCTTCTTTTTATCATGGCTACCCTGGCAAGAAATCTATCAACTTTATTGATCTTTTAAAACAACCAGCTTTTGGTTTGGTTGGTTTTCTCTATTGATTTCCTCTTTTCAACTTCATTGATTTCTGTTCTAATGTTATTTTTTTTTTCTGCTTGCTTTAAGTTTATATTGTTCTTCTTTCTCTGGTTTCCTAAAGTGGAAGCTTAGATTTATACCTTTCTTCTTTTCTAAAATATTCAGTCACATGCTATAAATTTCCCTTTAAGCAGTACTTCCCCTGCATTCCACACATTTTGATAAGTTGTGTTTTCATTTTCATTTAGTTCAATGTTTTAATATTTATTTTGAGACTTCTTCCAATTTATTTGTTATTTAGAAATGTATTGTTTAATTTCAAGATATCGTGGGAGTTTCCAGCTATCTTTCTTTTGTTGATTTTTGTTTAATTCCATTGTGTTTTGAGAAGATACTTTGTATGATTTCTATTCTTTAAGTTGTTAAGATGTGTTTTATGGTCCAGAATGTGGTCTATTTTGGGGAATGTTCCATGTGAGCCTGAGAAGAATGTGAATTCTGCCTTTGTTGGATTAAGTCTATAAATGTTCATTATATCCAGTTGATTTATAGTATTGTTGAGTTCAATTATGTCCTTACTGATTTTCTACCTAGTGGATCTATTATTTACTGATAGAAGGGTATTAAAATCTTCAGCTGTGATATTACATTTCTCCTGATCCCTGAATATCTTATTTGTTTTAAAGTCTGCTTTGCCTGAAATGTGGTGACCCTCACTTTTTTTTTTTGACTGGTGTTAGCATGATATGTCTTTCTTCATTCCTTTACTTTGAATCTGTCTCTTTTACATGGGTTTCTTGTAGACAATATATAGTTGAGTCTATCTATCTACTTTGACAGTCTGTCCCTTAATTGATATATTTAGACCATTCACATTTAAAAGGATTATTGATATATACTATGGACCCCATACATGACAATGGTCCCATAAGATTGTAATGGGGCTGCCATATACAGATGTACAACTTTTTTGTCTTTTATATCACATTTTTACTGTATTTTTTCTATATTTAAGTATTTTTTAAAATTTTATTTTATTTTAAGTTCTGGGATACATGTGCACGAAGTGCAGTTTTGTTACACAGGTAAATATGTGCTGTTACAGTGATTTGCTGCACCTATCAACCCACCAACTAGGTATTAAGCCCCACATGCATTGTGTTAAAATAGCCTACATTATTCAGTATAATAACACACTGTGCAGGTGTGTAGCTTAAGAGCAATAGGCTATACCATACAACCTATGTGTGTAGCAGGCCATAGCAACTAAGTTTATGTAAATACACCCTATGAAGTTTGTACAAAATAAAATTACCTAATGATGCATTTCTCAACATGTCTTCCCATCACGTGACAAATAACTGTACTTGGATGATATGGTATGGCTGTGTCCCCACCAAATATCAACTTGAATTATATCTCTCAGAATTCCCATGTGCTGTGGGAGTGACCCAGGGGGAGGTAATTGAATCTCATGCTGTTTTCGTGATAGTGAATAAGTCTCATGAGACCTGATGGGTTTATCAGGGGTTTCTGCTTTTGCTTCCTCCTCATTTCTCTCTTGCTGCCGCCATGTAAGAAGTGCCTTTCACCTCCTGCCATTATTCTGAGGCCTTCCCAGCCATGTGGAACTGTGAGTCCAATTAAACCTCTTTTTGTTCCCAGTTTCAGGTATGTCTTTATCAGCAGTGTGAAAATGAACTAATACATTCAATTAATATCTGCCGCATTTGTAACTTTTATCTGTTTGTTACCCCTATTCATTTCTTTTTTAAAATATGCCTTTTTCTGTCTTTTTTGTTTTTAATTGAACATTTTATATAATTTCAACCCCTTTCTTTTTTTGTATATCAATTACACTTCTTTTTTAAAAAATGTCCATGAGTTCTCATTGTTCAATTCCCACCTATGAGTGGGAATTGAACAATGAGAACTCATGGACACAGGAAGGGGAACATCACACTCCGGGGACTGTTGTGGGGTTGGGGGAGCGGGGAGGGACAGCATTAGGAGATATACCTAATGCTAAATGACGAGTTAATGGGCGCAGGAAATCAACATGGCACATGGATACATATGTAACAAACCTGCACATTGTGCACAAGTACCCTAAAACCTAAAGTATAATAATAAAAAAAAAAAAAAAAAAAAAGGGTTGCTTGAGCCCAGGAGGTCGAGGCTGCAGTAAGCTGTGATTGTGCCACTGCACTTCAGCCTGGGCAACAGAGTGAGACCCTGTCTCTAAAAGAAAATATTACATGTAAAAAAAAAAAAAATGTTAGTGGCTACCCTAGAGTTTGTCAAATAATTTACAACTAATCTGAGTCCACTTTCAAGTAACACTGTATGGCTTCACAGTTAGTATAGGTAGCTTATAACAGAGTATTCCCAATTCCCTCCTCTCATTCCTTATAACATCACTGTAATTTGTTTCCTTTATCTATAAGCTGTAATCCCCCAACACATTGTTGCTATTATTACTTTGAACAAAAAAGTATCTACTAGACTAATAATAATAAAAGATTTTATTTCACTTTCATTTATTTATTCTCTGATATTACACTTTTCTTTCTGCAGATATGAGTTTCTGCTACAGACTGTTTTTCTTCTCCCTGAATAATTTAAGTATTTCTTGCAAGATGAGTCTACTGCTGACAAATTATTTCAGTTTTTATCAGAAAAAGTCTTTATTTATCATTCACCTTTGAAAGATGATTTCACTAGGCAGAATTCTAGGCTGGTTTTTGTAGTTGTTGTTGTTTTGTTTTTGCTTTTAACACTAAACATTTCACTCCATTCTGTTTTTGTTTGCATGATTCTTGGTGAAAAGTCTAATATAATTTTTACTATTCATCTATAGACAGGTTTTTTAAATTTTTTTCTGGCTGTTCTTAAGACTTTCTATTTGTCTTTGGATTTCTGCAGTTTAAATATAATATGCCTAGGTATAGAATTTTGGTATTTACCTTGCTAGGTGTTCTCTGATTTTCTGGATCTGTGGTTTGGTCTCTGTCAAAAATTTTGGAAAATTCTCAGCTATTATTTTTTCTCATTCTTTACCCCTTTCATCTCCTTCTGAAATTCCCACTAGGCTTATGTTATGCTTTTTGTAATTGTCTCACATTCTTGGATATTCTGTTCGTTTTTCAAATTCTTTTTTTCTCTTTGCATTTTAGTTTGCAAAGTTATTATTGACAAATCTTCATGTTTGCTGAGTCTTTTCCTTAGGTCATATATAGTCTACTGATAAGCTCAGGAAAGGCATTCTTCATTTCTGTTGCAGTGTTTTTAATTTCTAGATTTCCCTTGATTCCTTCTTTGAGTTTCCATCTCTGTTTATCTCACCTATCTGCTTTTGCATGCCGTCCACTTTTTCCACTAGAACTCCTAATGTATTAGTCATAAATATTTTAAATTTTTTATCTAAAAATTCCAAAATCTGTGTCACATGTGAGCCTAGTTTCAATATTTACTTTTTTTCTTTAGGTTTTATTTCTTCTTGCTGTTTGTCATGTCTTGTGATTTTTTTTTGTTGAAAGCAGGACATGATGTATCTGACAACAGGCATCAAAGCAACAGGATTTCAATATGACTTTTTATGCAATCTAGCTACCAACTGGGCTGTGTTTAATGTTTTCTGTAGCTATAGGTTCCCAGAGGGTTTGGTTTCCTCTAGTTTTTAGTTTTATCCTCCTCTTTCCTGTTATACCTTGGGTTTCCCTAAGAACGCCTTCTTTTTTTTTTTTTATTATTATACCTTAAGTTCTAGGGTACATGTGCACAAAGTGCAAGTTTGTTATATATGTATATATGTGCCATGTTGGTTTGCTGCGCCCATTAACTGGTCATTTACATTAGGTATATCTCCTAATTCTATCCCTCCCCCATCCCTCCACCCCATGACAGGCCCCAATGTGTGATGTTCCCCGTCCTGTGTCCAAGTGTTCTCATTGCTCAATTCCCACCTGAGTGAGAACATGCAGTGTTTGGTTTTCTGTCCTTGTGATATTTTGCTCAGAATGATGGTTTCCAGCTTCATCCATGTCACTACAAAGGACATGAACTCATCCTTTCTTATGGCTGCAAAGTATTCCATGGTGTATATGTGCCACATTTTCTTAATCCAGTCTATCATTGATGGATATTTGTGTTGGTTCCAAGTCTTTGCTATTGTGAATAGTGCCACAATAAACATACGTGTGCATATGTCTTTATAGTAGCATGATTTATAATCCTTTGGGTATATAGTTAGTAATGGGATGGCTGGGTCAAATGGTATTTCTAATTCTAGATCCTTGAGGAATCGCCACACTGTCTTCCACAATGGTTGAACTAGTTTACAGTCCCACCAACAGTGTAAAAGTGTTCCTATTTCTCCACATCCTCTCCAGCACCTGTTGTTTCCAGACTTGTTAATGATTGCCATTCTAATTGATGTGAGATGGTATCTCATTGTGGTTTTGATTTGTATTTCTCTGATGACCAGTGATGATGAGCATTTTTTCACATGTCTGTTGGCTGCATAAATGTCTTCTTTTGAGAAGTGTCTGTTCAAGTCCTTTGCCCACTTTTTGTTGGGGTTGTTTGATTTTTTCTTGGAAATTAGTTTAAGTTCTTTGTAGATTCTGGATATTAGCCCTTTGTCAAATGGGTAGATTGCAAAAATTTTCTCCCATTCTGCAGGTTGCCTGTTCACTCTGATGGTACTTTCTTTTGCTGTGCAGAAGCTCTTTAGTTTGATTAGATTCCATTTGTCTGTTTTAGCTTTTGTTGCCATTGCTTTTGATGTTTTAGTCATGAAGTCCTTGCCGATGCCTATGTCCTGAATGGTATTGCCTAGGTTTTCTTCTAGGGTTTTGATGGTTTTAGGTCTAACATTTAAGTCTTTAATCCATCTTGAGTTAATTTTTGTATAAGGTGTAAGGAAGAGATCCAGTTTCAGCTTTCTGCCTATGGCTAGCCAGTTTTCCCAGCACCATTTATTAAATAGGGAATCCTTTCCCCATTGCTTGTTTTTGTCAGGTTTGTCAAAGATCAGATGGTTGTAGATATTTGGTGTTATTTCTGAGGCCTCTGTTCTGTTCCATTGGTCTATATCTCTGTTTTGGTACCAGTACCATGCTGTTTTGGTTACTGTAGCTTTGTAGTATAGTTTGAAGTCAGGTAGCATGATGCCTCCAGCTTTGTTCTTTTTGCTTAGGATTGTCTTGGCAATGCAGGCTCTTTTTTGGTTCCATATGAGCTTTAAAGTAGTTTTTTCCAATGCTGTGAAGATAGTCATTGGTAGCTTGTTGGGGGTGGCATTCAATCTATAAATTACCTTGGGCAGTATGGCCATTTTCATGATATTGATTCTTCCAACCCATGAGCATGGAATGTTCTTCCATTTGTTTATGTCCTCTTTTATTTCCTTGAGCAGTGGTTTGTAGTTCTCCTTGAAGAGGTCCTTCACATCCCTTGTAAGTTGGATTCCTAGGTATTTTATTCTCTTTGTAGCAATTGTGAATGGGAGTTCACTCATGATTTGGCTCTCTGTTTGTCTGTTATTGGTGTATAAGAATGCTTGTGATTTTTGCACCTTGATTTTGTATCCTGAGACTTTGCTGAAGTTGCTTATCAGCTTAAGGAGATTTTGGGCAGAGATGATGGGGTTTTCTAAATATACAATCATGTCATCTGCAAACAGGGACAATTTGACTTCCTCTTTTCCTAATTGAATACCTTTATTTCTTTCTATTGCCTGATTGCCCTGGCCAGAACGTCCAACACTATGTTGAATAGGAGTGGTGAGAGAGGGCATCCCTGTCTTGTGCCAGTTTTCAAAGGGAATGCTTCCAGTTTTTGCCCATTCAGTATGATATTGGCTGTGGGTTTGTCATAGATAGCTCTTATTATTTTGAGATATGTCCCATCAATACCTAGTTTATTGAGAGTTTTTAGCATGAAGCACTGTTGAATTTTGTCAAAGGCCTTTTCTGCATCTATTGAGATAATCATGTAGTTTTTGTCTTTTGTTCTTTTTATGTGATGGATTACGTTTATTCATTTGCATATGTTGAACCAGCCTTGCGTCCCAGGGATGAAGCCAACTTGATCATGGTGTATAAGCTTTTTGATGCGCTGCTGGATTCGTTTTGCCAGTATTTTAATAAGAATTTTTGCATGGATGTTCATCAGGGATATTGGTCTAAAATTTTCTTTTTTTGTTGTGTTTCTGCCAGGCTTTGGTTTCAGGATGATGCTGGCCTCATAAAATGAGTTAGGGAGGATTCCTTCTTTTTCTATTGATTGGAATAGTTTCAGAAGGAATGGTACCAGCTCCTCTTTGTACCTCTGGTAGAATTCGGCTGTGAATCCTTCTGGTCCTGGACTTTTTTTGGTTGGTAAGCTATTAATTATTGCCTCAATTTCAGAACCTGTTATTGGTCTATTCAGAGATTCAACTTTTTCCTGGTTTAGTCTTGGGAGGGTGTATGTGTCCAGGAATCTATCCATTTCTTCTAGATTTTCTAGTTTATTTGTGTAGAGGTGTTTATAGTGTTCTCTGATGGTAGTTTGTATTTCTGTGGGATTGGTGGTAATATCCCCTTTATCATTTTTCTATTGTGTCTATTTGATTCTTCTCTCTTTTCTTCTTTATTAGTCTTGCTAGTGGTCTATCAATTTTGTTGATCTTTAAAAAAAAAAAAACAGTTCCTGGATTCATTGATTTTTTTGAAGGGTTTTTTTGTGTCTCTATCTCCTTCAGTTCTGCTCTAATCTTAGTTATTTCTTGCCTTCTGCTAGCTTTTGAATTTGTTTGCTCTTGCTTCTCTAGTTCTTTTAATTGTGATGTTAGTGTGTCAATTTTAGATCTTTCCTGCTTTCTCTCGTGGGCATTTAGTGCTATAAATTTCCCTCTACACACTGCTTTAAATGTCTCCCAGAGATTCTGGTACGTTGTGTCTTTGTTCTCATTGGTTTCAAAGAACATCTTTATTTCTGCCTTCATTTCCTTATTTACCCAGTAGTCATTCAGGAGCAGGTTGTTCAGTTACCATTTAGTTGTGTGGTTTTGAGTGAGTTTCTTAATCCTGAGTTCTAATTTGATTGCACTGTGGTCTGAGAGACAGTTTGTTATGATTTCTGTTCTTTTACATTTGCTGAGGAGTGCTTTACTTCCAACTATGTGGTCAATTTTGGAATAAATGCAATGTGGTGCTGAGAAGAATGTATATTCTGTTGATTTGGGGTGGAGAATTCTGTAGATGTCTATTAGGTCTGCTTGGTGCAGAGCTGAGTTCAAGTCCTGGATATCCTTGTTAACCTTCTGTCTCATTGATCTCTCTAATATTGACAGTGGGGTGTTAAAGTCTCCCATTATTATTGTGTGGGAGTCTAAGTCTCTTTGTAGGTCTTGCAGGGCTTGCTTTATCAATCTGGGTGCTCCTGTATTGGTGCATATATATTTAGGATAGTTAGCTCTTCTTGTTGAATTGATCCCTTTACCATTATGCAATGGCCTTCTTTGTCTCTTTTGATCTTTGTTGGTTTAAAGTCTGTTTTATCAGAGACTAGGACTGCAACCCCTGCTTTTTTTTTTCTTTCCATTTGCATGGTAGATCTTCCTCCATCCCTTTATTTTGAGCCTATGTGTGTGTCTGCACGTGAGATGGGTCTCCTGAATACAGCACACTGAGGGATCTTGACTCTTTATCCAATTTGCCAGTCTGTGTCTTTTAACTGGGGCATTTAGCCCATTTACATTTAAGGTTAATATTGTTATGTGTGAATTTGATCCCATCATTATGATGTTAGCTGGTTATTTTGTCCGTTAGTTGGTGCAGTATCTTCCTAGCATCTACAGTCTTTACAATTTGGCATGTTTTTGCAGTGGCTGGTACCAGTTGTTCCTTTCCAAGTTTAGTGCTTCCTTCAGGAGCTCTTGTAAGGCAGGCTTGGTGGTGACAAAATCTCTCAGCATTTGCTTGTCTGTAAAGTATTTTATTTCTCCTTCACTTATGAAGCTTAATTTGGCTGGATATGAAATTCTGCATTGAAAATTCTTTTCTTTAAGAATGTTGAATATTGGCCCCCACTCTCTTCTGGCTTGTAGAGTTTCTGCCAAGAGATCTGCTGTTAGTCTGATGGGCTTCCCTTTGTTGGTAACCCGACCTTTCTCTCTGGCTGCCCTTAACATTTTTTCCTTAATTTCAACCTTGGTGAATCTGACAGTTACGTGTCTTGGGGTTGCTCTTCTCGAGCAGTATATTTGTGGTGTTCTCTGTATTTCCTGAATTTGAATGTTGGCCTGTTTTGCTAGGTTGGGGAAGTTCTCCGAGTTAATATTCTGAAGAGTGTTTTCCAGCTTGGTTCCATTCTCCCCGTCACTTTCAGGTACCCCAATCAAATGGAGATTTGGTCTTTTCACGTAGACCCATATTTCTTGGTGGCTTTGTTCATTTCTTTTTACTCTTTTTTCTCTAAACTTCTCTTCTCACTTCATTTCATTAATTTGATCTTCAATCACTGATACCCTTTCTTCCACTTGATTGAATTGGCTACTGAAACTTGCGCATGCATCACATAGTTCTTGTGCCATGGTTTTCAGCTCCATCAGGTCATTTAAGGTCTTCTCTACACTGTTTATTCTAGTCAGCTCTTCGTGTAATCTTTTTTCCAGGTTTTCAGATTCCTTGCAATGGATTCGAATATCCTCCTTTAGCTTGGAGAATTTTGTTATTACCACCTTTCTGAAGCCTACTTCTGTCAACTTGTTAACATCACTCTCTGTCCTGCTTTGTTCCGTTGCTGACGAGGAGCTATGATCCTTTGGAGGAGAAGGGGCACTCTGGTTTTTAGAATTTTCAGGTTTTCTGCTCTGGTTTCTCCCTATCTTTGTGGTTTTATCTACCTTTGGTCTTTGATGATGGTGACCTACAGATGGGGTTTTGGTGTGGATGTCCTTTTTGTTGATGTTGATGCTATTCCTTTCTGTTTGTTAGTTTTCCTTCTAACAGTCAGGTCCCTCAACTGCAGGTCTGTTAGAGTTTACTGGAGGTCCACTCCAGACCCTGTTTGCCTGAGTGTCACCAGTGGAGGCTGCAGAACAGCAAATATTGCTGCCTGATCCTTCCTCTGGAAGCTTTGTCTCAGAGGGGCACCCGGCTGTATAAGGTGTCAGTCAGCCTCTACTGGGAGGTGTCTCCAAGTTAAGCTACACGGGGGTCAGGGACTCACTTGAGGGGGCAGTCTGTCCATTTTCAGCACTCAAACACCATATTGGGAGAACCACTGCTCTCTTCATAGCTGTCAGACAGGGATGTTTAAGTCTGCAGAAGTTTCTGCTGCCTTTTCTTCAGCTATGCCCTGCCCCCAGAGGTGGAGTCCACAGAGGCAGGTGGGCCTCATTGAGCTGCAATGTACTCCACCCAGTTTGAGCTTCCAGGCCGCTTTGTTTACCTACTCAAGCCTCAGCAATGGCAGACACCCCTTCCCCAGCCAGGCCTGCTACCTCACAGTTGGATCTCGGATTAGCAGTGAGCAAGACTCAGTGGGTGTGGGACCCACTGAACCAGGAGCAGGATATAATCTCCTGGTGTGCCATTTGCTAAGATGTTGGAAAAGTGCAGTGTTTAGGTGGCAGGGTTCTGATTTTCCTGGTACAGTCCATCAAGGCTTCCCTTGGCTAGGGAAGGGAAATCCCCAACCCCTTGCACTTCCCAGGTGAGGCGATGCCAAACCCTGCTTTGACTCACCCTCTGTGGGCTGCACCCACTTTCTGACCAGTCCCAGTGAGATGAACCGAGTACCCCAACTGGAAATGCAGAAATCACCTGCTTTCTGTATTGATCATGCTGGGAGCTGCAGACCACAGCTGTTCCTATTCGGCCATCTTGGAACAGTCCCTAAGAACTCCTTCTTAAATAAGGCCTATGTCTTACAGCTCTCTCAGTTGTAAACTACTGTTATTATACCAGTGTCCCAGGGATATAATTGCAAGTTGTTGGAGATGGGAAACATCCTATAGTTTTTTGTTTAAATCTCAATTATCTTAGTGATCCTGAGTTCCTGAGCTGTGATATTCAGAAGCATTTTTTTGCTTTATTTTTTTCTGCAGTTATGTGAGACAGAAAGGCTATAGTGGGCTGGAGTTGTCTAATTGCCCTTCTGCAGGTCAGATAAGGCTCTAGTAAAATAATCCCTTGAAGGGCAGGCCTGTGTTATGAAGAATGCTCTGGGCATATTTCAAACAGTTTCTTATCCTCTCTTTCTGCTGGAGGTATGAGGGAAAATTTTCCCATCTTCATTATAAGAACCTCCTGAAGCTCTTAAAAGTAAAACTCACAAAAGTGGATCCTCTCCCCACACCCAAACTCCTCACCCCCACCCCAAGGCTGGGCATCCAGGAGTGTGTAACTCTCGGGCTAGTCTACACTCAGCCTTCAGCAATTGGTCACAATATTAAAGTGTCCGTCTTAGCTACTGGCTCCAGTGCCTTCAGCTCTCAGTAACTTCATCTGGGCTGTGATTCTCTGTATTCTCCTCTTCCCAGTTATGATCCATCCTCTTCAAGGATTCTGTGATTTCACAATCTTCCAATACCACCTAAAATAACTAGATTCTGCTGCCCTTTGCACTTCCCAGGTTTGCCCTGTGACCTCAATTTTCTGGTGGATCTAAGAAAAGTCGTTAATATTTTAGTGCGTTTAGCTTTTTTCTGGCTCTGAAACATTGGTCTGATGACTTTCAAGCTTTTTCTATTTCAGAGTTGAACACATTTCTAAATTCATAAAATTTTTGGAAAACTAGAAGTCATAATGCATGTAAAATGCCTGGCATGGTGCTCATCAAATAGCAAGTAATAATAATTATAATAGCCAATCACTTTCAGAAGAAGTTTACATGTATTAATTCTCACAAAAAAACTATAATGTAGGTACAAATTATTATTCCCATTTTACACATGTGGAAACTGAGGTACAGAGAGCTGTTATGCCTAATAGAGGATTCTAACTGGAGAGTCAGATTTCAGGGCACAGGCCCTCATAACGAATCACCCCAATCCCATCCCACCAATACCAGAACCTGCCTTCTCCTGACCAGTTCTCCCAGGGACTGGAATCCTGCTTCTGCACCCATCTCATGGCTGAAATCCTGCTGCTACAGCCAGATCTCCCTGGTTCTGTGTATCCTTTCAATGATACACTGGCTCTGGGGCCATTCAATTGTTTGAGTCACAAGTCTTTCTAGATCCATCCACCGGGCACATCTGTTCCTTGGTCTGTCTCACACTCTTGACTGATTCTCTGTAGTTCCCATTCTAACTTCACTCAGATTATAGATAGAAAATTTGAAAAAAGATATTTAAAGGGTGAGGACTAACAAAAAAATGAATCTTAATAGAAATGCACTTGTACACGTGTGCATGCACACGCACACACACACACTCACACTTGATCACCTGTGAATGATTCTCAGATATCCTGCCCTTCCTAGGGAAGTATTTGTGGAGATTGTCCAACCACAGCTTTTTTGGGAACAAATGATAGAATGTGAATAAAGATAAACAAGGCAATTAATTTGGTGTAGCATTAAATTAAAGGTCTCAGTGTTCCTGGCTATTTCAAGCCTGCTCTCCTTTCCACAATGAAGGAGAAGACACTCATATCCAGAGAGAAGCACCCAGTGAGGCTGAGAGACACTGCAAGGCCTCTCCTGAGTCTTGCTGCTCTGGGCCTGTAGATCTCATGGCTTCAGCAAAAATAACTTTTTGTCTTGCTTTTCTCCTTATAGATGGCATGTGCCTTCTGTGAATTATTCTTTCATGGGATCCACAAAATGAACTCCTTTTGTGGTCAGTCCAAATCTTCCTTGTTACTTCTCTCTAGTGCTTGCTGTTTTCAGCAAGAGCACTGGTCAAAAACAAAACAAAAACCTTGATTTTCCATCAGCATCTCACCCATTGATCTAAACAGCCCTTCATGAGGGATCAATGAACATCAGGAGATCAGTATTCTAGCATTGCTGTTCATTAGAATTCATTAAGGGTTAAAATCAATTTCCCATTCTGTGTATTTTACTGCCCTGAAATCATCTGTTCAGCCCAGCTTTCTAACAGTTTTTGGCTTAATTTAATACCTAATATCTCACTTCTGCAATAAAAAAACGGGATCAATGTTCAACCAATGCTGTACTGGTAAATGTTTAACAATCATCTCTCAAAAAAAAATGTAGCATTTGCCAATTTCTGCAGTATAAATACCACCACCATAGCCAATGTTAAGCTGCCAAGATGACACCACAAAACGTGGAGTTGGAAATTTATTTAATTGTAAATTTGTATAATTTAATGTTTAATAATGGCTGTATTTAGCAATTACCTCACAACATTCCTAAAAATTTAACAATCAGCAAGCTGGTTTGAGTGAGATCTAGCACACTCTTAAAAGGAAGCATGGTGGAAGAATAGAAACAGCATTGTAGAAGGAAGGGCTCTGGATTTTAGCTAAGAGATCATAGGTGACCTACTGAAGTTTTCTGGCTTTAGAGGCAAGAGTAGGCAATCTCTTAAGAACCATCCTCTTCAGGCTGGGCACGGTGGCTCACACCTGTAATCCCAGCACTTTGGGAGGCTGAGGTGGGCGGATCACAAGGTCAGGAGATTGAGACCATCCTGGCTAACACAGTGAAACCCCATCTCTACTAAAAATACAAAAAAATTAGCCAGGCGTGGTGGCGGGCACCTGTAGTCCCAGCTACTCTGGAGGCTGACATAGGGGAATGGCATGAAGCCGAGAGGCGGAGCTTGCAGTGAGCCAAGATTGCGCCACTGCACTCCAGCCTGGGAGACAGAGAGAGACTCCTTCTCAAAAAAAAAAAAAAAAAAAAAAAAGAAAGAACAATCCTCTTCAAGGATTCTGTGATTTTCACAATCTTCCAATACCACCTCAAATAACTGGATTCTGTTGCCCTTTGCACTTACAGTTTTCTTTCTGCTCAAACACAAATGAAATGAACTAATAATAATTTTTCAATAACAATAACAGGTAACATTTATTGAGGATGTACCAGTGCCAGGAATCTTAACTTATTAAGTCTGCACAAGTCTGAGACTGATGCTGAGAGGTGACAGCGTGCTGGCAGTCCTCACAGCCCTCGCTCGCTCTCGGCGCATCCTCTGCCTGGGTTCCCACTTTGGCGGCGCTTGAGGAGCCCTTCAGCCCACCACTGCACTGTGGGAGCCCTTTCTGGGCTGGCCAAGGCCAGAGCCGGCTCCCTCAGCTTGCAGGGAGGTGTGGAGGGAGAGGCATGAGTGGGAACCCGGGCTGCGCAGGGCGCTTGCGGGCCAGCTGGAGTTCCGGGTGGGCGTGGGCTTGGTGGGCACCACACTCGGAGCAGCCCGCCGGCCCTGCCGCCCCGGGCAATGAGGGGCTTAGCACCAGGGCCAGCGGCTGCGGAGGGTGTACTGGGCCCCCCAGCAGTGACAGCCCACCGGCGCTGCGCTTGATTTCTCACCAGGCCTTAGCTGCCTTCCCGCGGGGCAGGGCTCGGGACCTGCAGCCTGCCATGCCTGAGCCTCCCACCCCCTCCATGGGCTCCTGTGCAGCCAGAGCCTCCCCGACGAGCGCCACCACCTGCTCCACGGCGCCCAGCTTCACTCCCATCCACCACCCAAGGGCTGAGGAGTGCAAGCGCACGGCGCGGGACTGGCAGGCAGCTCCACCTGCAGCCCCAGTGCAGGATCCAGTGGGTGAAGCCAGCTGGGCTCCTGAGTCTGGTGGAGACGTGGGGAACCTTGATGTCTAGCTCAGGGATTGTAAATACACCAGTCAGCACCCTGTGTCTAGCTCAGGGTCTGTGAATGCACCAATCGACACTCTGCATCTAGCTACTCTGGTGGGGCCTTGGATAACCTTTGTGTCCATACTCTGTATCTAACTAATCTTTTGGGGACTTAGAGAACCTTTGTGTCTAGCTCAGGGATTGTAAACGCACCAATCAGCACCCTGTCAAAACAGACCACTGGCTCTACAGATCAGCAGGACGTGGGTGGGGCCAGATAAGGGAATAAAAGCAGGCTGCCCCAGCCACCAGGGGCAACCCGCTTGGGTCCCCTTCCACACTGTGGAAGCTTTGTTCTTTCGCTCTTTGCAATAAATCTTGCAACTGCTCACTCTTTGGGTCCACGCTGCCTTAAGAGCTGTAACACTCACCGCGAAGGTCTGCAGCTTCACTCCTGAAGCCAGCGAGACCACAAGCCCACCGGGAGGAACCAACAACTCCAGACGCGCCTCCTTAAGAGCTGTAACACTCACCGAGAAGGTCTGCAGCTTCACTCCTGAAGCCAGCGAGACCACGAGCCCACCGCGAGGAACCAACAACTCCAGACGCGCCGCCTTAAGAGCTGTAACACTCACCGCGAAGGTCTGCAGCTTCACTCCTGAGCCAGCGAGACCACCAGCCCACCAGAAGCAACAAACAACTCCAGACGCGCCGCCTTAAGAGCTGTAACACTCACCGAGAAGGTCTGCAGCTTCACTCCTGACCCAGCGAGACCACGAACCCACCAGAAGGAAGAAACTCTGAACACATTCGAAGATCAGAAGGAGCGAACAACTCCAGACGCGCCACCTTAAGAGCTGTAACACTCACCGAGAAGGTCTGCAGCTTCACTCCTGAGCCAGCGAGACCACGAGCCCACCAGGAGGAACGAACAACTCCAGACGCGCCGCCTTAAGAGCTGTAACACCGAGAAGGTCTGCAGCTTCACTCCTGACCCAGCGAGACCACGAACCCACCAGAAGGAAGAAACTCTGAACACATTCGAACATCAGAAGGAGCGAACAACTCCAGACGCGCCACCTTAAGAGCTGTAACACTCACCGCGAGGGTCCGCGGCTTCATTCTTGAAGTCAGTGAGAGCAAGAACCCACCAATTCCGGACACAATCCTATGATTATAACCATTTCAACAATGAGTACATGAATGCAGAGAGAAGTTAAATAAATTACTGAAAGTCTCACACCCTGGCCTCTGTGCACTTAATCATGGCACTCTAAATAAATAAACCATAACATTTTCATTATGGAGGGGACATTTTTAGGACTATATAGAGTTATGATTTCTAAAGGAAAATCTGATGAAATAAGAAGTGTGTATCAGGGAGCAGATAAGCCAAAGAAATTTCGTTAATGTTTCCAGGGTAAATTTTTTTAAGTGGCTCAAAGTTTAAAAGTTTTTTGACCACGATTCATGGCCACTTCCTTTGTTATCTAATATCTGCAGTAGTTCCTGACCAAGGAAAGAATTCTTCATTAATTTTGAAAAATACTCCCGTACTATACAATGAGAAGGATAGCAGCATTCAGTAACACAAATTTCCATAAACAAATTAGATATTCTGTTACCCCCCAATAAAATCTTCTAAGAAACCACCAATTATTGTGAGAATTATCTTCATTTTAACCATCTGGTCCTTCTGAATAGAAAGAGTGTTTGCACATGAGCCTGAGACATAAGACAGAGAACTGTTGTTATCTTGATATATTGCAACATGTGAAAATAATTGCTTTTAGTGTGGCTAATACTCCTATCACACACAATACAACTGTAGGGCAAAATTCTTGTCTGTGTTCCATATAAATAATTTGACTCCAACATTCAACTCTCCTTGTATGTACAAGGCTGACCAGACATTCGAAGACTGACTTAATTCTCCATAAAATTTCCCAAACTAACTCAATGATGAAAACCCATACACAAGAAGAATGGGGAGTTAGTGTGACCATTTCCATAATGCACATGAACATGTGATTTGACTTTTTCTTTTTTTTTTTCTTTTTTTTTTTTTGAGACAGAGTCTGGCTCTGTCGCCCAGGCTGGAGTGCAGTGGTGCAATCTCGGCTCATTGCAAGCTCCGCCTCCCGGGTTCACGCCATTCTCCTGCCTCAGCCTCCCGAGTAGCTGGGACTACAGGCACCCGCCACGACGCCAGGCTAATTTTTTGTATTTTTAGTAGAGACGGGTTTCACTGTATTAGCCAGGATGATCTCGATCTCCTGACCTTGTGATCCACCTGCCTCGGCCTCCCAAAGTGCTGGGATTACAGGCGTGAGCCACAGTGCCCGGCCGTGATTTGACTTTTTTAAAAAGGTAAAATGTATGTATCCTGTGTGCTGCTTATTCTCTGTTTGCCTCTCACAATTATTTCTCACCCTCCACTGCCCTGTTCTGCACCCAGGAGGGTGACTTCTATTATTTTAAGCCCCCAGGCCCCTTTGCACTCTGGCTTCAGGTTGGTTTGGGCCAATAGGAGAAACTGGCAGGAGTTTGAAACGTTAAGAAATGGAACAATGGTTTTACATTGCCACCAATATTCTAAGGCCATGGATCCTGCCATGCAGTCCCTCTTACCCTTCCACTCCCTGGCCCTTTTAGGCCCATGGTAACAGCATATGCCCATCATCCCTCTTGGTTCCCTTAATTTTGACTACACCTCTATAAACAGGGCCTTTGTTAAACTCACTTTGGCTACACACTTATCTTGGGCCTTCAATCCCCTACCAGGACATTCACTGAAACGTCATTCTCCAAATAAGTTAAATACAGACATCAAAAATGTTCTAAATGTTATGTATTATTTGTTATATATGGTAACTTGTCATATATATATGTGTAGCTATATATTTTCCCCTGTCCATATTCCTTTAAACAGAGAGTAAGTCCTTATTTATTCGATTCAGGTAAAACTGAATTAAAGCAACTTTTCAGGCAACACACCTGTTGCATACATTGAAGTATCCTGGAAATGCAGATTGCAGTTTAATGTTGAAGAAAATACCTGTTTAAAGATGCATCTTGGTCTGTAACCAAGGTTTTGACTATTAAATATTGAAAGCGGGCGGAGTTCAGAAGAAAATACAATCCATTCTATTCCAAGTTATAGGAAGCTGATTACACAGTTTTGCATTATCGCGTCAAAGAGTTCTATTTTGTTGCCCTTTCCATCTTACATCTGTAGGTTCCTTTCCAGTAAAACACTGATAAAATGAGTTAATAATTATCAATAACAATAATATAAGCTAACATTTATTGAGCCAAATATTGCACGGGGCACATGTGTACTAAAAATTATATGTTGTTTATCAGAAATTCAAATTTAACTAGGTGTCCTGCTTTTTTAAATTTTGTTTTGTTTCGTTTTGCTAAATAAGGCAACCCTATACATGTGTGAATGTCTACCAGATTGAGCAACATAGATGTACAACATTTTCATTATTGCAGAAAATTCTACTGGAGAGCTCTGTTTTATCACATCATGAGCTCAGTTTATATTAGTGTTTAGTGTTAATTAAAAAGAAATGCCGTGTATCATCATCTCATTATCTAAGGAGCAACACATTTTGACAAAAACAGGCATTTGTGTAGTTAAAATCCTGAAAAATTACATTTATTTTATTTACTTTGGTGGTGAAATAGAGACTGACTTCTGACCACCAGCTTTCAAATGAACACTTTAGGGAACTGGATAGTCATTTTCCCAATAATTAACCCTTTGAGATAGTCTCCTTTTGAATACCCCATAATGACATTCTTTAAAAAAAGAAAGAATTACATTTATTGCAAAATGGAATCTCCATGCAGAAATATGCTTAATATATATTTGTACCATTTCTAAAAGAACCATAAGGCTTGACATTCCTTTGTGATATGTGTTACAGGCTGGTTGCTCTCATGGGATCATTCAGAGTTCGTCTCTTGTAATTTTCTAGGTCTGGCCAGAAATATTTTGTTTTTATGTTTAAACACCCCACCAGTCAGCACCTGGTAAATATATAGCTGGAATCCTCAATGAATTGCTTAGAAACTAAAGGAATAGATTGTATTAAAGAAGGTATTAAGAAAATTGACCTCTATTTCTCTAATAAAAGTGGGAGAGGCAGGACCCTTCCATCCAAATCAATGTCATTAATTGGTTATTGGAGCAAATGAATGATTCTTTCTACCTGTTCTCCTCCAAGTTTAGGAGGAACTACTAATCTGGTCAATTAACCTTTGGCATCATGGGTTTGAAGCAATTTGGAAGAGGGCTAGTTTTTTGTTGTTTTTTTTAATTTCCCTGGGCTATTCTTTTGTCCCCTGTCCCCTGTGCTTTAAGAGGAAACTCAATTCAAGACATTCCAACAAATCCAGAAGGAAAAATCCTGATTCCCCTAATGCTTGAGAAGTGAGACTCACAAGCAGGCAACGGGCCTTTATTTCTGGAGGGAGACAGCTGGAGCAAGCTCTCTCTGCGGGGCTAAGAGCATCTTGCTCTTTATTCGGTTTCTCTGATGAGGCCTTTAGTTGGGCATCAGTTTACCCATTGGTAAATGGAGTTGAATAATATATACTTACCACTCCATAGTAAATGAATATTGAAGATCTTTGGCTAAAGAGGGCTATGAATATGTAAAAGCTCTGTGAATACAAATCAAGAATTCATGACTTAGTAAAAGCTCAATATGTTGATAAATCTTGAATTTTTGCAAATGCTGAGATGTTTCACTTTTATTCAGAATATATAATAGTTAGGGATTGAAGTTTAGCCAGAGAGGCTTTATGCAAAGGACACATATGTAACTATGTACAGTAAAAAGCTGTACATCTGGCATGCTGGGGGAGACTGGAGGCACCAGTCAGTCAAAAGTTCTGACTAACAATTTTTCACTGCTTCTGGTAGTTCTCTTGTTTCTTGTCTTGGGCTCTGTATTAAAGCCTAGACGTGTTGGGGTGGGGGGTAGTGGGGAGATGGCAATTTTATTCAGGGAAAGCTATGTTTGGCCAAAGTTCACTGAAGCAGCCATGTAGCTCAGCCCTACCTGCATGCAAGGCTCCAAGTAGCCACAGAGAGCTCCATGCTCACAAATCATGGGATCCTTAGGTGTGGCATTGTGACATCAGAGGAGCAGATGCTGAAATGGGAGATGTACATGCAAATGGACTTGTGCACAAGTGTGGGCCGAGCCACTCCTTGCCCATTCTGCGCTTTCGTACTAATCAGAAAAAAAGGTCACTTCCTCTGGGTAAAAGCAGACCCTATACTAGAGCTGCCACTTTTCTCTTTACCTAGATACCCATGCTGTGAACAATCTACATAATCAGATGATGTGGTCGCAAATATGAACGTGGGGAAATCTTTGATTTCTCCGGAAGGATGTATTTGATGTGAAGAAATTGTATTCAGTTTAATTTTTAATGACTTGTTACTAAAATTCCTATACTCTCCAAATGTAGCTTTCGGGGTAATTTGAGGTTGTCACCTTTTTCTCATTTAGAAGTACAGGATTAATTCGGTAGTTATGAACAGACATCAGAGTTGATGCTGAGCTTCCTACTGGCCAGGGCAAGGAAGGGAAACTCAAGAAATTCAGTTGTTCTCACTATCAGATAAAGAAAGTAGCATACCCAAATTCCACTGGGGAAACAATGATCATCTTTTTTACTTTAAAATCAAAAGGAAATTTCTTGTATGAAATTTCACCTGAGAGCCACTGAGGCATCATAGACAACCACTGCATCAATAGTTTATAGTAAATGTAATGGCAATACATGGCAGCACTTTCCTGCAAAATCCTTTAAAAAAAGCAAAGCCCATTTGAGTTAATTCTGAGAAGGCCGAGCAAATTTGGGGATCTTCTGGTGCCTGACTTAAAGGACAGAACTTCTGGGAAAGTAAATACTCAGCCTAGTCCTCAGACTGGCAGTTTCTAGATGTCATCTGCAGTCAGCTTCTAGGTGGTGACAGAGTTTTTTCTGCTCCCCAGGAAAAAGGAGGGGAAAAAAGGGTAAGACACACATATTTCACAGCAAATTGGTTCACTTTCCTCACGTGAATAGGATTATGCTTTATTTTGTTGTATTTTTTTTAAAGACAGGGCCTTGCTTGGTCACCCAGGCTGGAGTCCAGTGGCACAATCATAGCTCATGGTAACCTTGAACTCCTGGTCTCAAGCAATCCTCCCAGTTTCAGTCTCCCCAAGGTGCTGGGATTCCTTACAGGCATGAACCACCCTGCCCAGCCCGACTGTAGTTTATTTTAAGATGATGTCCTTCCAACTTTGGGAGGAGTTAAAAGTGCTTTGTTTGATGTGATAATGGTAGAAAAGATGGTAGTTTTATATTTTGTATTGCTTGTTGAGTGTCTTTATTTGCCAATACAAACCTGATAAGTCCTTATTGGCCCCCAAGTCTGAGGAGTGGCTATTACTGGTCCAAGAAGTCCCAAAGTCTGGCAATGACAGCCATGGACTATATTCCCAAAATAGCATTTCGCAAAGTAATAGAGATGAGTGTCATACTTGCAGATGGGACCTTGGCAGGAGTACCGTTATCCTATGATGGTGCTGAAGATGGCAAGGCCTCCCCAGTATTCCCAGTACAGTAAGCTTCCTGAATGCCGCCAGAATGGGTCTCAAGGATATCTGCATGAATCAACTTCAGGTGTGCAAGCTTGCAGATATACTGGTTAAAAGCCCATTGTTCTACTATCTGAGTGCAGAGGTTTTCAAAGCAATGTTACGTGTAAACTGTCTGTAACGTAAACAAGTTTCACTTACAGTTCGACAATCTTTCTGATATTAAACACACGAACTTGATGCTGGTCCATGGTGGAATTAGTTACAAAATGTATTCTCCCACATAATCTAATGAGTTGGTCTGCCATCTGGAAATATTTAGTAGTGTCCAACTGAATATAGAAGAATGATTGATGGAGGTGATTTACCCTTGATCAAGTTCATACTGAGTCACTCTTACAGTCACTCTTAGTCAAATAAGATTAAGTATTATTTGATGCTACTTCTAGTTTCTCCTAGTAAAAGCAGGCATCAGTACCTCAGAGGACACTTACTTCCCCATCCACGGTGGATCGACATCATTTCACCTTGGATTTTAGTATTTTTTGGTTTACAAATTACCTACCTACTGATATTTTTCTCAAAGGCAAATACCGTGACTTCAACGAACAGTCTCATATTTTTAAAAAATGAACGCTTTGTACCGGGAATCATCTTTGGTAATGGGAATACAAAGATATTGCAGGAAAACTATCATTTAATAGGCAGGCACTGTGCTTTATATGGGCGCACACACACACACACACACACACACACTGCAAGGGAGGTATTATTTTCCTTTTATATCTATATATAGCTCCAAATTACAGAAAGCTAGGAAGTAGAGTAGATCTATTTCTAGATAGATACCAGCCCTTTCTGATTTCAAAGCAACACTATGTTGTTCTAATAAGGCATAGTATCTTTCCTCAAAGAGTTCGAAGTCTAGTGCATTTGGCATACTTTTTGGGCCCTGAGCACCTCTGACTGTTTTTTCTATGTTTAGAGAATTTCCTACCTATGAGTCCAACACAGAAGACAGAAATGCACTTTCCCAGCCTTCCTTACATATGACTTAGGCTGCTTCAATCAGTACTTTCATTTGGAAGGGAATGGAAAAAAAAATGCACCATGTGAATTCCACTTCACTAAGGGCAGTGGCGGAGCCATCCGGGTTTCAGAGGTAGCAGGGGCAGAGGTTTTCAGATGGCATTCAGTGCCCAGGAGCATGGGACCAAGATCTGGTGCTTGTGCTCCGTGCTGCAGCAGCAGTCTCCCCTGGAGTCATTTTAGATATTGATCCTAATCTCTAACCCAGATTTTCTGACTTACCTGGAAATTCTCTGGGCCTTCTAATAACTTTTAGTAAACTTTTTTTTTCTGCTTAACTAGTTAAATTTAGTTCTGTTGTTGTCAACTAAAAGTCCTGACTTTATTTCCCTCACAATGGCTTCAATATAACAGACATTTCATAAATCTACTTTGTTGGTTGAAAAATGAAAAAAAAATGATTTAACAGAATAAATTAATAGAAGATAAACTTTCTAGGCTCTTATACATCCTTGTCACCCTCTGTTTTTTGAATATATCTTAATTTATCAACATCCTTCCAAAATATGTCATCCAGAACTGAAAACAATGTTGCAATGTGGACTGATTAGTATTGAAGAGTATAGGATGATCACCTTTCTCAGTTTAAGCTGTATATCTCTATTCATGCAGTCTGAAATGACATAAGCTCTCTTAGTAGCTGTATCACATGATTAAGGAAGAAAGCCTGAGAACTTATAGGATTTAGTAATCAATATTCAATATGAGCCTAAATATGTGATGTGGTTACTAGAAGAGTCAATTCAGCTTTAGATGGCAACAATAACAGGGGAAAAGAGAACTAACCAAAAGCAGAATGGGCTGAGTTCCAAACTCATAAGTTCCTAGTCATGAAAGAACAAAGACTGCATGGCCTCCAGCCAAGGATGCCTGAAAAGGAATTTCTGCTTTGAATAAGAGGATGTGCAGGATAACAAAGCCCATGGTTCTGTGATTCTATCTTCCAAGACAACACAGAATCACAGACTATGAATTACCTGAATGTGGGGCTTACAAATGTCAGTTGTGGAGGTTCTTGAGGTCAAGGCACTTGTAAGTCAAGTAACTTGATTATGCATTACAGAAATATTCAGATGAAGTTTATCTCTATAAGGCAATTTAAATATTTAATCTTGGCTGAAGTTGGGAAAATTTCAAAATCCAACAGAGGGAAACTGCTATGAAATGTACCCCATTCATCAAATATTTGTTAAAAGGGAGAGAAGAGCTTTGTGCCCTATTGGTGTTTTCAATGGGGTGAGGAAGCTGACAATAAATAAAAACAGGAAACATAAGTAAGTTATAGAGTATATTAGAAGCTAGGAAAAAGAAAATGCAGGACAGAATAAAACGAATCCAGGAGGCAGGTGAGTTTGCAATTTTACATGAGGTGATCAGCAGAGTTCTCCTTGAGAAGATGATTTTTGGGCAGACTGGAGGGAACTGAGGAAGCCAGCCATGGGGCTGTCTCGGAAAAGAGGTTTCCTGGCAGAGAGAAGAGCTAGGAGAACAAAGGCCTGAGGCGAGAGTGGGCCTAGTGTATTCCAGGGACAGCAGGGAGCCAGTGTATCTGGAGCCCAGTAAACAAAGAAGAGAGAATTAAGGAGAGGAGGTCAGAGAAGGGTCAGATCACATAGGGCCTTGCAGGTCATTTTAAGGACATTGGTTTAATCCTGAAGAGGTGACAGGGTCAAGCAGGAGACTTGTGCGGGGGCTGTTGCTACACTCCAGGTAAACAATGATGGTGGCTGTGATCAAGCTGGTAGCAATGTTGGTGGTGAGAGGTTGTGAGATTGTGAATATATTTAGAAGGAAAGCTAACAGGACTTTGTTGTGTGAAGTCAAGGACCCTGAACGGAGGGACTGACTGGAGCCGCGGCAGAGGAACATAAATTGTGAAGATTTCATTTTAATATGGACATATATCAGTTCCCAATTAATACTTTTATAATTTATTATGCCTGCCTTTACTTCAGTCTCTGAACATAAATTGTGAAGATTTCATTTTAATATGGACATTTATCAGTTCCCCAAATTAATACTTTTATAATTTCTTACGCCTGTCTTACTCTAATCTCTTAATCCTGTTATCTTCCTAAGCTGAGGATGTACGTCACCTCAGGACCACTATTGTGTTAACCATACAAATTGATTGTAAAACATGTGTGTTTGAACAATAGGAAATCAGTGCACCTTGAAAAGGAACAGAATAACAGCGATTTTAGGGAACAAGAGAAGACAACCATAAGGTCTGACTGCCTGCGGGGTCAGGCAGAATAGAGCCATATTTTTCTTCTTGCAGAGAGCCTATAAACAGACATGGAAGTAGGAGAGATATCACTAAATTCTTTTCCTAGCAAGGAATATTAAGACCCTAGGAAAAGAATTGCATTCCTGGAGGGAGGTCTATAAATGGCCACTCTGGGAATGTCTGTCTTATTCGATTGAGATAAGGACTGAAATACACCCTGGTCTCCTGCAGTACCCTCAGGCTTACTAGGATTGGGAAACCCCAGCCCTGGTAAATTTGAGGTCACACAGGTTCTCTGCTCTCAAACCCTGTTTTCTGTTGTTTAAGATGCTTATCAAGACAATATGTGCACTGCTGAACATAGACCGCTATCAGGAGTTTCTGATTTTGCCCTGGTCCTGTTTCCTCAGAAGCATGTGATCTTTGTTCTCCTTTTTGCCCTTTGAAGCATGTGATCTTTGTGACCTACTCCCTGTTCATACACCCCCTCCCCTTTTGAAATCCCTAATAAAAACTTGCTGGCTTTGCGGCTCAGGTAGGCATCACGGACCTACCAATATGGGATGTCACCCCCAGAGGCCCAGCTGTAAAATTCCTCTCTTTGTACTCTTTCTCTTTATTTCTCAGCCAGCTGACACTTATGGAAAATAGAAAGAACCTATATTGAAATATTGGGGGTGGGTTCCCCCACTAGGACTTTCCTGACAGATTAAATGCCGTTGTGTTAAAGAAAAAAAATAAAGGGCAAATCCAAGGCTTTAGGCCTAAGCCACTGGAAAGCTGGAGCTGCCAACAGGTGGGAGGAACAGTTCAGGGAAGAAGAGGAGGTTTTCTGGGGCCATGTGAAGCATGCCAGCCATGTGAAGGAGTTGAATCAGCAGTGGAACCTACTGGTTTGGAGATGTAGGAAAGGTCTAGGCTACAGACAGAAATTGTAATGTGGTCAGCATTTGGGTGCATTTAGTGTCATGATGCTGGATGAGGAAGGTGAGTAGGTTTGGGAAAAGGAGGATGAAGGGAAGAACCCTGGATTTTCTTGGACATAAAGGCTTGGAGAGAAGAGAATCAGCAAAATACACTAAAAAAGAACAAGAATGAGGCGGCAGAAAAACAAGCAACTGTGGTGTCATTAATGTTTAAATATCTAATTTTGAAGACCTCAGAAGGCTACTAAAACACCTCATTCATTTTGTTTGCAATTAAGAAAGAAAATCATATTATAGCTCTTGCCGGGAAGAAGGAACAGGAGGAAGAGAGAGATGGAGAGAAAGGGACTGTAATGAAAGAGAATTGAAGAAAAAGTGGGAGAAGGAGAAAAGAAGAAAGTGTAGCATAACAGCCCTTTATCCTTAAAGATTTTAAATCACACAAAGAAAATTTAAACATAAGACTTAATCCTACTCTGAAACTCATCTGAACTATTTTTAAGTCCTCTGTAACATTTGATTATATCCTGCTTTTTTTTCTCCCTGAGAAAGAGAGAGGAAGGGAAGGAAGGAATTACGCTAGATGCTTCTACATAGTTACTTTGTTTAATCATGACAACCTTGAAACATGTAAGTCATTAGCCCTATTTTATACTTTTGTTTGTTTTGGAAGAGACAGGGTCTCACTATGTTGCCCAGGCTGGTCTTGAACTCCTGGCCTCAAGTGATCCTCTTGCCTTGGCCTCCCAAACTGCTGGGATTATAGGTGTGAACCACTGTTCCTGGGCCTGTTTTATGGATGAAGAAACTAGGGATTGAAAAGTAACTTTTTCAAGCTGCAATGTTAGTAAAAAATAGAAACTAGAACAACTCATTCCCTCCACACAATCAACTAGAAACAAATTAAAGTTGTAAAGATTTTATTTTTCCTTACCTTTTCCTTAAGGGTAGATTCCTAGGATTGCTCAGTTCAAAGTTGACACTGAGTCTCCCCTGATTCCCTTAGCCTGTGTTATTTTGTGTTTACATGGGATTATGCTTGCTAATGGATAGTGAATAAATTATAGTTATCTCTTTAATTAATCATTGCTCTGCACTATTTATTACATTGCTAATGGAATATTTTTGTAATTATTTCCCCATATGTGAAGGTAACACTTTAAGCCTTTTTAAATGTCACCAAAGAAGCTACTTCTAGATTCTTTGGGACAGTTGTACTAGCAGATCATGGTGTTTTCTAAAAATAAGCTTTCCCTCGAAAAAAACTCAATCAGAAATGTCATACTTGAACAAGATTATGAAAAAGTGTGTTAAGAGATGTCAAATCGTCATGACATATAAACCATGCTGGTCAAGAATTAATGCTCAGTTTATACATTCTTTCTAGGACATTCTAGGATACAAAAAGAGAGGTGGTGTGATACTGGGGAGAAAATGCAGACCTTGCTTTAGAAGCCGGCTCTATTATTTCCCAGCAATACTGAATTTGCTGGGTGCCAAATCACCTCCCTTCATTGCACCCTTCATTCATTGTTCCTGTCTCTGGCTCAATATGCCAGTCCTAGACATGCTCATTCAGAAGACACATTGTCACACCTATCCCCACACAGGCTCATGTCTTCTCCACCTGCCCACCCACCCCTGTTCTCTGCATGGCCAAATGCAAAGACCTCAGGCCTTGCTCTTGTCTTTAAAGAATCATACCCACCCCCAAACCTGCTGAGCTATTGCCCAAATCTTTCTTAATTACTTCTGATGTAGTCCCCTAGAATTTATCCTTCTCCACTCACTTTGAAAAGATGGGTGGAAGGTAGAAATAAAGCAAAATGTATCCAATTCATAAATGTCCACTTTTCAATGGTAAGCATTTCAGACACAAATTAATGTATTTAGCTTCACTCTCAGGGATCCTTGAAGTGGCATTCTCTGGGGTGATAGAAAACAAAAATCTTATATACTAATCAATTTAAGTGTATCCAGAACTGCTTTGATTCTGCATGAAAAATCAAGGCCACTAATGATGTTCAATAAATATATTTGCTGAATAGATTGAGTTGGCCATGGCATTCCTGTGGTCGTACCACAAGCCTTAATTAAATATGTCTGTAATAACTATATAAAAGCTTAAATGTTGCTTTATTTCATCAGGACCTCTGAAAGTTAACAAATACAATTAATCAAAGTTAGATCACTACTTGGCAATTTCTCATGACAAACGTAATATTTTCATAAACCTTACCACTTTCAAATCATCTTATACCACTGGATTCTCCATAACCCTGTGAGAGTCACTATGCCCAATTTTTAGATGAGGAACATTAGGTTCAAAGTCCTAATTTGCCCAACATTACACAACCGGGGAATGGTGGAGCCACCACCAGAACTCAAATATTCTGGATCCCAATTCCCTTCGAAGTTTAGGGCTTTTCTTTATTAATATCATCTGCCACGTTCAGCCACCAAAGTCCATAACATAAACCCAGAAGATGTGAAATAACCTCACGAAAGCTGTCTTCAAACACTGTTCTATTATTTTTAATGAGTGGTACAGACAAGTGCCATGAATTTGGAAGAGAAAATAACTGTTACCTGTGAGTTATAATGGTCTTAAAGGCAGATCATTTTAGGAATAGGTTTGGTTTTTTCTGCTTCATTTTACAAGTCTATTAAGAACATGACAGTTTGGAAAAAATCTAAACGAACATCCTTAACTTCTGCCAATATTTGTTATCCTGTTCTGTCATTTTTTATCAATTTCCCGATTTTTACAATTTGGAAAGATCTAGAAATCAAAAAAGATTACATAAGCCCTAAAGCGTGTGTCTTGAATAATTGACTAGACATATATGAAAAATAGCCAAAAACCCACTTTGAGACCTTGTGTTAGGCACAGCCTCCTTTCTCCCTGTTAACTGAAGATAATAGTATTTGTGAGGAGTTGCTGTGAGAGTGTAAAGTAACAACTAGCCTGGGAGAGCTCTGCCAGTGTCAGGTTCCTTTCTCCTGCTCCTCTGCTCGCTCTCCCATAGTGTGTCTTCTTCTCTGACTCTATGTCTTTGAATGCACTGTTTTTTCACATATTTAATACACAATCATTCAATCAACATTTTTGAGTGCACTGTTCTAGCTACTGAGGAACTCCATGTCTGGGATTCAGCTGTAGGTCTCAAGGCTTCATGGGAAATAAACATTTAACACAGTAACCACAACGTGCTACAAACTCGGTGCAGTGGAATAATCTGCAAGCGGCATGAGCATGGAAGAATTTGTATCACACTGGCAAAGCAGATGAGGAAGGGCTTCCTGGAAGAAGTGCTGCTTGGACTGATCCTTAAAGTTAGCCAGGAATGAACTTAAACTCAGGAGAAGGAAGAGATGTAAGGTGCAGGAAGTAGCAGCAGGGCAAATGTGCCTCTTCACTTATCCTTCTCTTATCTATTATTTTCAACATTCTTCTTAATACCTTCTATGGCAGAGGCTGTTAGCTGCCTACCAAATATCCACTCTTCCCCTTTCTCTGGAATTCACGGAACAGCTAGAAACATTTACTAGTCTCCCTTGCATTCAAGTATAGGGCTTGAAGAAAGAGAGTATAGTCGCTCCTTTGTATCTGTGGATTCAACTAACTGCAAATCAAAATATTTGTTTTTACAAATGAATGGTTGTGTCTATGCTGAACATGTACAGACTTTTTTTTGTCATTCTTCCCTAAACAATACAACTATTAACATAGCACTTACATTATACTAATTGTATTACTATGTATTCTAATAGTATTAGATATTATAAATAATCTAAAGATGATTTCAAATATAAGGGAGGATACGCAAAGGTTATATGCAAATACTATGCACCGTTATATAAGGCACTTGAGCATTAGTGAATTTTGGTATCCATGGGTTGGGGGTGTGTGTGTGGGGGGGTCCTGGAACCAATCCCCTACAGTACCAAGGGAAGACTGTGTGTCATTTTTTACTTATTTGTCCCTCCTGGTGCCTGGAAGTTAAGTGTGATAGCAAGAGCTCTAGCGATCATCCTGGACTATGAAGAGGGAACACAGGAATCAACACAGGAAAAAATGGAGCTGTGAGCTGGAAAAAGTGTGAGTCTCTACTTCATGAAGCCAACTTATCTCAGCAATTTCTTTCATGTAAGAAACCCTTGTTGGGTCATAATTACTTTGTGCTTTTTTTTTTCTATTGTATGCACCTAAACCTAATCATAAATGTTCCACCTTCTGAGACCATTCTAGCTTATAAGCAATAATCATTTAATTCATGGCATGTGTTTTTACCACCCATTCGACAAGTACATTTCTGTCTGAAGACAACTTTTGTGTGACTATTTCATTTTTCCTGGATTTATATTTTGCCTTTCTAACAAGTTATAAGCTTCTTGAGGAGAAAGCACAAAGTCGTACATTCTTCGTCACCGCAATTTCTAGCAAATTGTCTGGCATAGAGTACATGTTTAATAAATGCTTGCTGTCTGATTACAGCATGATTGTCCTTTAGAAAGAATGTGGGGAATTTAAAGTCTTTAAGACTCTTCACGAAGGGAAATAACAGCGTAAAGAAACATATGTCCTCTAGACACACACACACACACACACACACACACACACACACACACACACACGACAAAAACTCAACCCATCAAGTGATCGCTTTGAGATGCTATGACTTTACTTGAGAAATTCCTACTTTGCTTTCTCGAAAATAGAAGTCACCAGCACAGCACCTTCTAGGCACACCAATTCATCTGTGTGCAGAGCCTCCCACTGATGAAGTTTGACCCCTAAAACACAATCTCATGAATGTGGAAGCTGCTTGTGCTAAAAGTCATTATTTCACAAATGCTTTCCTTCTTTTTTAGTCTAAATGCAGAGTTCATTTACATTTGCATAAATAATGTTTCACCCCGTGTTGAGCCTCTAGCTGTTTTTAAAAACCTTCAGCACCCTGAAGCTGTCTGCCTTTCTGCAAACACTCGGTTTTCACAAATGATGCTTAAAACATATCTACATGGTTCATGGGCTGTTAAAAAAGGAAGGGAAACCAAGGAAGAAAGAGAAGTTACATCTGTATGTCAATCAAATGCAGAAAAATGGAAAAAAATAAACAGGAAAAACATTTACAATATCAAAAGAAAACAAAATCACTTTTTACTTTTTCTTTGCCAGTTCTGAAGCGAAGCACTTGCTCTTTCCTTATTAACATTAGTCTTTTGAGCAGTTTTTTCCATTGTAAGCACTTTCTAAAAAATCATTTTCACACATTTCTCAGATACATCAATCCTTTCGGCATTCCTCCATGCACACATTATGGTACCCCAGCTCTAAATATAAAAGACTTTTATTATGTCCATTAACCATGGACATATGTGCTCCAAAAGTTTCCTGACACGCAGTCATTTGTGGTTTTTTAATTATAAACAGAAAATATTCACTAGAAAAATAAAACAGCAGCCTATAAATATATCTTTATACATTTGAGTTTTGTTTGTATATGACAAAAGATTGGATAAATGACTCTCCCAGTCGCCAGCTCCAGGAAGTGAGCATGCATCTGTTTATATACACACAGAGACACACATACATTCACATGTGCTATTAAATCCATGCACTGTACAGGACTCATACATCTGTAATTGCAGGTACCACTGTCTTGTTTCTAAAATAAGGGTACAAATTTTCCTAAGACTCACCAGGTCTCGCTCTGCATGAAAAATTAAGTGGGAAAGCAGATAATGCCCAGTAAAATACTTGACAAACAAAGTCATATTTATTGAATGCGTTTATTTTAACAACCAAAAAATTCTAACAGCCTAACAATGCACATAAGTTAAAAATTAATTATCACTTAGTGATAACAAAGATAGTTGATTTACATGGAAAAAAGAACATTTACAATATGTTAATCCTTATTCACATTGTTGATACCGCAATAAAACACAATTTGTTTTTTTCATTTCACAAAAAAAAAAAGGCGGGAAATTGTGCTTTGTCAAGAGGCACTACAAGAGAAAGTTTCTTCTTCCAAATAGATATTATATGACAGATATTGAATAAATAGACATATATGCATTGTAATTCGCAAAGATCTGGCAAGACCACAGGCTAAAATGCCCACAGATTCACTTAGAACCACTGCAAACTTGGCAGTGAAATTAAAAAATAAAAGGCAAGACTTAGCATTGAAAAATACCTAATAAATTTTTGGTTGAAGTGTAAAAGATACCAAATGCGGATGCCATCGATAGATGAACCACCTTGTAAGAGCTTGGCAAAATCAGTTTCCATTACGTGTACAGAGTGACCTTCAGCAACAGTGTAAGAAGACAATTTGGAAAGAGTAACTCGGAGATCAGGAAGCAGCAACCATGGACTTTCTGATTAAAGCTGCAGCATACTACAGAAATAGGAAGGATGGGGCCAGGGCTAACTGCAAACAACCATCCTTTTGCAAAGGTATATGACGCTCATGTCAAGATAATTTTTAAACATCATTATTTGAAAAAGTACAGGAAAATGTCCCTTTAAAAACTCCAGAGGTTACTGAGCAGCTAGAATTAGCTTGTATTGCAACATGTCTTCTCCCTGTATATTGTAAGTTCTGAGTTAATATCTACACATAGAGGTTTTTTTTTAACTCCTACCTTTTATACCTTTCAAATATATAAATAGTATTAACAGTTATATTACAATGTTTGTGTAGTAAACAGAAAATAACTTTCAAAGTGATATTGCATGAGGTCTTTGACAAGGTTTCGTGAAAGCAAAAATAAAAAAAAAAAAAAAAAAAAATCCAACCATGTGGGACTGTTTAATGGCCAGTTTAAAGCATGGATTACGCTCACTAGGCCAGTCCTGAATGTGAGGTCTCCTCTGGCAATTACTGTAAGTAGAAGTGGAAAGTAATGCTTCTGGTGTTTCTCATAGGAAGCTGAAAGAGATCTGGAGTACTATAGTAGATTGCAGCTTTAATGCTCATCCCATTAAACATCCAGTCAGCATTAGTTCTGCTTTACATAAGGTAATTGCGATGTAGGTAACTGGGATAATGTTTTCTTTTAGGATGAGTGAGTGATTCTACTGAAATCGCTTCACATACTCTATTGCCCGGAGCTGCACAACGATTCAAAAACAGTTCTTGTAAGGGCTGTCATCCCAGGAAAACGGACGGGAGAGATTACGGACTGAAAATGTTTGATTAGGTAGATGGAATGTGTACGAAGAAGAGGAAGCCCAAAGTGAAACAGAAATCAGAAATGTCTTTTGGGAGAGGGAAGGATGGAGATTTATTTGAGAGGGAGCCCCTTTAACTGGGCAGCAACTTCTTTCTAACTTAATATTACACTGAACTATTTTCTAGTAAAAAACAAAGACAAAAAAACAGCAACAACAAACAACTTTTAAACGAGCAGGCTTATTAATTTTCAGATTTGAAGCCACAAGCTGGTAAATAAATTTCACAACAAAATGTGGCTCATACTATGAATTCCGTATGTCCAATGTCAAAATGTCATTTGATCAAGACTTGCACTGATGGACAAAGTTTTCTCTGCACTGAATTTCAGTTTTACTTATTTGGAATTCCACAGAAATGCATCTGTTCACTACAGTAATGATAAATTGAATAACGGAACGCAGCAAGTCATTTTATTGAGTCATTTTAAGTGTGCATTGTGTCTTTAAGATTAATTTGACTTGTATCATTTTAATGTGCCCTGATTTTTTTCACTTTACTTTTTTTTTTTTTTTTCGGCAGTGTTGGTTTATTTTGTTAAATACATACCTCAAAAATTACCCATTAAGCTGCCAGATAGGAAGCCATAGAATTAAAAAAAAAAAATCAGGGACAAACACAAAAAATAAATAGGAATTCAAAAATAGTCACCCCACCCTGAGAGCAGGCCGCAGTTTATCAAAAAGCCAAAGCGACTCACTGTGAAGTGGTTTTTTTTAATACATAAACAAGTCTTTTCTTTAAGAACTCATTTCACAGTCTATTCTTTCGGATTGCAAAGTCTCTGTCCCATGCAATTTTAATATATATATGTAAATATAGAGATATATACATATACATATACACACACACTTGTAGCTTCCTTCATTTATTTCATAGTTCTTTTCATCCTGGAACTTGCCTGATGTAACTTCCGTTAAGTGCAAGGATAATGAAGGCAGAGTCTCCTGTGATTATAATGACTATGATCCAGTCATAGAGACGGGATAAAGTGTAACGCTTTAGTGTCTTTGCCAAGGCGATGTCTGATTCGGAAATACTGAACTTATTCAGTCTATAGGTGTATCCTGTGCAACAAAGAAATGTCCAAAAGGGTAAGAAAAACAAAACAGACATAAAAAGACAAAAATAAAGCAAAAAAAAAAAAAAACCCAAAAACAAAAACAAAAAAACAAACAAACAAAAAACTTTTAAAGAAATGAAAGCAGAAAATCCTTGGACCGATGTATTGCTTTGCCTAGTAGTAGTTCACATTATCTCTGGTCAATTTCGGCAGGTGCTGCCTTGCTTTTGTCAGCATTTTCCTCCTCAGCCTCCACTTTGTACATCTCCTCGGAGCCTTCCTCGCTGTCGTTCTCCTCTGACTCGGTCAGCAGCTCCTCGTCCTTATACTCGGCCACGTCCACCGCAGAGCCCAGGTGCTCTTTCAGCTTCCCGTGGTGCTTCACGTGGTACCGCTGGTTCTGGAAGAACTTGATGATGGTGTGTTTGGGGAGATCCAGCTGAGCCGAAAGAGTGTGGATGGCTTCCTGGTCGGGGTACAGGCCTACATCATGAATAAAGCTTTGGAGGATCCCCAGGGCTTCTAAGGAGATCTTTGTGCGAGACCGGGGCTTTTTGGCACAACTGTCTTCAGTCGGAGGAGGTGGCGGAGGAGCTTCTTCTCTGGGAGGGGAACTCTCCTTGGCTGGCTGAGACTGCTGTCTATGAAGTACCTGATAATTAAGAGAGAAAAAAATGAACACTGGACTCATGATTTTACCTTTCCAAAACCATCAGCCCTCTGAAATATGTGTTATCTATCTAGCACTGGAGGTAAGCTATAGTCATTTGTAAAGTCAGGTCTTTGGAAAGCTTAAAAGCCTTTCTGGAGATTTAGTATCTCACCTACAAAACAGGAGGTTCATAATAGTAGTATTTGCCAACATTTATATTCTGAGATACAAAGTCAAGTCATTTATTGCCTAAGGTCATCTCACTTTAAGCAACCTGGCTTCAGAGTCTTCTATACCTTTAACCACCAAGATATGCCACCTCTCTGAAGGCTAACAACAAAGAAATTGGGCACAAAGGGGAAAGTATGGACTCTATCATCATGGCTTCAAGTTCATATTCTTCCACTTAGCTGAGTAACCCTGGGCAAGTCACTTAATATCTTTGAGCCTCTATTTCATCATCTATAAAAGTAGGATAAGAAACTAACCTCCTAGAGATATTGTAAGGATTAAATGACATAATTGTTACAAAGAACAGTGCTTGTCTTAAATCAGGGATTGGCAAACTTCGTCAGGAAAGGGCAAGATAGTAAATATTTGAGGCTCTGGAGGGTCGATCTTTGCCACAACTACTCAATTCTATTCTACTGCAAAAACAAATGAACATGGCTATGTTCCAGTAAGACTAGATTTGGCCCATGAGTCATAGTTTGCCTCATCTCTGGCTTAGAGCAAACATCCAATAAATGACCGTAATTATTATCAGCCTCAGAATGACTCTTACAGTGTTATAGAGGAATAATTGGTACTTAAGCCAGGAAATCAATCCTTTGTAAAATTAGAAATGACTTTATATTCTTTTAGTTCTAGTTTTGATTCTTTTGATTTTAAATGTATTTTTTAGAATGTGAAAATGTTCAAACTAATTTAAAGACATAACTGTTTCTTAAATTATGAATTTAAATGACCATGTTATACTTACATAGATGGACCTTCTCAATATCACTATAAACTAATTAATCCTCTGTTTTGCATATACTTTGTAATTTCTGGGTTTTTTTCCTCCTAATGTTAAAGCTTTCTAGTTGTAATTTAAATAATTTTTCTTTTATTTCTACCTATTCCCCACTCATTTAATAAAAAAGCAAAATCTTAGGTAAACTTACTCAAAGGAACTCAGCCCCAGCTCTCCCCACAGGCCTATGAGAGAAGGACTTTGTGGAGGGGGAGATGGAACATGAAGTCCTGATGAGGAACTGCAGCCATCGCCCACACCTTACAGCTTCAGCTGTATGACAGAATTAAAAGGTTACTGTGCTTTTCCCCACTAAAATGTGTCATGTTGGCTCCAAAGGCAAAGACCACATTTCCTATACTTAGGTCAGTGCCTAACTTCCTAAATCCTCCCAAAACTTTTAAGAAGAGTGAGTTCACTTTTTTAAAAACACAATTCTCCTTTTACTATTCTCTCATATTTTATGGATCTTTTTCATTTTAGAATAACAAATTAAACATTTTCCAGAGTTCAGGAGGAATAAATCCAACCAATGCAAAGAAAACACGTCTAGTTATATTAAAGGACCATTTGTACCACCATCCCTGCCACCTTTCCTGCCACCATCACACACTACCCATATGATCCATGTCTTTTAGCTACGAAACATCAGCATCAAAGCAAGCATTTAAGAAAAAAAAAAATCTGCTATTCATCCTGGTCTTGACAGCCATATGATGAAAAAATACTTTCCCACCAGTGTGAAACTATCAGTCTTTTATGCAGAACAAATATTAGGGCAGATGAAACTGTTACCTAAATAAGGTAGCAATAAACAAAAGAGGTTTAAATTTTTCAAGTAATAATCAATAATCAAATAATAATAAAAAGGATAATCAGAAGCAAATAAGACTATCTGCTATAATAAGCTGATGGCTAGTGGCAGAAAGAAATCCTAAGCACAGGACTATAAAACAGTGGCATTAAAGTCTGCATAATGTTGACCAATTAAAATGAATGTTCTTAGCATTTTCCTTACCACTTTCAACTAAGAGTAAACTCATGTGGTCTGTTGTGGTAAGCTGGCATCAGCAAGAAAAGTGAGAGCTCCGTTACTTTAGCATCCTAATTATACCCGGCAGGAAAAGCAGAGCTCCAGGGGTGGGGGGTGGGGGGACTGGTGCTGGTCGGGTCCACTTTCATGGCAGAAGGATATTTGCTCTGAGGCCATGATCTGGGCAGTATGAGCACTGCAATAAGTAAATCTCTATGTCAACAGGTGAGGATTCCAGTTTTGGGGGAGAGAGAGAGACTGAAATTATGTGCAAAGTACATACTGGAAGAACATAGACTCAAGCATGAGTACTCCCCATTAGAGCAATTGCACTAATTGGAAAACAAAAGAGAATTAAAATGCCCCATTTTCTAAATTATGCTTGCCTTCTGTAGTAAAAGTCAGCATAACGGTTCCATTTAATTGAATAATTAGATTGGTTCTTCAGGGATTTTCCACTGTGCATTGGTTAGATTTAAAGAGATTTTCCAAAACTATACTTTTAAGTTACTATCATCTTTCTGCATGATTGCATTTGTTCTTCTCCTTAGGTCCAACCAACTGGCCTGCTTCACTTCCCTTTATTTCCTAGAATTGATCACTAGTAATACATACATACAGAGAAGCCAGACATGAAACAGAGAAAGAACAGTAAGAATAGCTACCCCTCACTGAATGTTTATTCTGTGCCAGGCAGTTCTAGGAACTTCACATGGATTAATTAACTGAATCCCGACAAGTTCCTCACAAAGGTGCTCTCTGGATCAAGAATGAACTGGAAACATGTAGCATCTCCTCTTAATTCCAATTTGGAGGATTCCGAATTGGAAATTACAAACACGAGGAGTTGTCAGTCTGATAAAGAAGGTTTCCAGGGAACAATGACAAGGCAACTGCCCATGACAGACTAGGAAGATGTTTCTCAAGAGAAGTAATAGAGAAATTATCTACAAAGTGAAATATATAGTTTCTGGTCAGACAATGTACCATAGTGAGTTGGGCAGCATGATGACATCTACATGAAGATGGTTAAGTTATATCTTCTAGCATCTTCTAACAGGTAAGGAAAGAGCAGTCAAAACACTGAATGCCCAAATGGGCATCTCTAAAGTGAAACTCTCTTACAAGTTACCAAAGGAGCTGAGCTTCTTCTATTATACTGACACTTTTCTTTGGCTATAAGTCCCTTTCAACCACAATATACATAATATCTGAGATTAAAAGATTCCCAAAGTTATCTGTCCTAATTATCTGTATTCCCCTAAAATGTTCTAATTACTCCAGGCAGAGAGTTATTGTCTCTAGACAATTCGTAGCAAAAGAACAACATAATTTCCTCTCTAGCCAATTGCTAAGAATCCTTCCTAATATCATGTAGTACTTTATTCTAGTGGTATAAGTACTCTGAGTGAAAGGAGAGAGGTGCCTAATGCCTATAAGATGGTCTTCTCTAGGAACAAAAACCAATCCAAATCCTCTTCTAAAATCCTCCCATCTAAAGGACAGCATCAAGTCATCTTTTCTTCACTTTCTCACATCTTGACTAAATAATGTCAACTCTTTTAGCCATTTCTTCACAGGAAAAGTTTCTGAACTCTCACTTAACTGATATTTCGATTTGGCGTTTTTTTTTTTGTTTTTTTTGTTTTTTTTTTGTTTTTTGGTCTGAATCTCTCAGAACATCTTCTAAATTCCCTATTAGTGAACTAGAACGAATCAAATTTGGTCTCTGTCCCAAGCACGTGCCCTGAGAGTCATGCCATTGTTTGCTGATGGAGAGACCTATAAGCGGTTTCATTCCCAGGCTCATTTGACAGTTTGGGCATAATTTTTTTATTAATATTTTAAGTCACAAAATTCACAATTACTCCAACTAAGAGAATGCCCTGCAAAATGAATAAAATTCTCTTTCCAAACTAGTCCTTTATGCAGTCAGATTATAATTTTCTGAGATTTTCTTTATATTAAGTTTAATTGAGCATCTTTCCAACCATTTATGAAAAAGCTGGCAGGACCAAGGACTTTCCAGCATTACCTTTTTTCCTTTTTTTCAAAATGGGCCCAGTGGAGTGGCAAAAAAAAAAAATCTCCATTGATAGTACCTACTAACGCCATGCATACAAACACTGCATAAAACCAGAAATGAGTGCCTATGTCCTCTAAAAGGCATGCTCATAGCAGTTTTAGTCATCACCAGAAACAACCCAAGTGTCTACCGATAATAAGATCGATAAATAAATTGTGGTATACTTATATAACCGAGCAGTAGGAAACATGAACTATTGCTATATACACAAACATAGATAAATACCACAGACTTACTGTTGAGTGAAAGAAGTCAGATATGAAAGACTAAAAACTGTATGATTTCACTTATGTGAAAGAATAGGAAAAACAAATTAATATAAAAGAATAGAAAAAAATAGGAAAAGCCTGCATTGACAGATCCCAGCATAATGGGTTTCCACTGAGGTTTACTGAGTGGAAGGGGGTGGAAGATAGCCTTCTGGGATGTTGCAAGTATTCTCTATATTGACTCGTGTGTTTGTTAAAAGGATGTGTGTATGTCTAAAAGATTATCAAGCTGTACAATTAAAATCTATTCATTTTACTGTATGCAAACTATAACATATTTCAATATAAAAGTTTAAAAAAATGGGCTTAGTAGTTGACCTTTATTTATCCCTAAGGCAAACACCTCTCTTCATGTGATTTTCCCAAATAATGGAACATTTAATTCTGTAAGGGTAACTATCCACTCCTTTTTACTCTTGATCTTTGCACACTGAAGCCTATCAACTCATCCTACTTCTTTTTTGGGTTTGGATTTTTCTCCATCAAAATTAAAGTTAATCTAGACAACAAATTCATTTCTGTAAAGAGAGTCCTAAATGTTTTATTTATTTATGTTATTAATTTTCACAGTACTCTTAGAGGCAGGCATTTTTACCCCCATTTTATGATGGGAAAACTGAAGTTCCAAAAGCGTAGATAATTTGTTTAAGGTGCAGAGTTTGTAAGCAGCAGAACTGAGCTTGTCAAGCATATCTTATTCAAGCATATGTTAAAGCCCATGCCCTTAAACATTATGGTCTCCTGACTTCTATGAGTAAAATATAGAGAAAAATTGAACAAAGTCTTTAGAGTAGAGGAGACAGATCGTAAATAAAATATCAGGTAGTAATAAATACATACAGCAATGCATAAGGAGGAAGATTGTGGGGAGGGGAAGTTATTTGAGGTAAGGTGACTCAGAGAATGCTCCCTACAGAGGCAGCATTGGAGCCCAGGCCTGAAGGATGTGAAGCCCAGCCACGTGGAAGAGCATTCCAGATAACAGAAAGGCAAGCAAAAAGGCTGCGAGGCAAGAATATACTTGGTACAACTGCAAAACCGCAAGAAAGTCAGCATGTTAGAGCTGTGCCGCCCAATACAGTAGCCACTAGCCACATGTGGGTATTTACATTTAAATTAATTAAACAAAAAAACAAACGCTCAGTTACTCAGTCACATCAGCTACATTTTAAGTGCCCCATTGTGTCACTTGTGCGATGCCATGATGGACAGCACAATACAGAGCATTTCCCTTAGCACAGAAAGTACTGTTGGATAGTACCACGCTCCACCAAAATGACACCTGAGAGAGCCACGGCCAGAGCATGGAGTGCTTGGCATTCCACCATCAGGGTAATGGAAAGCCCTCACAATGAACTTCAATCATAAAATCTGAGATAGTCAAAAATATACTAAGACCTGAAAACTACTACTATTACCAGAGAGATGGGAAAATATTTATATAATTACTTAGTAAGAAAAATTCAGTTTGTAATATAGCACTGGATTTTTATCAGTGTATTACAAATAGCAACATTATCATAAAAACAGCCAGAAGTATGCATTGGCACTTCTACCCTCAAAAGAATGGTTAATTTACATTTAACTGATTGTTGTCTTCTTCATCAGAGGTGTTCATCATATCTAAAAGAAATGATATTAAAAACAGCCCCGGGTTAAAAGCATTTTTTAAAAAGTATATCCATATATCAAACATTTATGGAGTATCTACAATAATTGGACCTATTAATTTATACAGCTTTTTAAAAAGAAGTCCTATTTCCAACAATTAAGGTCTGATGAGTAAGTTATGGGTAGGATTAAACAAATAGAAAGTTAAAAGTCTAGTAAGTTTCTTATTTATTTGCTGTAATCTCTCTGGGCTGAAATGTGACACATATGTCTATAAATCGGTATGAAGATGGCAACGAAGAATGAGAAGTTGTAAATATCCTCAAAAGAGACATTAATTGCAAATGAAACCCAAAGTTCCTTGCCCAGTCATAAAGCACAATTATAATATGGACACATGTTGTTTCTCTGCCTTCAAAAACCGAAAAATTTGAAAACAAAAAGACCTAATGGTACCATGACCAAAGTTGACTAAGAAAGATAAAGCAGCTCTTCTTAAAGCTCTCAGTGTTCAAATGGATTCTGAAGGCCTCAATGAAAACCAGCTGGGAGCCATGTGTAAAATATAATGCTTTTTGCCTGCAGGGAAGGAAGTGAGATCTTGAATGATTAAGTTTAGGAAAGTATATAATTCACTGTATCATTATGGGGTGAGCTGGATTACTTATAATATGCCAACACTTTGTGGTCTTCTTTAATAGAGAAAATGAGAAATTATTAAAGAGGTGACTGTATAAGGTGGTTGATCCAGTGTAGTAATAGGTTAAAACAGTTTCCCAGGTGGTCACATCTGTCTCTCTATGACAAGCCTCACCCAAAGCTTCAGGCCCTGTAGGGTAAGGTACATTAATAGGAGATGAGAACACAAACAAAATGACTTTTATCCACGTTTATTTTAGGTTAATATTAGAATTATTTTGACTTGTAGTCTAATTTTACCTCATTTTTTAGAACAGAACATAAACTGTGATCCAAAAAAGGAAAGCATTCTTCTACTAAATTCACCACTTAAAAAAAAAAAAAGTTCCAAGAAAAATATACTTAAGGTCAGGCGTGGTAGATGATGCCTATAATCCCAACACTTTGGGAGGCCAAGGCAGGCGATCACTTGAGTTCAGGAGTTCAAGACCAGCCTGGACAACATGGTAAAACCCTGTCTCTACAAAAAATACAAAAATTAGCCAGGTGTGGTGGCATGCGCCTGTAATCCCAGGTACTTGGGTGTTGTGGGAAGTCAGGGTGGGAACGGAGGGACTGGCTGAAGCCATGGCAGAAGAACGTGGATTGTGAAGATTTCATGGACATTTATTAGTTCCCCAAATTGATACTTTCATAATTTCTTACGTCTATCTTTACTGCAATCTCTGAACATAAATTGTGAAGATTTCATGGGCACTTATCACTTCCCCAATCAATACCCTTGTGATTTCCTCTCCCTGTCTTTACTTTAATCTCTTAATCCCATCATCTTCATAAGCTGAGGAGGATGCATGTCACCTCAGGACCCTGTGAGGATTGCGTTAACTGCACAAATTGTTTGTACAGCATGTGTGTTTGAACAATATGAAATCTGGGCACCTTGAAAAAAGAACAGGATAACAGCAATGTTCAGGGAACAAGAGAGATAACCTTAAACTCTGACTGCTGGTGAGCCAGGCGGAACAGAGCCATATTTCTCTTCTTTCAAAAGCAAATGGGAGAAATATCGCTGAATTCTTTTTCTCAGCAAGGAACATATCTGAGAAAGAGAATGCGTCCGTGAGGGTAGGCCTCTGAAATGACCGCTTTGGGGGTGGCTGTCTTTTACGGTCACAGCTGTAGGGATGAAATAAGCCCCAGTCTCCTGTAGTGCTCCCAGGCCTATTAGGACGAGGAAATTCCCACCTAGTAAATTTTGGTCAGACCGGTTGTCTGCTCTCAAACCCTGTCTCCTGAGAAGATGTTATCAATGACAATGCGTGCCCGAAACTTCATTAGCAATTTTAATTTTGCCCCTGTCCTGTGGTCCTGTGATCTCGCCCTGCCTCCATTTACCTTGTAATATCTTATTACCTTGTGAAGCATGTGATCTCTGTGACCCACACCCTATTCGTACACTCCCTCCCCTTTTGAAAATCACTAATAAAAACTTGCTGGTTTTGCAGCTTGTGGGGCATCATGGAACCTGCCGACACGTGATGTCTCCCCCGGACACCCAGCTTTAAAATTTCTCTCTTTGTACTCTGTCCCTTTATTTCTCAGACTGGCCAACACTTAGGGAAAATAGAAAAGAACCCATGTGACTATCGGGGGCAGCCTCCCCCGATACTTGGAAGGCTGAGACAGGAGAATTGCTTAAACCCAGGAGGGGGAGGTTGCAGTGAGGTGAGATCACACCACTGCACTCCAGCCTGGGTGACAGAGCAAGACCCTGTCTCAAAAAAAAAGTGTGTGTGTATGTATGTGTGTGTGTGTGTGTGTGTGCATGTGTGTGTGTGTGTGTATATATATATACATATATATATATATATGAGAAATCATTAAAGAGGCGACTGTATAAGGTGGTTGATCCAGTGTAGTAATAGGTTAAAATAGTTTTCCAGGTGGTCACATCTGTCCCCCTATGACAAGCCTCACCCAAAGCTTCAGGTCCTGTAGGGTAAGGTACATTAATAGGAGATGAGAACACAAACAAGATGATATGAGACATACACACACACAGACACACAATTTTTTTACTTAAAAGTAACAACAATTGGTTAAAGTCCTTATGCATAACTCAATTAGAATTTGTTGAACAGATGATTGAATACATGCTATTATTTTTTAAATGGACTATATATAAAACATCATGTAACTGAAAGTTTCAAAAACCTAGCTCTACCCTCTAATATTCCCCTTTTTCCAAAATCAGCATTAGGGACAATTAATTTTGGCCTATTCAATGAGGAGAACTTTAAAGATTAATAACTAATGTAAATATTAATGTAATTATTTTATGTCTCTGTCACTATTGGACTGTGAGCTGCATACTGGCATACCATATGCCTGGGACACAATTAGTGCTCAGTATCTTTGTTCTGTGGCGCTGCATTCCATATGCTCTCATCTTTATTTTTTGAGATGGAGTCTTGCTCTGTTGCCCAGGCTGGAGTGCAGTGGTGTGATCTTGGCTCACTGCAAGCTCCGCCTCCCGGGTTCACGCCATTCTCCTGCCTCAGCCTCCCAAGTAGCTGGGACTATAGGCGCCCACCGCCACACCCGGCTAATTTTTTGTATTTTTAGTAGAGACAGGGTTTCACCATGTTAGCCAGGATGGTCTCGATCTCCTGACCTCGTGATCCACCCACCTTGGCCTCCTAAAGTGCTGAGATTACAGGCATAAGCCACTGCGCCCGGCCCATATTCTCTCTTCTTTGCTTTCAGATTGGTTACTATTCTTGTTCAGCAAAACTAGTTATTACTTCTCTTGCTATTATTCCTTTTTAGCAAAACAATGTTTAAAAAATAAAGAAGCTATCACTAATTACAGGAATTTATATCTAGTGTGTATCTGAGAGTAGGGATGTAATTCTTTTCTGTGTAAAAAAAATTTCCCAGGGTACTGTATAACCTTTAAGATGGCATTGTATACACGTGGTAAGGAGAAGTTTTGAGGTCACAAAGTTCTGGTTTCAAATCCAGTTTCTACTGCAAAAGCACAACTGCTTGGTTACTGGCCTTGTAATTCTGAGCATGTTTCTTACTCTCTCTGAGCCACAGTGTTTGTTAATCTGTAAAATCTTCCTTGTAGTGCTTGTAGCGTTAGGAGGGAAAGTGAGATAATATATGCTAAGTATGTACCAGCAAAGTTCTGAAGTCATAAGTAGGGTTTCAATTAGTAGTAGTTATTACAAAATGTGAGGAGGATTTAAGAATCAGGAGGATAATGAGTCACTCATTTTTTCTATCAACATGCTTATTATAAAAGCAAAAAATTCAGAAACCTTTTTCACCCCACAGATCTACAAATAGGCACATCTACCGATAACTTTTCTTATTTCTTTCACTCAAATACTACATACATCTTTGTACATAAAATGGCACCTGGCAAAGAAAAGTTGCCTCTGAAGCATATGTTACATGAAATAGAGCCTCAAGTTACAGTCTGTTTAAGGTGACACCTTCTATACATACAGCCTGACATCCTCTTAGGAAGACATTCTTTATCAATGGTTCTCAAAGTGTGGTCCATGCAAGAGGCCTATGCCATCAAAACTATTTTCATAGCAAATCCAAGACATTATTTACAACATAAACATAAACTTTTTTTTGTTTTTCTTTTTTTGAGATGGAGTCTCACTCTGTCGCCCAGGCTGGAGTGCAATGGTGCGATCTTGGCTCACTGCAAGCTCTGCCTCCTGGGTTCACACCATTCTCCTGCCTCAGCCTCCCAAGTAGCTGGGACTACAGGCACCCGCCACCATGCCCAGCTATTTTTTTGTGTGTGTATTTTTTGTAGGGATGGGGTTTCATCGTGTTAGCCAGGATGGTCTCGATCTCCTGACCTTGTGATCCACCCGCCTCGGCCTCCCAAAGTGCTGGGATTACAGGTGTGAGCCACCGTGCCCAGCCTAACAAACTTTTTGACCTTGCTGAAATTTGCCGTGAGCTCATGGCCGTGAAAAATACAAATGCCTGGACCATTTGGTGCTGCTGCCTTGATTGTTGCAGGCCAGCATTTCCTACCAGTGCTTTTGTACCCTCTGCAAATTTCAGCAAAGTCAAAAAGGTAAATAATGTCTTGAATTTGCTATGAAAATAGTTTCAATATCATGGGCCTATTGCATAGACCACACTTCAAAATTTGCAGATGGTACAAAAGCACTGGTGGGAAATGCTGGCCTGCAAGAATCAAAGTAGCAGCACCAAATGGTCCAGGCAGTTGTATTTTTCACTGCCAAAAGCTCATGGCAAAAATGATGCCACTTTCATTTAAGGGCATCTTTGATGAAGCAGTAAAATTGTATTACTTAAGTCTCAATCCTTGAGTATACTTCTTTTTAATGTACTGTGTGAAGAAATGGGAAGTGCATATGAAGTACTTCTGTAGCATACTGAGGAAAGATGGTTGTCTTGAGAAAGAGCACTTGTGTGATTATTGCACTTGAAAGCTCTGCCACCCATCTTTGTCATGGAGTATCAATTTGACTTGAAAGAACAACTAAAGACAAACTATGGTTATTCAGATCTGCATATTTGACATTGTTTTAAAAATAAAGTGAGCCTATCACTCCAGGAAAAATATCTGACAGCATTTGTTGCCAATGATACCTTTTAACCTTTCAAGCAAAAATTAGAATTTTGAAAAACTTGTAGTGGCCACCATATGCTTAATAGTTTCCCAGTACTTAACTTTTTTGATATTAGTGGTGATTTAACAAATATATTTGGTTTTGCTTTTAAATATGTCATATAATAAAACGTGCCAACATTTATAAGGGCTGCATAACCTTACAAAATACAGTAAACCAGTATTTTCCAAATGCCTGCATGATGTTATAAAGTTATGAATAGGTAAAATAAAAAGTATGAAAAGTTCATCAATATACTTTCAGATTCAATTCCACTTTGCAACTAACCATTAAGAAACTACCACTTGTAGAATGTTGCTGTAGTATCAAAGAAGAATATCACAATTATCGGAAATGCAGATTAAAATATTTTTTCCTATTGTAATTACATGTCTACCTGAGGCTGGATTTGCCTCACCGGTGTCAACCAAAACCACATATTGTATTAGACTAAATGCTGAAGCAATTATGAAAATCCAATTGTCTTTCATTAAGTCAGACTTTAAAATATTTGCAAAAGTATATAAAACATTGGCATTCTATTGTTTTTCTGTTTTGAAAATATATTTATTGTCAAATAAATATAACATTTACATATATGCATTTATAGTTGGCCCGCCACATCCATGGGTTCCATACCTATGGATTCAACAAACCACAATAAAAAATATTTAGAAAAAAAAAGAATGGTTGTGTCTGTACCTAACATGTACCAACTATTTTTTTGTCATTATTCCCCAAACAATATAGTATAATAACTATTTACATAGCATTTACACTGTATGAGGTATCATAAGTAAACCAGAGATAATTCAAAGTATATGGAAGTATGTGTATACATTACATGCAAATACTACACCATTTTACATAAGGAGCTTGAGCATCCATGAATTTTATCTGCAAGAAGTTCTGGAATCAATCCCCCATGAATACAAAGGGATGACTGTGTATTATCTATAGTTATTTTTAAATTAGTAAGCATTTAAAAAATTCCTCAGAATTTCTAATATGGTAATATTGGTAAATATAACACATTATTGGGGTCCTCAATAGTAACAGTGAAAAGAGATTCTGAGACCAAAAAGTTTGAAAACTTTAGATGACATGAATCACACTCAACAGTAAAAACATCCTTACTTGAGTCAAATCACTTAGGAAAGCCTTAGAGAAAGAGTGTAGGAGAAAATCACTTAGGAAAGCCTTAGGGAAAGAGTGTAGGAGAAATTACACATGCATTATGATTTGTCTCTTGACTTTATCACACAAAGACATTTTCACAGGCAAAACATATTCTCCTAGATACACAACTCAGCACTATTTCTAACTTCAAATGATGTTACTTAAGTTGGCTCTTATGATTGTAATTTCACATCCTAACATTATAGGACTTATTAAAAAACCATGGTTTAGCTTTGTTGCTTTATTTGGATTACACAGTATCCTAAGGTCAAAACTCAGGAAATCTGTTATTAAAAAAAAAAAAAAGTATCCATGAAGTGATGACAAATTGCAGACTACAGGTGTTAGATTACATTTTGACTCCAGGCGGATTTAATATAAGTTGGTTCTCTTTTACAATTGCTCTTAGCACATACAGCTATAGGAGAGGGATTTAAAAAAAAGAGAGAGAGAGAGAGAAAGAGAATAAGAAAAAAAAAAAAGTGGTGGTCAATAAAAGAAGACCATGTCAAGAGAAATCAATACAAACAAGCAAAATGGTAGGAAGTCTGACATGGAAATATGTGTTCAATTTCATCCAGCCTTAGTCTGTTTTTTTTTTTTTTAATATTGTAACCAAGATACTATTGGAACACTGTGTATGTTTTTAATGCAGTTTAATAATTGTTTCTCAAAATAAACACTTTGGTCAAAGATAAAAGCATAAAAATATTGTGACACAATAAGCTGTTAAACTTGGGTTTTGGAGGAAGCATGGTTCTTAAAACAGCCTTTGGCTTATATCATTTCCTCTTTGGTTATAAATTGAGAACAACTATACCAACAGCTTTGGTATAGTTTGAGGGGGAAAAAAAAGTGTCACAGTCATTAATCTGATTGCTGGGAGTGGCCAGAATCTGCAAACACTGAAGAGGTAGGTGGCTGAGTGAAATGCTTCTTCAATATAAGGAGATGGGTAACTATATCAAATAACTATGAAGAGAGTATAGAAAACAATCCACTCTCCAGTTAGAACCTGAGGAAAAGCATGGACACATAATGTACCTGGTGGCAATTATACCTTTCCCTTCATCAGCACCATCTGAGAAACAGGTTTATTTGATCATCTAGGGCTAACATCACCAAAACCATTCCACAAAAACAACAAACACAATCCATGAGAAGACTTAGGAAGACCGGACCCTTTAGGACAGTCCAGGCTGTGACCATGTGTCCTTATGCCTGGGAGATACCATCCCCAGTCCATCCACCACACCCTCACTTGCCTGACATCCATAAGCACTAATTTCTCCCTGTTCCAACACTCCTCCACCACTCTTCACAAAGTATTCTCAGAACACAAAACCTAGCCTAAAAATTCACAGGAAAGGCCTATCTCTTGAAGATCCAATTCAAGGCACAGATTAAAGTGTCTTTAAAGACCTTAAATCTGGTTAAAATGAATAAAGAGTAAAATGGAAATGAGCAGGGTAACAGTTACCTCTAGGATTCTGATTTTTAAATAAATGTATGACTTGCTTCATGGGTATAATTGCAAAAAAAAAGTGGCTTTTGCACCAGCATACATGAAAGAAGATGCTCTTAAGTTAAACATAACCAGGTAACTAAATGAGGAAGATGAAAGGTTAGAATGACTTGGTACCACGATCCCAATGATATTAAAAGAACCAACCTGGAAATTTGTAACACTTCAGCAATGGCAAAAGGCTAAGAAAGAAAGATGTGCAAAGGGTTCAGATTAAGCATGATCCATCAGAATGCTTAAATAGTTAATCCAGCTGGCTAAATAATTCTCAAGTGAAGTAAAAATGTGACCCAAATGAAAATAACTTCATCAATGCCAGTGACACATGATTTGTGAGCTCTGAAACTTGTTTTAAAACAGATTCAAGGTAAGCTTAAAATAATAGAATAGAGACCACTTCAGATAAATAGATTTCATCCAGTAAATTTAACCAGAGCAGAGTTTTGACTCCTTTTAAATGAAAATGTTTTAAGATGCATGAAGTAAAAGAACAGATACATTTAACAAGAAGAGACATCACCCAGTCAGCCAGGAATTGTCAATGAAGACTTAAATAATGATTCCTAAGGTAAAGCACCAAAGAGTCAGAATTCAAACCATTTCCAAATCCCTTTATAGTATTTATAAATCTAGTGATGAAAAACATGAATTGAAAACACCTATTTGGAATAGGATGATTTAGAAACAAGGATAATATGGAGGGGTGTGGTGGGGGGGGAGATTATCTATGTATACTTTCAGTCATAGGATCTCAATAAATTATGTAAGCTTCACTGAAATAAAGCATTGCTATTACTGATTTACACACAGATTATTTAATATGACTCCATGGTCATACATGAAATTTCTGTAATTATTTAAATCCTGTACTTATTTTCAAGGCTCTTTATCGTCTTTTGTATTTCTTATTTCTTAAAAAGAATGAAATAAATCTCACAATATTGGCAGGTACTATTGCATTTATTCTTCATAGGAAGAAACAAATATACAAAATTGAGCTCTGACTCCAAAATCACATAACGCGAGTCTAACATGTAACAAATACATGCTTACTGCTGTTTAGCTAGCTAATGGAGAAAAATACAAAATTATATTCTGTTTCAATTTAAGTTTTTAACACAAATTTCTTTTAGTGGGAATAAACACCTTCAACTAAAATCTACTAAACTCTAAGAATAACACTATAAATGACAGAGGCTATTATTCAATATTTCAAGTTTGGAATTAAAAGTGAAAACAACACAAATGTAAGGAAAAATTAGAATACCTTATGGGAGGGTTTCTCTCCCAAATGTCCACTTAGAGTGGGTTATAAAGAGATTTCTACATTTCTATCTCTGTGTACCATTTTTACAAAGCAGATAGCCAATTTCATCAAAATTTGCTAGCACACAGAGAGAGACCCTTCCTGACAAACCTCAGCCAAGAACCAGTTTAGGATTTAAAATCCCCATAACTGCAATGGCACTAGTGACATCACAACTGAAGTGTTTTATAGCTTCTTAAAAGAGAGGGCTTCAATTATTTAAGGAGAAAGCATGTTTGGAAGAGATGCTTTCCTTCAGGGGAAAGAGATGAAAGAAGGTAATCCAAGTGTTTGAAGCCTCACATGAGGCTATTTACAATCCCACATTAGGCCACATTTTCTGTATAATTTTTACAGTTGGGGTACTCAGAAGTCAGAACAATCTGACAGTTATGGTTAGTGAAAATATTAGATGTTCACCAAGAAAATACCACCTCAGCATATTTTTTGCTTTCTGAATGTAACCACTTAATAACAGGACTTGAGAAAACTGCGCTGTGTGAATCAAACACATAAAAGTACAAATATTCCTTTTATAGAAAGCAAATCTTAAGCAGTGCATTATAATCAACCACTCTGGTAAAAGAAAAAAAAATATCTAGCATTACCACACCACTGACATATTATAGTTTATTATACCCAAAAGTCCAAACTGGGTAAACAAAGTCAAATGATCAAAGAAGGGTTTTCGCCTCAAACCATGAGACAGAGGCCACTGATCTCTAGGGAAAGGCAGCAAAGATTCCTGGTGGCTTAGCTCTTAAAAGGTATCAAGTGAGAGCTTATCAAACATAGCCTTTAGTTTTCAACTTCATTTAATTTCATCAGAGACTGGTTTTCTTGGTATTATTTTCTTTCAAGAGAAAAATAATATGGAAAAATTAAATATGTGAGGTAGAAACTTCCCAAAAGTTTGGGCTCTTAATTCTAGGGTATGCTTTTCCATTCTAAACCACTTTTAATTCGTTATGGGAATATTGGTTTTGTATCCTCCACATTAATGATCTTACTACCTGAAACCAGGTATGGATAGACTTTTGCTTCTCAACTTTGTGGCAGGTGTTATCGGGTGAGAAGTGAAAAGCCAACAAGGACAGGCATTCTTGTTTAGATCACAGCTTTCTCAAGAAAATGAGTCTCCTTTTCCCAGGGGGCCAAGGATGACCAGGAAGAGAAATCTCAGTTCCTAATTCCCTGGGGCAAAATAACTGGACTAGTGACTCCTTTTCTCACAAGCAAGATTGTAGTCTCCGAGCAGCAGAGGACCATGCTACTCCCACAAGGCCATTCAGCATCCTTACCTACTCAGATTCACAAAACAAGTCCAATTGTGTCTCCACACCATGTTTCCTTGGCTTTTCTGAGCATATTTGCTTACCCTGTGTAGGTCGTCCTCAGAAACTGGAACTGTCAAGTTATTATACTTTCAAATGTGAATATGCTTCGGGGTGGATTTAATAGCTGAGAACTCAGTACAAAACAAACATACTTACAAATGACATTAGCAGGGAATTAATCATTAACGCTCTCGATTGGTGCTCCAAGACCAACCCTCCAGGTTGCTCCAGCCAAGATCTGAGAGTTCTCACTGACTCCTTCCCCTCATCTGAAACTCCACATCTAGTTGATCCCACGTGTTGCTGATTATTCCTTTTAAACAGTTCTTGGATTAATTTTCCCTTCTCCAGATGTACTCCCATTGCTGTAATTCAGATTCTTATAATCTCTTGCCTCAATTACTCTGACTTCCTCCCAACAGGCCTCCCTGTCACAGCCAACCGAACATCTTGCTAAAGGCCCTCAGTGGCCTTCAGGTGGTCTAGGCCTCTTCTGTGTGCAAGAAGGCCCCGTAACCTGACTGCAGCCTGAGCCCCTGCCTGTCCTTGCTCCCCAGCCCCTGCCTTGCAGGCTGTGCTCCAACAACTCTACACTGGATCCCCCAGACTCACGCTGTGTCACCCTTTCTTGGAAACCTCTGATGATGAATCTGTAAGGGCCATGAGCAGCACTACTCCTTGGAAGCCTTCTGAGTTCTCCAACTCACCAGGTTTGGGGCAGGCGTGCCCCTTTTGTGCTTTTCTTTCTCTTACTTACATGCTGTATTATAGCTATCTGCTCTCATATCTGCCTCTCCACTGATCTCTGGGCTCCTTAAGGGTAGATTCTGTGTCATATTCACCTCCACATACTCTAAATTTAGCACAATGTCAAGGCACTGTGCTTTGAATGAATATATATGTCTACACAGGCAATAGCCGTATTACACAGACTGAAAGTCATCCTAAAATTTAGGGCCGGGCGCAGTGGCTCACGCTTGTAGTCCCAGCTACTCAGAGAGGCTGAGGCAGGAGAATGGCGTGAACCCCGGGAGGCGGAGCTTGCAGTGAGCCGAGATTGCACCACTGCACTCCAGCCTGGGCGACAGAGCGAGACTCCGTCTCAAAAAAAAAAAAAAAAAAAAAAAAAAATTTAGAACACATCTAATAGTCCTAAGGGGAAATAAAGTATTAAGTCTATGTAGGCACTCACTAAAAATACACTTATTACCAAAAAGAGCTGAGTTACCATAGTTTATAATAATTTGATACATGCACACATACACTTTGTATATAGGTTAATAAATACCATACTGACCCACATAGTTCTTTAATTCCCAAAAAAAATCTGATTGAAAATTATTAACACTCAAGAAACACTTAGGATATTCCTATTCTCAGGGATAAAAACTGACATATTCATCAGTTTGCTTCTCTCTCTCCCCAATCTGCAGAAATATTTCTACTGTCACCAGAACTTAGAGGGCCTGCAGCAGACAGCTTCCATGACAAGAAAAGTTGCTGGAGACAACACAGAAAAACAACAAATAAAAATGAGAGACTCCACGTAAGACAAACAAAGGAAACCTTTAAAAACAATGCAGAATTTATAAAAGCCAGAAGTATTTGTTAAAAAATGGATCATATGTATCACAATAAAACTCTGAAATGTCAATGACTCTCAACTGAGCAAAATATGAAAGCATATTGCCTATATACAAAATACTATAGAAAACACTGAATGTCTTATTCAAAACAAATATTAAATACCAAAATGATTTTCTTTGGAACAGAATGAACAAAGAGAGACTTTGTGAAGAAACAACAAAGAAAAAAAGGAACAAAATTAATTCAATGTATATTTTTTTTGCCCCCAATTTGATTTAACCTCTATAGTTCCAACACCACATATTCCAAAGTAAGCAAAGAGAATGGTTTCAAGTTAGAGCCACAAACTGTCTTTACTGCTTTTTGCCTGTCTTCGTAGCTTACTTAGACTTTATCAAAATTTGCTTCTAAAAATATGCATCTGAAACTAAATAATGGAAGTTAAGAAAATCTAGAGGCCAAATATAAGCCATTTCATTTATACCTGCAGAAATCAAAAAGCATTTTGGCATTAAACAACATTTTTTTAGGGTACAGTGCTTTTAAGACATTATATAATTACCCTTACTGAGAGCACAGTTTTTAGCTTTGTCAGGGTCTCTATTGGAATTATAATTCCATGCTGAGCAAAGAGTTCTATCAAAACTCTATTATCATTAAAACACTTGAGTAGGCCAGGTGCAGTAGTTCACATCTGTAATCCCAGCACTTTGGGAGGCCGAGGCGGGTGGATCACCTGAGGTCAGGAGTTTGAGACCAGCCTGGCCAACATGGTGAAACCTAGTCACTGCTAAAAATACAAAAATTAGCCAGGCATGGTGGCACATGCCTAAATCCCAGCTACTACGGAGGCTGAGGCAGAAGAATCGCTTAAACTGGGAGGCAGAGGTTGCAATGAGCCAAGATCACACCACTGCACTCCAGCCTGAGGGATAGAGCAAGACTCTGTCTCAAAAAAAAAAAATAAAAATAAACACAAAAGCAAACAAACAAACAAAAACCACTTGATTAAGGGTACCCTCAAGATTCCAAACTTTCTATTTCTGAGAAGAGAACAGATTTAATGACATATTTTGAAAGTAGAGCTGGTGAAAAGAATATTTGTGAAAAGCAATGCTGAAAAAAAAGCACTTCATAGGGCAGAAGGAGAAAAGGCAAAATTTACCACACATAGTGGAGCAATGGTCATTAAATAATCACCTCTGAATAAACTCTACAAATCAATATGGTCCTTTTGGTCTAAACTAAGAATGCTATTGCCTAAAGGAAATCTCTAAGGTCAACCAGCAATTAACTGAAAGGTTTTGATTGAAAATGCTATTGACGGCTTTCATATCAGACAGCTTCCTGGTTATTATACTTCATGGGCTAAGTAGGTGCCAAGACATTAAACTGTCAATAATCTATTAATACTAGACTGCTATGCTTACTCTCCCTGAATCTGGGCAGGCAAACGTATTCAAGCCATGTACCTGCTTAGAACTAATGCAAATTCCTCAACCCTGATGTAGAAATCATATCTTTATTACCTCCCAGTTTAAATGTCTAGTAGTGTTGACAGAGTATAAGAAAAATATGCAGATAATAAATGCTTATTCAGATGAGTTAAACTAACATTTGTTTTTAAAGAGATGGCTAAAGGGATAGAGAACATGTCTTGGAATCTGACTTCCTTTCTAAGCCATATTTAACAGTTTCTAAATTGAATGTAATAAACACTTTACAAAGAGAAATGAGAAGTTATTTAAAGCGAGGCTTCTAGGTCCTTGCCACTCAGCATCTGGAAAGCAGTTATACATTGGGGAGTGGGGGAGAACTTTTAATGAATTTAATAGAGAAAAAGCACTTTAATTAAATGCTGTCAAAGTAGATTGTATTAATGACGGTACACAGAGGAATTTTAACCCAGCCAAGTTTATTTAGCAAATAGAAATGGGGCTTTTGAAGCCTGCAAGTATTTATGTTTCCGCAGTTGCAGTACATCTAGATGATGGTGCCAAATGAAACTGTTGAGTTATTAGATATGATTTTATTTATTGTGTATTATTAAAGTTTCAAAAGCCTTAGGGGAATTAATCTCATTTTCAAAATGAAATACCACATTTGATCAGAAAGGGTTAAGAAAAGAGAATATTGTCCCCCAACTTTTTCTGTTCCCTGGAATTTTGATACAGGTGAATGGCTAGTGGGGACAGCCTTTTCTAGGTTCATGCAGCCAGAATTCACTTTATTGGACAGTAGTATAGTAGCAATCAATGACAGTATTTCTCCTGTGAATTTTTCTCCTGTTTTCTTTTTTCTAGTGATTTGCCACCAAACATAATTCATTCCATTATACATAGCAATAAGCTGAAAAATGACCAAAACTCTTAAAAATCTCCATGAAAATTTGGTTGTCATAACTTTCTTAATCAAAAACATGAGTAGCCCAAACTTCTACAAAGGAAAAGGTATCAAATGTTTGACTCGGGGGCAACAGGAAAAAAGGGGTCTTTCTTAGTATTTTCTATTCAGAAGTTGACCACAGAACAAACCTATTATTAATGATAATATTTTTTAAATAAACAAAGAAAATATGAGCCTTAATGCATGAAAGCTGTAAAAGATTGAAAAGCTGGTCTGGATGGAAAATACTATGTGTGTGTCAAAATGATTTTCTCTACTGTTTGTAAAAATGTAATTATCCATGATATGATATTACCCATGATATGCTACAAGGGGGAAGGATTTCAAGTAACTCCATTGGAAGCTGAGGATTCGCTTTTGGTATTCAGTCTCTGACACCACCGTGTCTGTGAGATCACAAACCACTGCCATGATTTACCACATTCTTCTTGCAGTTATATACACACCCTTTTAGCCTGTCTTTAGCTTTTAATTCAAAACATGAAAAAGGGGGAGAAAGGAAATGTGAGGGTGGGAGAAAAAAAAAACAAAACACAAAACTCAGCATCTATTTCCTTTCAAGAAGAGAAAAATGGTCACAAATACTTTCAACTTTCTAAATAATCTAATTTTTAATGCTCCCCCCCAACTAGTTATTAATATCATATGTTTGATCTGTGTCTTTGTAGTTCTGGAATTTATAAGTAACTCTGTGTTTCCCATTTCGGCCAAGATGTTTCCGACTAATCTTTGAAATGCTGCAAATGCAGATGAATATGACATGAAATAGAAACTGATTAGATACACGTTCTATAGTGAGGAATGGCAACACAGAACACAGATGACAGTTACATGTTCATATGGTCTAAAGTACTACTCTGCTTCATATATGCAAATATATAGAGATCATCAAAGTACAGCATGCCACCTCTACTACATCTGTATTAGGAACTAAAACTGGTTGATTTCTTGTCAACAAAATGACAAGAATATTTCTTCTCTCCTGGTAAATTAGTAGCTCTAATATGAAGATATACTGAAGAATTGTCAGCTGACAGACTATCCTGATGCATTTGATCCAGGTTATGTTATACAACCAAAGAATCAGTTAATTTGGTTCTTTCCTTTCATTACTATGTTAACTTACTAGGCATGCTGTTTAACTATTTTAGCCCCTATCTCCTTGGGAGGTTTTCATTTCCCACGATGCACCCAAATAAGAGTTCCTCTCAAAAGTATAGCCCTAAATTACACCACATGGAAATATTTGACATTGGCCCACCACAATTCCTTGCCAGTCTTCTCTTACCACACTTTTGAGTACAACTATTGACATGCATTGTCAAAAAAACATGAAATGCAAAACACTATACTTTAAAAAAATCATTGCATGTGAATACTGCACTTATGCAGTACATGCTCACTTTAGCACCTTCTGCTCATTTTGATCATAACAGAAACAGGAATACCTTTCCATATTCACATATATTCATCTTTAAGAGTTCACATCATAGATTTTAGCTCCCTAATTTACTTTTTAAAAAAATAATTGACTATTAATTTTGAGGTGCACTGTTTGAGTTTATCATATCTAAAAAAAAAAACTGTTAAAGTAATTTGTTCCTGTTTTCTACCTAGAGTCCTCAAATATCTTGGGTGTTTGGCACTAGGAAGTCACAAATTGTGGACTCATTATGCTACAAGATTCTATAAAGTTGATCCAACCAGATACTCAAGTGAGCTTTGTTTGCTGCGTAAGAAAGAAATACAAAGATAAACATGTTTGAACATGAAGAAATAAATTTAAACTAAAGGAAAGCATGACATGGAAAGAGTAGAAACAACTGCTATTTAAATAAATTATTTTTGTTATCTGGATGATCAAATGAGCTGTATTACCAATCAGACAATCAGTTCTGGAAACACCTGACTTTTCTTTCATACAATTGTTTTCAGCAAGTTTTGTTTATAAAAAATAAATAATATACAGATGGCCAAAGAGCTTGAAATAAAAAAGTTAACTGGAGTCTACTCAGTGTTTCGCTGGCAAATATTTAACAACTGAGTCTCTAAAGAAAAAAAAAAAAAAGCCTCAATTGGATAATCCACCAGTTTTTGTAGTGTGAATAATCCCACCACGGCCAGTTTCATGCTGCCAATGGTATAACAACCAGCTTTTGAAATTCCTAAAAATTTAACAATTGGCTTCTGCAAGCCAGAGTAGGCATTCTCCAGCATACTCTGACTCTACTATAGAGAAGCAAGACCACGTTCCTCCTCTGACAAGCCACATACAGCTTCCCAGACTTGCTCACTGGATCCCTTTGCCTGGCCTAACTTACCTGTCATTTTCCCAGCCCCAAAGTGATTATTAGGATGACCCCAATGTGATCCACAATTCCATAAAATATTCTATATCAAAAGTTGAAGGGTTATATGATTTGCAGTGAATTTGATCTAGAAACAACTTGTGAGGAAATTGAACTTGTGACCTTAGAACTGTCAAACCTATCTAGTTTGCTTGATCTCCCATTTCTAGGGTCAAACCAAGTAATAATAAAATAAATGAATTTCAGAACTTTGGCAGTTTTCCTTTAATTGAAAGTGTGCTTTTCTATCATTATAAGGGGAAGTTCCAGACTTCAACTTAATAAAAATCAGCAGTAGTTTTCAGCTACATTAGATTTCCACACTAAACAGAAACAGCTGAGAAGCCACAGTAGGTACGTTTGGTTACGACAGTTTAAAACTCAGTGGCTGGCTTTCTCTTGCAATTGCCAAAACTATCAGTCATAAGAAAATCAACTGGGTCTCTGAGTCCAATATAAGATGTTCATAATCTGTTACAGTGTTGCTAATTTGTTTTTCCAAAATGCATTTGAACCTCCCAGGAGCAATGTGTTTTTGTTTTGTTGTTGTTGTTTATATTTTACACCCTCATTAAAATATTCAAATGGAAATTAGAAATGGATGAGCCAACTCACAGTATGAGTGTTTTAGATAAAAGGGGTCTCTGCAATCACCTAACTCATGTTGTAATAATACAGAAAACAGTACATGCAGTCCAGGCGCAGTGGCTCAAACCTGTAATCCCAGCACTTTGGGAGGCCAAAGCAGTAGACTGCTTGAGTCCAGGAGTTTGAGACCAGCCTGGGCAACATGGTGAAACCACATCTCTACTAAAAATACAAGAAATTAGCCAGGCATGGTAGTGTGCACCTGTAGTCCCAGCTACCTTGGAGGCTGAGGTGGAAGAAGAGAGAATCCCCCGAGCCCAGGAGGTAGAGGCTGCTATGAGCCATGATTGTGCCACTGCACTCCAGCCTGAGCAACCAGAGTAAGACCCTGTCTCAAACAAACAAACAAACAAACAAACAAAAAACAAAACAGTAGATGGAAATTCAGAGTGAAATGCCTCATCCAAGGTCACACACTCAGCCCTAGGACTAGACTCTATGTCACTTACAGTGCCCTTTTCTTTACCATGTCATCTTTTCTCCTATTGGGTCAAAGGTTCATTAAACTAGAAATAGAGAGTAGTAATTATTCTTTATAAGATGCTCTGGTCTCTGAAACAACACACAGAAATCCTCAGTGTGGGGGCAATAATCATATAGAAAAATTTTAAATATTTGGAAACTTTTTAACCTTAAAGCCATACCACACTTAGACTTAAATCCCAGTCATCTATTTTAAATGCACTTCAAAGTTTATAATCAGAAAACTCTAATTTCAAAGGAAGCATTTGTGTTTGTTTCTACTATTATATAAGCAAGATATGATTTTTTAAAATTAAAATCAAATGGTTATATTCATTGCCCTGTGGCTTTCATTTATAAAGCCATGACTTGTTACATATTTGTTGTGAACTACACTTCAAATAATTTGTTGTCATCAATAGTTAAAATAGTAAAATTTGCAAATGTTTTACTTTTTTGTTTTTGTTTGGTTTGAGTAAATTAGAGCTGATCCTATATTCCTTCTACAATGACACTAGTGTATGTAAGTACACTCCTGTTTACCTGCATACATGGGAGGAAAAGAGGTAGAATTCCAGGTGGTCATTCCCGGAAGAGTCATACATGTGAAAATAGGCCATTAGTATTCTCAGCACAGAGGTTCCACTGAAGGAAGTCCTGAGATCACAGCAAGTTCTGCATCTTCACTCTACTTGTCACTTCATATCCTAATTCATCTTCTGGTAGCCTGAATTCATCTTCCTGGTAGTCTCTGAGGAACTCAACACCAGAGAATATTTATTTTCCCTTGTTTGAGTCCATCAAGGCCAGCACAGAGCTGCTAATGGGGGAGATGCCTATTTAATACTGCACCAAAGAGTCTCAAACATCGTCACCACCTGGCTCTTTCACAACTTTGTGGATGCTAATGGGTAGCAAGGACAGCAGAAGTCTCAGAGATGATACAGAGGCTGAAGTAGCCTTTTTGCTTTTTAAACTTAAAAAAAAAAAAAAAAAAGCACTAACCAACTTTTGTCATACCCAATGGCATTTTATTATGCTCTACAGAAGGATTTCATTCAGAGCTGAGAAGAAAAGTTCTCACTTATCTTTTAAATAAGTTACAATGACTTTTAAAAAAGCTTAAAATGTAGGAAGGCTATATGAAACCAGACAGCTAAGTCTCTAAATCTGTCTTAAAACAATTGTACTACATGCAAACATTAGAGGCCAGGCATGCTCCCGTTATCTTGCTGAATATAAAATTCTATGCTTGATTCAATTCTGTGCTCTTTTGAGTAAGAATTATCCCCTTTATCCTTAAGATTAATACTAATAATGCTCAGAACCTACTAACATTTCTCAGGTGCCTTCTATGCAATCACCATCTCATATAAACTTCAAATAACCCTATCAATTTGGGATTATTCTCGCAAATTAGTTTCAGAAATTTTAAGCAGCCTCTACAACATCAGAGCTCCAATTCCAGTGATGGTCCTAGAATTCAAACCCAGACCTTCTGAAGGTCCAGTGGCCTTTCCTCTCTATCCAAACACCTCACCATGCTTCCAGCAGAGATAATGTTTCAGTCTACTTGAATATGCTCTTTGACAACTTATACTACTTATTTTTAAAAAAAGAAGAAATGGAGATTAAAATAAATTATATTTCCATTTGGACGTTTTACTTTGTACTGAAATATTTTTTAAGTCAGACAGTCCAAAATGCTTTAACAATGACTGTACTAGTATGTATTTGTAGATCGAGTCTGTTGAGTCCAGATCCCCAGCATGTAGGCTTGTATTCTCAGAAACGTAACTGGGATTGAGCTTCTCAAACTACCCTCATCCCCTATTTCAACTGTTAATTACCTCCTAGATTTACGACCTTGTGTGAGTGATTGGGCCCAAATCAGAGTATGTGAAACAAGTGCACTGACCAAACAGAGTAAAATAATGAGAATTTCATCTACCCAGGATTGGGGAAGCCCTTCTCTGCAGATGTTCTTTTCTGTTTCTTCTGCAATGATGATGGAATACCTTTGAAATCAACAATTATCAATGAGAAGCACTCTGGTAGAAAATTGAAACAGAAAATGTGAAGAAGGCTCTCATCTTCCTAGAACAGCATGTGACTTTCTGCCATAAGAGCTCATTATTAAGAGGGACTAGTTCACAAACCTAACCTTCCAAGGACCACAGCTTTATTAAAGGCACACCAAATGAGCCAGGTAGTTTGGTTCATGTACTAACAATGAATTAGCCCATATCTCAATGCCAAGTAAATAAGGTTGCTAACTTGGAGAAGTCATTCTGGCTGGAGAGAATAAATATGAGCAGGACATAAAAAGAGAAGTGTCCATCTGTGTGGTCAGGGAGAAATTAGGGTTGGAGTGGACATACTTATTATCTGTTTTCCATCAAAACTATTTTTTTAAATGCCACTTGATCATTAATCAACAGATGCCATTCTTTGTAGAGCTATGTAATCACTTTAGACTCTATAGAATAGACTCAGAAGGTCTGTTTGGTTTGATACCTTCAAATAGCCACACTTGTTCTTTTAAGGTAATCTCATCACTGAGAGGCTTAACATGTTTCAGAGATATTACCTGTCCATTCTAGAAACAGCTAGAAAAACAGAAACAGAAAGATGTCACCCAGGGTCAGAATCAGAGGAAGAAATAGAACCTATGGGTTCCACTAATTTACAATCTGAATTTTAGAATAATGCAAGGTAGCCAGAGGGAAAATGGAGGTCTATTTAAAAATACATTCTGAATAAAGGAGAAAACTGCTCAATGTACATGTGAAATTGTTTTTTTTTTTCACTGTTATATATGTGGTACCTGGAATAACACTTGGCATATTCAAGAAACTCTACAAATATTTGTTGAATGAGTAAGTAAAAACACGAGAATAAAAATGGCCCATCTTCTCAATCAGGTCTATAACTTGAAGCCTAACAGCAGGCTTATCGATGAAATTTAATCATTTTTTTTCCAAAAGCCAGACTTTGCTAGCTATCTATACAAGTATAAAGGAATGTGGTTTGCCCTCTCACAGATGAAATGTGACAAGGCACTTGACTAGAACAATGACACATCAATATCTACAAGTGCCTCAATTTTAGTTTAGATTTATTGTTGTTTTTTGTGGGTGGGAGGGGAAAGAAGGATGCATTTTAATGCACTTTCTACCTTAGTCTCTATTTATTTTGCCTCTGTCTTTCTCATTGCTCTATGCTGCTCAATTTAATCAGTTTGCCCTTTCACAAAATGTACTAGCCACTGCCTTCTTTTAGGTTTAAAGAGTGTTTCCTATTTTATTTTTAAGTAAGTAAAAGGAGAGAGGGAAGGAGGGAGGGAGGCAGGGAGGGAGGGAGAAGGAAGGAAGGGGAAGGGGAAGGGGAAGGAGAAGGGGATAAATAGCAATATTGAGTTGACCAATAGGACAACAGCAAAACCAGCACCTAACAAACTCCAAAGCAATATTAAAAAAGAAAGCCAATGAAGCTTTATGTTCAAAAGCATTCTGTTTAGTTTTATTTTCCTACCAAAATGTCAAAAAAAAAAAAAAAAAGTCAAGGCACTAAATGTTTAATATTATACCTGGTTTCATTTACTCTCACCAGAAGGAAAAAACTATGAAAACATGTCTAAGGAGTACTTTGCTATCCCAAAACTTTTAAAAAACTTTAAAAATCTCAATATTCTATTAAAATAGAAAGACAATCGATATTAGTAATTTTAGTGGTTTCTGAGCACTGGGCTTCTATCTGTGAGGACTTTTTGTACCGATATAAATGACACAACTGACTGTGATTCCCTTTACCTATAGGGAAGCATTGGACAAAGTGCCTTCTACTCAATTTTAGGATCTAAAAACCAAGAGAGTAAGGTGCAGGAATTGTATTGCCTTTCAAAAATGCAGAATATAAAAATTAGACTATTATTTAAAGAAACATAGCAATTATGGAAGAACAAGCTACTCAAGAAACCAGGGTTCTCTATGTTCCCAGAAGGCAGGAAAAGACTGAGAGAAGTGAAACCCAGCTGTTTGACATTTCACTTCCAACCAGCAACTAACCCTGAATGTTGAATTTGGAAGGCAGTGTGTTATGGAGGTCCAGTCACTCATAGGAGGAGTTCTGCTTGGCAAAAATATTAGAACCACCCCATGTTGAATGAAAAGCTAACTCCAGTAATTAAAATGATAAGCCTAGTAAAATGTTGAACCGACTTTAAAAAAATACATTAGGCCGGGCGCGGTGGCTCACGCTTGTAATCCCAGCACTTTGGGAGGCCGAGGCGGGCGGATCACGAGGTCAGGAGATCGAGACCACGGTGAAACCCCGTCTCTACTAAAAATACAAAAAAATTAGCCGGGCGTGGTGGCGGGCGCCTGTAGTCCCAGCTACTCGGAGAGGCTGAGGCAGGAGAATGGCGTGAACCCGGGAGGCGGAGCTTGCAGTGAGCCGAGATTGCGCCACCGCACTCCAGCCTGGGTGACAGAGCCAGACTCCGTCTCAAAAAAAAAAAAAAAAAAAAAAAAAAAAACATTAGCAGAACCAGAAGAGACTTCTATAAAAATTTATGTTTAATATTTATCAGCTTCTATAGGACAGTCACTAAACATATGTGACTACATGATAAATGTTAGAAAAGCTGCAATAGAATAAAAAGGTAGAATACTCTGGACACACATGGAACTGAAAATCTCCCTTAGACATTGGTTTCCTACTCCTTGCATGCCCATAGCACTTTACATTAAAAAAGAAGTCATATGAATCTCTCTTGATAATGAAAGGTTTGTTCTAGACTTGTTAATCATACCTGTATTCTTTTACCCTGGTAACTGCAGGGTACTAGAAGCCATGTTCCACTAAAAGGCCTTAACTTTCCAGCCCAAAGACAGCTCATTCACAGGTTACCTACAAGTGCTCTATCGCCAGGTAGCTTTCTACTTCCCAATCTTCTTGAGGTTATTCCAATATTTTGCCCAACAAAGCTCTTTCTTTAAAATGCAATGCCTTCCAAATTAGGCATTCAGATGATTGATTGGAAATTGAATGCCAAGAAAGTCAGCCTTCAGGAGGATAAGGTCAACCAGTCAATTTCCCTCTTATATGAACTTAAAGTAGTAAATATGGAGTAGGCAAGAGAAAGTGAGTTTGACAAAGGCCGGGGAAAAAGTCGAGGTAGAGCACAAACCGTGGGCAGGCCAAGGTGTGGAGGAGGCAGAATTATAATGCGGAGACACTATGAGTAGTATGCAGAAGTTACAAGGTAGACAGAGATATACAGAAGACGGTAAATCAGATGATGCTTGGAAGAAAAGCTTGTAGTGGAAAGAAGTTGACATGAGAAAGAGGTAATGCTATGTTCAGGATGGCAAAGGAGAAGGTGAATCCATAAATGGCAGCTGCTGAATTCCCAGTTCCAAGTTCAGAGAAACCTAACCATACTCAGAGTCCTACACCTGGATTTTCATGAAGTTCTAGCATCCTCAATTTCTTTTAATACATCTCCAATTATTAAGCTGGAATTTGTCTTGTAAAAAAATAATTTAACAACTTTAAGAAACCGTGCATTTCTTTGGCCTACTTTGCCTGCCTACTTTTTAAATTGTACAGTGTCTTAGAGTTTTTAAAAATCTCTAGGTAAAACAAAGCCATAGCTAATGTCTAATCTACTGACTGTAATGAACTTCTTCAGCTTTCTGATTATCACTAAAGGAAACCTGTTCAGTACACTTTGGAAGATAAACCCAAGATGAAAATGTCTGTCTCTTAGAGTAAAAAGAATTGATAACAAATGACTTTCAAATCTCTTTATATTCCTGAATGACAAATTTAAAAATTTTGACATGTGGAAAAACTAGTAATATAAGAAATCAAGGATGCTCTCCAAGTTGAATAAATACATACAGGACAACATAATATCAACACGAAAAATGCTAGTGCGGCCTCACTGACAGTCAGGAACTCCCAACATTTTCCCAAGTGAGAACCTACTTCTACCCAACTGCTACAATATTTTATTACAAATGCAAGTGTTCATTTGCATCTCTCCTCAGGACTAGAGTGGGGATTCAGAACTCTGGAGCCACATTCACACAGTAGGCTTTGAATAGGAGCTTGGAATGAATCCAAGGTGAAAGAAAAATTCTAGTAACCCCGTAAGGGAATTTGTAAACATTCTTAATGGATTAATTAGTTTATTTATTTTCCTGGAAGATGTCCTTCAGGAAGCAAGTTTACAAATCAAGATACAGTCTGTGCAGCTGGAGTAGAAAATCAGGATCAGATTCCCAGGGCTGAGAGGTAAATCTGAAGTGCCCTTGAACATTAGCAATAAGAGGCACATTCTGAAGCCACCTCAAAAATGCCAAAGCAGCTATGAAAAGTAAAAATTTCAGTCACATCAGTTCTTTGACATCACACCAATGATTTGTGGGTTTCAGTGCATTAGGTGTTCCGTAAATAAGAAAACTCACAGAACTAGATTTACTCAGTGAATGGTTAAAAATGAAGATCTCATAAACAGCTCTGCATCACAGCAGACAGCTAATAGTAAGTATTCAGGGAATGCTGGCTGTCGCACGTTAGCAGTGCTTTCCAGCACACGATAAAAGTCAGACTCTTAAGGTAGACAGATGTGAATTTAAGTTCTCACTTTGAGCGAGTTACTTTAACTTCTTTAAGCTTCAATTTCTCATCTGTGAAAGTATTAATAGAGAAAAACCAACCACCCCTTTGGTTGTTCACAATAACTGAAGAAGATAAGACATGTGAAAATCTCACATTTTGAAAGCCTGGCTCTCAAAAAGGCTACTTACTGCCAGAGAAGAAGGAAAAGGAAGAGGCAGGGGAGGAGGAAGAAGGAAGATGAAGGAGAAGCAGCAGCAGTGTCACCATTATTATTACTGGGTTTTTTAACAGAAAAAACTCAGAATCAGTCTCAGAGATACTAATGATTTTTTATCTTTCACTATTAGGCAATTACTGGTACAAGCTTTCATTCTTGGCATTGTAGATCACATAAGTCTTTGTTTTGGGGGGTTGCCCTGTGCATGGTGGGATATTTGGCAGCATCCCTGACCTCTATCCACTAGATGCCAGTAGCACCCCCAAATTATAATAACCAAAAATGACTCCAGATATTGCCAAAATATCACATGGAAGCAAAATCTCCCCTGGTTGAGAATCATTGGTCGCTACTAATGACAGGGAGTCTGTGGCTTAGAAAATGTTGAAAATCGCCTGAGAAGCAAGCCAGACAAGTCAAGGGACAATGCTGGTGTCTGACTGTCACTAATCGGGTCTCACATTCTTATTCAATGTACGGCATGGAATTTTAAAACAAGTACTTGTCAGGAAACCACACAGCAGCAAGCTCAGAATTCCTGAACTTACAAAATAACCCACGGAAACAGTGTGGTGGAAATACAATAAAGCACAAATGACACAGAGAAGAACAATTTGGCAAGTGCTCCCTAATCACCCTCGCTCAATGACCCAGTCATAGCATGAGCAATGTCCTTTCTTCTCTCCTGCATGAGGAGGGAAGTGTGGTCAGAGGACAGACTGGATGCCAAAATCGCCTGTGTTTTCATTCCGCTGGCAACCCTGGCTTCAGGCAAGGCTTGACATCGCTGTTCCAGTTTTTCCAATTGTAAAACGGAGTTGGTAGTAATGAACCTAACCTAACCAGTGTTTTATTCTAAGCTGAGAATATCCATTCAGCACAGGGTCTTGGGTTATAATAACTATCGGGAGAAAAATCACTACAACCACAGGAAATACTTTTGTCTCCAACCTTTCAGGGTGAAAAATGGAATTTATTTCCTCTTTTTCATGAAATGCTTTGGTTTGGTTTGCCTTACAAGGTCTCTCCTCTGTGCTGTCTACACATGGACTAGAAACATTATGTAGATTAGTATTTCTCAACTTGTGTTTCACTACTGATCCCCTCAGAAGGTTTTTTTGGGGCATTTTTGTCTAATCATGGTCCCTCTTTATGAAATTTTAATACCAGAGAGATATTATCTTTTTATGTACCAAGTTCCTTTGGAGGGCCACAAACCACTGTGAATCTAAGATATTTATGCTCCCCAGGAACCAATTCTCACCACCCTGGGGCAATGCTGGTCCAACTGTGGATTCATGATGTGACAGGATCTAGCTTACGAAGTGTGTTCAGATCCTGAAGAACCAGCTTCCAAAAGCAGGAGCTTAAATTGGGGTTTCTGAAGAGACTGAGAATACTAAAGAGAAACCTGGATAAACCAGATAATTCAATATGACATCAAAGCTACACAACACCTGGAGAAATCCAAATTCCCAAGGAAGAACCGTCTCATTCTCCCAGGGCTGGTGAGTCTCTGGGGCTGACAACGTCCCTCAATGGCTCAGGCCCAGCGCGATCTCAACTATAACCTTGCTTCATCTCTGAAGAGAAATGCCATCAAACATGCACTTAAGCATGCAAAAAATTTTGTTGGGATTATAAAATTATAATAAATTAATATAAAAATAAATGGCATGTAATAGCTACTACCATCAAAGAAATTGGAGCCATGGGGCAAAGGCACTTGTGGCTTTGATGAGGTGGTCAGGTGACCTGACAGGAGAGATGCCTCAAGAAATCAAATGACAGCTATATATGCATGCGCACTCAGAGGAGGGGAGACAGGGACCACGGCAGCAGGACAGTAAGTGTGTGCCCTGCAGAAAGGACATTGGCTCCAGCCACATAAAACTCTGAGTTTGGATCACATCTTCTGACTTTCTAGATTTTATGTGATATCTTCTAATTTTTAAATGTGGACTTGAGGGGCCTATAGCGGGGTAAAAGGTGGGAGGAGGGGGAGGGTTCAAAAAAATAACTAATGGGTACTAGGCTTAACGCCTGGGTGATTAAATATCTGTACAGCAGGCCCCCACGATACAAGTTTACCTATGTAATGAACCTGTACTTGTACCCCTGAACTTAAAAGTTAAAAAACAAGGGCTTAAAATGTCTAAACCTTTTGTGGGCTTAACAGAAACACATCTGCAAACAATAAAAAACTATCCATTTGTCAACTCCATTTGCACACAAACAGCAAGAAAAAGTTCCTCTCTTCTGTAAGAAGAGAGGCTGTGACTCCAAGGGACTTCTCAATATCACAGAAAGCACCAAATGGAGAAGGAGTGATGCAAAGCTCCCTCTTTTTATTCCAGTACATCTGTGTATCCTAATACAACAGATTAATCTGGTGGGTAATTATGCACAGAAATCACTGCCTCATATCTTTACCATATATGAAAAATTTGGGAATAGTGTACCCTAATTACCTAAAGAAATTTAAATGGCACGCTTCCATGACCACAAGTGAAGAGGACTTACGTGTTTTTTAATATGCTGCATATATCAGAAGCTCTTAATAATCACTGATTTCACCCATAGTTAACAATTTAATAGTGGCACATTTCCTATCTAATTAGGCAAAAATGTAACATCACCAAACTAGTATTATCCTACATATGAATTTTTAAGATTTCCAAAACAGGTAGGTAACTGTATCTTGCTAAAAATTTAGTTGATATGAAAGGCCCAAGTGAATTTCAACCGCGAGTCCTTGGCTTTTGGACAATTACAGACCTTTTTATAGTAGCTTGGTATGTTTTTAAATACAGCTCTCCCCAAGTCACAGAGGCTGTGCCAACTTTATTCTCTAGTCTCAGGAGTTCTGCTGTCTAGTGTCAGTTATTTTTCTTCACTTTTCATATTATGACTGTAATAAACAATTAATCCACAGCTTTGTATTTTGCTGACAGACATAAATTCAACATTGCAAAGCAGTGTCACTCAGATATAGGCATAATGTTAAAAAAATGTGATGTGCTGATGAGTTTCACAGTAGTTATGGGCTCAAGGTCAATGGCTGAGGCAAATTCACTTTAGAGAAAATTACCTAATTTGTAAACTCTTTAGCTAAGATCTGAGTGATGGGAATAACCTTTTATAAAATAAGTGCATTTCTCTTAGTGATATCAGAAGTTAACGTTAATAGCCACAAGATGCTTAAAACTGAAAAGAAAAATTACAGATTCATGCTTAGCCATTAAATATTGTCAGCATACTCTAGTTCTGACATACTAATAGAAAAGATAATAAAACTCATAAATCAATTGGCTGTCTGCTTCTAAGATTTACTGTACTCTAACTGGCCAACTATAAGACAAAATATTATGTTGAATATACTTTTAGCTACCTAAATACAGGGCCCAACGAGATGATAATTTATGGACAAAAAACAGACAGCTACGGTATAAGAGCTGCCATCCAGATGAAGGGAGGCCCTCAGTTATAACAAACAATGCATTTTATTACTTTTATCTCAAATTTCTCTAAGTTTCCAACTTTATCACCATCTTATGATTAAAATGAGCTGTGATTAATATGTGGAATAAATTGCTTTTTCCTTGCTGTTTTATTTCTACTTCATTTGTACTGAACTAAGATAGGCCCTGAATAAAAATTCCATGAAAAGTCAGTGGTTCCCTGAAGCAAGTCCTTGGCCTTGTGTTGGTTCAAGATAGAAGTCTAATCCAGTTCACATCAAAACGAGACAAAAAAAAAACAGTGGAGATGCTGGGGGAGTGATAGATTTTCATATGGCTGAACTGTACCATTTACATGATCTTTTGTCTGAGGCTATCCATTTCATTAATCTGTCTGATATCAAAGAGTATGTTATGAAATGACATTGATAATAAATAGGAGCTTCCCTAAAACTTTTCAAATAAATTTATTTTCTAAAATAAAAGGTTAGAAAGCCTATATTGGGCCCCTCTCTAATCTTAATTTCACTTAAATCTCCAAGTCTGAAAGCCACTGCTCTGTGTGGCTCAGTACACGGGTTTAATTATCTAAAGGAAGGTGCCCTGGTGGTAGATAAGACCTCGGTCAGAAAAGGACCAAGAAGGGAAAGGGGACTGTGGGTCCTGAAGGGTGAGTATGTGCCGTGTACCCTCATCACCCCCATCCCCAACTCTGGGATCACTGTGGATATTGCAAGAGACTGTCTCTACAAATTCATGAGCCTAATTGCCAAACTATTGAGTTTGGGCATTTCATTCTGTGACTTTGGCCCTGGAAACTGACCAATGATAACACAAAAGCATAGCACAAAAGCATGGGCAGCGATATTTAGATGAAAAGTGACGTAAAGATGTGTTAACTTCTGGCTTCTCTCCCAAGCATGTGAGGGGGGAGGGAAGGGAAAGGAGACAGAAACCTCAGGGTGGGGTGTTGCACTGCATCCTCCACCACTCCTCTCTATTTTTATCAAGAAACCATGCCTAACTCTCCCTTTATCTTCTCCTCTTCCATTCTGCACACGCATGTGCACACATGCACTCCTGCCTCAACTTTCTTTTTCTTACTCCAGGAGATTCACAGAGGCCAAAGGGTCCTCTTTCGTGGCAGCTGAAATTAAGAGTATTGGGCAGCAGGCCCATCTTATAACCTACCAAAACAATTTGTGGGCCAAACTCTAGGGGGTCTAACGTTGGAAACCTGAATTAATATTTCTTCTTGAAAGTAATTAATTTTAGATTATGGAAAGTGTCAGTAGTTAAACTCAATTACTATGGCAAAGCAATATTATTTCTCTCAATGAGAGCAAAAACTAAGCCAACAAAACACGCAATCCAAAGGAAGGCAGATTTCTAAATGAGATGTAACCAAAGACAGCAAAAACTCAACTTAAAATTCTAAGAATCTGTCACAATCTGTCTCTTAAGGTTCAGCTGAATTCAATGGTATTCCCTAGGTCATGTGGCTATTTCTTTTCCTCAGTCTAATCAAACACTCTTTGAGGGATTTTGGATGCAAAACTACTTCACAGGTTTTTTATAGAAAATGAACTGATGGAAACCACGTTTTCCGATCGAGAGATTTAATTCTCCATGAGTGCTCTGGCTTTACAATCCCACAAGTAAAATGATCTCAGGAAAGCAGCTGTCTTTGGCATTCAACTTCTCAGTCATTTTTCTTTGTGTGTACATACATACATACACACACACACATGCACGCACACATGCACACACACACATATACACACAGTACCCACTATGACGACAGCGTCTTCTGTACTTGGGGACCTGGCATGAGACACCCTCTGACAGAAGTTGGTGTGGTGTGTGCCACTTAGACCCTCAGCAGCTACTGCTGACACACAGAGCCCTGCTCAGGTGGGGTGTGGGGGTCGGCGACACTGACCTGCACCGGCTCAGGTGGAAGCTGGACCACGTGTTGCATGCGTTCGCTGTGGTGATGCCTTGACTCCTCCTCATAGATCACATCCCTCTCATGCTGGGGAAGGTTCAGGAAGCGACGGATGGTACAGAGGTTTTCCCAGAGGGTGCGGTTTTCTGGGCTTGGGTTCTCCTTCCAGCGGAGCAGTTCACACAGCCAGCCCTGGAGAGAGAGGAGGTCGCTTGCATTAACCTGCAGAGTGCAGAGGAGCTGAGGGGGCCTTGACTGTGGTCCAGTGCCATCACAGTACATCTTTTTCTGTCAAAATTGTTCCCGCCAACCTGGGGAGTCAGTGAAACAGTCTGACTCCAAAAACCAACCCCTGACCACATAGGTGGTTATACCAATGCCCAAGAATCTTTCCTCTTGTTAGATATCATATCATCCTGCCTATAGAACATATTCTCAATTGCAGTTTCTCTGTAAAAGATAAGCAAGATTACAGTCATCTGTTCTCAGAAAAAGTAATTTGTGTCAGCCAGCTACAATTTTTTAAAATTACCCAACTGGGCAGCATTTCATGCTAAGAGTGAAGATAAACAAGTATGCATTACAGGACAGCAAATTCTAAAAAAGAAAAATTGTCTAGGTGTAAACAACACTGAATTCTCTAGGGAGGAAATATTCTTACAATTATCAATAACTCCACAAAATAGAAGCAATAACCTTGGCTAGAATGAAAAGAAATGTATATTTGCTCAATCTCTGAATACCTCAGGCTCTAGGCCCTCTTAACCATCACCTTCCCGCCACAGCCACACCTGCAGGAAGGTAGGCAGTTGGTCGGGTCACACCTGCAAATGTCTGCTTCCAAAATCTGGCATCCGGATGTTCTCTCTCTTGCAACTGCACGAGAAAGAAAATGTAATGCAAATAATGATGGATTATATGAAAATAATACAGAGGATGCTGTCAACATCACTCACTGACTCATGTCAAAATATTTTACCAGTAGCTTTCTAACCCATCATTTCTAAGCTACATCACTAATTTTAAAAACAAGAACTGTCCCACATCATGTCTCTTGCAAAAGAGTAAAAAAAATTTCTCAAGAGGTGCATAAACACGAATGACTTTGTGAAAAATAATTCCCAAACCTCAACAAATTCTATATCATTACCTATAAGCCAATGAAAGTTCCTGATACGCATTACAAAAACCCCATATCATATCATAAGCCATTGTTTGTCTAACTCTCCACTGTGTCTTCTGCCTTTACCCAAAAAAAGGCAAGATTTGATTATCTCCGCTGCATCAGCCAAGACAGCAACACCAGCTGTTCTCATTGTGCAGCCTCTTCCTCGCGGCCTCCATGTTAATAACCTGATCATTCCATTTTCTCCTTCAACTGCCGGCTGCAGCACTGCGAAGAGACAAAAACCCAGGCCCATCTGCAGCAGCTGTAGGCACTGAACTGTGAAGCCACCAGGGATTTATAAACTAATCTGTAACACAACACTGCCTTGTTTTTACAAGTGAGAGGCCACATTTGCGCAGACCTGATCTTTTCTTGCAATAAACTGGAAGCTTGGGAGAGTTAGAAGGTTAGGAAGAATGAAAACAAGATATCTTATCATTTGCTTGGAAATGTTTTTCCAAGTATTTTCATAGATTTTTTTTTTTTCAACTCAATTGAAAGGCAGGTCATGGTTGATTTTCAAGGTGCAATGTATATAAAAAATGAAGACAAATTTTTTTATCCCTACCAGAAAATAAATTATATTTTTAAAAGTCTCCTAGTCCCCAAGTGTTTCCTCAAGGGTTTCTTTGCATAAAGTAAAAGAATTCTTGAAATGGAAAATAAACCATCTGTGGAAAAATAAGCTCCTACTTCTCTATCTTTTCATAGATCTGAATAAGTCTCCAACTGAATTCTTTCAAATGTTTCAAACAGGTATGTTTAACATCTCCCAGGGGAGGCAAGAGCATGGAGACCAACCATTTAATGGAAAATACAAACAAAAACCTGCATCTGTTAAAAGATGAAGATCTGAGATACCCAGACCTTAAGGAAGACAGCACCTGCTGTTCTACTTGAGGACTGAACTGCATTGTGGGAAGCCACAGCTTGAAAGAAGACAGGTGACAGCTGAGTGGTATCTCCACTTACGACACTGGGAATGTCTCGCACAACATTCATTGCCGCATTTGATTTATATGCGCTGTTATAATCTGCACTCATTACAATCACTTAGAACAACACTACAGGCCTCGTTATGGACTGTGTGCTGTCTGCCATCAGTCTTTAAGAAGTGTAGTGCTCAATTTGCCCACTGACATGCAAGGTCTTGACCTTGAAGCTATTAGGGAGCAGATTAGACACAAGTGTGATCATGTGTGCAGACATAAGCAAACCAAATTAATTTCTGGCACAGGGAGGTAGCCAACAAGACCCTGTTCTTAAGGCACCAGAGAACTTCCTCAAATCCCTGATGGAGCTGAGCTAATAGCATGTTTAAGGGAACCCAGTTTTGAAGATGAAGCACATTCATGGTATTTAGAGGGTTATTAATCTAGTTTCCCCACAAAGTGTTTGCTTGGCTGATCAGATTAAGGGATGGAGCCTTCAACAGCGCACCCCCACCACAGCAGGCCCCAAGAAATCTGTGATACTTCACAGCCTTGGACATATTGCACCATGTGTACCCAGCTGCCTCAATAATTAGCTTATGAATGTATCAGCTGGTTCTGTGATTTTTATAAATAATAACTAACCTACAGAGCAGAAAGATTGTCAAGAGCCTTATAGTAGCACAAAACCGGAAGGTGATCCTAACTCCACCTTGCTGTTCTCCTAAAGGCCGTTATTCCCTCCTACGGGTGCTCCTGTGATGCCATTTGTATGTATTTATTTTGTATCTGAACTGGTAATGTATTTTTGTGTTAGTTTTCTTCATGGCAGCCATGATTTACCTTCCCCTCACTCTGGCTCGCTTGCTCATTCCATGTATTTGTATGCCTATCTTCAGGAAATCTATTCTTCCACCTCACTTCCCATCTCATGCACCATCATTTTATTCATAGCATCTTTTCACCAGCCCATTTGGGATGCTTATCTCTGTTTTCTCAGTAGGGTCTCTTATTAGCTTGTTTGCTGGCTAATGAATGTGTGAGAAAGTGCCACGCAGTTGCATGAACACACATGTATGTAATTGTGAGTGAACCCATCACAGAAGAGATAAAGGGTCCCCACATTGGGATTTTTTTCATTTATATAATTTTTGCATGCCATCCAAGAAAGTTTTGCAGTATCAGGCAAAAAAAAAAAAGCGTAAATGTCAAATAAAACAGTGACAGATGACAGTATTCTCTATTGAATAGCACTGTTTCTGTCATGCATGTTCAATGGGAACTCATGAATTATTAATAAACAAATCTCCTTTTTCTGTTAAAAATCTCAAGTAGGTTTTTGTTGTTTTTCTCTGTGTTATGTGGAGCATTCCATGAGAATTATTTTCATTTCAGAAATGCTGATACAGAAGTTCATCTGGTTTCCAGCCTTGGCCAGCTCTGTGAGTGGGCACCATGAACTGTGGAGTATATACTTCCCTGGGATTTCCCTCTTAGCCTGGTTTTAAGTTTTGACCAAAGTTTGGCTGTATATTCATATAGTCCATTTAGCTTTCACAGTCTGGTAAAACTAGGACTGAGTGAATTATACGTGTTTGAGCATAGTTAGGAATGTAGAAAGTATCAAACCTGGATCTCTAAGACCTAACTGCTAAGTTCCTGGTCTGTCATTAAATAACTGGGTGACCTTTGGGCAAACAGTTACCCTGTTCAAGCTCCTGGGTGCTTAACTGTAAAAGGACAGGTTAACAAAAGACGGTCTCTATGTTCCTTTTTGGTTCTACATTCCATGATCTATTACCTTGTTATCTGTCAGAAAAAGCAGACAGTGATAAACCATCAGGATTAAAGGTACAAATAAAAAATAACCTTGACAAAGTGGTCAAGGTCAAATAACTAGTGATGATATACTGACACCATGAATGCTCTGATATGATGTACTGCAAAGGTTACAACATTGTATCTGAGGTAGTCTTGCCCAAAATGCATAACCTCAGTCGAAACATGAGAAAATATCAAACAAACCCAAACTGAGAAGTGTTCAAAAAAATAACCAAAAATGGCAAGGTCATAAAAGAAAAGGAAAGACTTAAGAACTGTCACAGACTGCAGAAGACTAAGGAGAATAACTAAATGCAATGTGGTTGCTGGATAGGATCCTGGCACAGAAAATAGACATTAGTAGAAAAACAGGTGAAATTAGAATAAGGCTTTCGTTTAGTTAACAGTATAGAAATAATGTCACTTTCCTGGTTTTGATAATTTCACTATCATCAATAATTGCCATATGGTGATATAAGGTGTCAACCTTAGGGAAAGATAGGTGAGGGATATATAATACAGTGCAATGATCCCTTCCATACTAGTTTGGCAACATTTTTGTGAGTCTAAAATTAGTTCAAAATAAAAAGGTTTTTTTAGATACAGGAAATTCCTGGAACTTATAGAGAAAAATATACATGGAGCCTAAGTGTAATAATAACAAGAGGTTCACAATTAAAACTTTATTTTACCTTCAAAATCTGAATCCAGAGAAGGAATGTATTAATAAGTTCAAAGACTGCTTCCTTGCAATCAATGGTTAAAAGTTCCCAAGCATTAGGGTGCATAAGCAAATAATATTTATTCACATCTCATTTTAGCCATCTCATCAGCCGCTTAAACAAATATATTTCCCTTAGTAGAAAAAACAACTCTGACTGCCCTTCCAACTATGCAGGTAAGATGACACTCCTACCAGTCAAGATATAGTTTGTTTACAATCCACGTGTTCCTGAAAAGTTGCATATCAATCTACATTTACAAAGCAAATCACATTGTAAATGTATTAGACATGCTTACTATTTGAAGAAACGTGCCATTAATTCTTTCTGGAAGATGAATAATAAATTCATAGTTTATCTTTTATTAAGTTGACAGTTTCATTAATGAGTTGTATAAAGAAGAGAACCTCTAGTTCACAATTTAAGAACATTACTAGAGGCAACAATAAAAAAACCACCATTTGCCTCCATTTTTCTTTCATGACCTTGTCTCCCACCAGTTCCCCTACTGATCTTGTGCTCCAGCCACTGTGAATTACTCACAGGTAAATTCTCACCTTCATGCTTCTGCCATGTTACTGTCTCAGATGGAATGTCTCATACTCAAACTTCTTTTCCCCATGAGAAGCTGTACTTCAAGGCTCAGCTGATGTGGTCTCATTTGTTGCTCACTCTTGCATAATCCTGAAGCATTTTGTTTATACTTTTTCACAACTTGATCATTATTATTTTTAGGGGTGACTATGTCTGCATTCCTATCAGAACAGTTAGCTTCTTGATGGGAGTGGAGGGCAAGGGTTGGTTTCTTACTCATTTTACCATTTTCAGAGTAGAGTATGGTTTCTTACACATAGTAGTTTCTCAATAAATAGTCATTAGATTTAACCAAAATTATTAGAGTACACAGAAATTAGCCTAGAGGAATGTTTTATGGACTCAAATTCAGAGAGTTACTGTTGGAGAGAAGTAGTAATTCTCAGAAGCAACTTTGTCACTGTTCTAAGGTTTGTTTCCCTATCTCTAATGCATGAATACAATAGGGAAAATGGTCCATTATATAAATTGCAAATAGTAATAGTAGTCTCTCAGGACATTGATTCTGTTAACAATTTTCTGTTGAGCACGCATCTCCTGCATGCCATGCAATGGACTAGTACATTACATATATTATCTAATTGTCATTGTTACTTTTTACTTGAAAGGTTAATTGAGACTGCCAACAAGAAAGTGAGTAATTCTGACCATGAAGCAGTTCAGGAAAAGTGTCATCACTGAGATTATGGCATGCAAGGTGAACCTTGGAAGATAAAGATAGATTTCACCAGGTGGGGAGAGGACTGAAAGTCTAGAAATGAAGGTAGGGCTCAGATTATAAAGAATGTCATGCAAAAAAACAATTTTTATCTTAATCTTATGGGCCCTAGGAGTCGTTGAAGGCTTTTAAACTCATATGATGAAGAATTAACTCGTCTTTCTTTTCCTCTCTTTCCCCCACCTTCTTCCTTTTTAAGAAGAAGTTGTTGGGGAAAAGGCTATCATAAGGTCAAGAGTATGACTTATCCTAGCCTAGGTATCTTTTTTCATAGTGAACTTGTATGGCTTGGTATTAACTGGGACCCACAATGGCCTGGTACTGGTAAAGTGCACACTTCATAAGTTCTACCCTCTAGGAGTGTTCATTCTAAAAAGACATGACATATATCATAAAGAACCACACTACATCAATCATTTAAATAATCTGTTATCATTTTAACCACTTTCTTTTCTTTCTCTGTGTGTATATATGCGTGTATTTCTGTTGTTGCTGTTGTTAATATTAGAGTTTTTAAAGCTCTCTTCAATTCAAAATGAATGAGGTATGGCAATATCTATTTCACTTATAAAATATTTTAAAAGATTAAAATATTTCAAGTCCACAATAAATGAGTAACATATCCTCCAAACCACATACCAAAGGCTGAGAATGTTCAAATGACCAGGGAGGGCTTTCACAAAACAATAATATGGCCCAGTGTTCAAGCTTGGAGCTTAACAGATCAAGAGTTTGAATCTTGGCTGTAAATCTTATGTGTTAAGTGATAAGGAGGGGAGGGGCACACCACAGATGAAAAGAGTGGGGTTCCTGTCCATGGTACTGAAATGCCACTGCATACAAAATGGCTTGCTTTCTCTTCCCCAGGACACTTGGTTTTGACCACAACTTCTCACAGCCCCCACGTTTTTTCCTTAAAAAACATTGGTCTAGGTATATGACTAATTTTCCAGTTTTTACAATATTTCAGAACAAATACAAACTAGAACTTGCTCAGCACTAAACACAAGTTCATAGCCTGCTCTGATCTCCCACAAGAGAGTTAATAACTTTGCCCCTGTTGAATAAAGCCGTATATGCTCCTTGAAGGCAGGGCCTTGTCACAGTGATTATTCCCCTTGATATGACTAACACAAAGCTAAAGAGTTACTTCACCTACTAATTAGTAAGTAGCCCCCACTCCCTTTGGCCCTCTAGGAACTCTAATGAATGAATATCTCAGCAAATGAACAGTTCTTCAGGAGAATGACTCATAGATTCTTGCAGCAGAAATGCAAAAGGCCATTTACTCACCCACATCTTCAATACAGAAAATGTCAGCATATGTAACCAAAGGGAAATGTTTTTTGAGTATCTCAAAAGGAAACTCATATTATTAACCACAGACAGTTCGCTTTCTAAATGGAAGCACATAAAGTCCCCAAACAAACTTTTGTAACTGTGAAAGGATTTCTCTTCAGATGGTTGAGACTCTTCTGAAGTGTGAAATGAGCCAGATAATATTCAGCTCTTGTTTCTTCGTCACCAAATTCTCTTTTCATGAATCCAATAAGTGTCTATTAAAATAAATAAACCCCCTAATGACTCAAGATAACCTAATCAAGAAAACTGAAATGGATAAAAGCCTGACTATAAGGAAGGCTTGTCAAGGGCTTCAATGAATCCCTACAAGGAGGTTATCTAAACCTGAAAAAAGATTTGTGCTGGCTGTTTGGTTAAAGTTCAAAGTTAATTATTTTATACTTTAAATGTGGTAAGCACAGAAGATCTGCTTCTTTACTTTTCAAAACTGTATACTAAATTCTAAACTGTATTTTTACAGGGATCAATTTTTAGCTATGTCTGGGTTATCTTATGCATGTCACTGACATTTCTATGGATATGTCTGTAAAGATTGAGTCTGTACTTGAGAGTAATGAAAATTTTATTTCAGAACAGCCCTTTAAACCTCTGCTGGGCTCAAGTCAAGGGGGGATTACACAAAATTTTGTTGCCCTCCTTAGCATACATGGAATATACATAGCTATTTAATAGTATGGAGACTTGGTACACCTTTACACATACAAATATGTACAAACACACATACATGCATACATGGGTACATGCACCTGAAAAAGCCATTTGTGTTTGTCAAAAGAGAAGAATGAATTTAGAATCCTGGACTTCTTCACTTCAACAGCAGAAAGATATTAACAGCAAAATGCACTAGGCTAAAATATCAAACTGAAAACAATCCTGGACTTCTTCACTTCAACAGCAGAAAGATATTAACAGCAAAATGTACTAGGCTAAAATATCAAACTGAAAACAACCAAAATGCTTCCAGTGCCTCCCTTCAGGTCCAAATGCCAGCATACCTGTGACATATCACTGTATATTGCAAACTTCCTCAAGAACTTATCATAATGGGTGGGTGGTGGGGGTGGGGGTGGTGTGGGTGGGGTAGCGGTTGGGAAACCAGACAGGGCAGACAACCAGGAGTAAGACTTTTTTTAAAGATCAGGGTGGAACTAGAATGAGGTGAGCAAGCGACTAGGGCATGAAATGTAAACAATATGGCTTGACAAGTGTGTGCCTTCTTACATCTTGCACCCTAGGCAGCTAGCCTGCCTTACCCTAGTCTTGGCCCTGTGAAAAGAAGAAGATTAGTCTCAACAGCAAAGTGGTAGCAACCATTCGTAGATACCAACATTCTCCCACTGTAAGAACCACAGTTTAACTCGATGTCCTCTTCCCCAATGGGCTGGGGAGAAATCAGAGAGAAGGCTTTAATATGGCAACCTAATTTACTTCAAAGACGCATGCAAGTTTCCAAAATTACCAAGTCAGGAACAGGAAAAATAATGAACTCAAAGGTTTCTGCAGAGGATAAAATGAACTTAAAATGACTTTAAAACTTTAGTGATAAGTTAAAAGTATTTGACATTTTAAGAACTGCATATGTAGTCTGATTAATCTTCATTATCATCATTATTATTGATTGTCTAAGGACTCCTATAAAGACTAATTTTAAGGCATGAAACATTAACATAATTAATTGTGAGAGTGGTAAAAAGAACTCAATTCTTGATCATGAGGTTGATATTAAAACTGAGATCTTATGGGAATGTCTGAGGAGATTCCTTCACTAGAATCGGATTTCTTGAGATTATACCAAAAGAAAAAAGAGGGGAGACTGGAGGGCTCAACTTGACGCTCACGCATCAAATCACTATGTTCACACGACTTAGTTTGGCATTTGGGAATCTGAGAAATTTCTTCACTAGGCATAATAATATTTTTCAAATGGTATTTTTAGAGTACATATATTAAACTTTTTTGAATTTGAATTTGGAACACCATCCCTAAATTTTAGTATATTTCGCCCAGTTGACAAGAGTGGAAACTGGTCCATGATAGGCTCTCAGAATGATTGTGTTCTGAAGAAACCTACCTGACAGCTACTCAGTCAAGGCTGTACACCTCATTTTTGCCTACCTTACATGTTGAATATAAATGGCAAAAGCAAAATCATTAGCAGTGAGACAGACCACCAACTCATTTTACACAGGGTATCCTATGGCCTATAGTTTCTGTTAGTCTTTATACCAGAGAGCTCAGGGCAGCAATATGTCTACTTCCAGTGCCCTAAGTTATCCCAGCCCCAATAAAGGTATCCTCAAAATGGAAACTTAATAATATAAGATCAACATTAAAGCATTTTTTGTGCAAAATGGCAAAACTTTGATCTTTGTGCAACATTTTTTAAAGGCTAGGAAACTAAATAATGAGACAAGATAATATTTTATATTTTGTAAATTTACTCTTCCACATAAAAAAGTTGTCCTAAAAAATTATAGTTTTAACTTGTCTTATAATTATGTGTTACACAGTTATAATATCAATTAGGACATAAATATACACTCCCATGCAAATATACACATCGAAAGAAAAGATTAAAAAATGTTAATAGTAACTATGTCTGGGTCATGAAATCATGGGTGATCCACGTTTTTACTTTCATATTCTTCGTCACTTTCTGAATTTTTTAAAATGAGGCTGTTAAATTACTTACGTAATCACAAAATATAAGTTATTTCTTTAAAAAATGTATAAATATGTACCTGAGACATTTTAAGAGACACAAAAACAAAAATTAATTACTTCTTTCCTTTATTTTTCTTTTATATAAAAAGAATCTTCCACAGAGACCTACATGTTTTAAATTATTTAGCCTGTCAAGCAAATTAGACCACCTATAAGGAGAGATTTAAAGAAAAAAACAATGTTCATAAAATCTGCACTTGTAAACTGCATCTAAAACATAAGTACACTCTCAGGAATACAATTTGTTAAGTAGTTGAGAACTTGAAACTTTTTTTTTTTTTGTAGAAACATAGTGATAAGGCATAAAGGTCAGTACACAAAATCCACTTAATCCTAATGTACATGAAGCATAGAACATACTGAAACCCAATCACCATGTAGGTCATAGTTTCTATGGGGAAAATGATTGTAGAATTGTGTATTACAAGCCAGAAATCCATCCTTTTAGCTACAACAGGATCACAATTATGCCTCCCATTCTAAAGTGTGTAGTAGGAAGAAAAACTCTCTCTCTCATTCCCGACTTTAGTGGCAGCTCCTGCAGCTAGTGGACCTGCAAGGGCATAGGTAGCATGGAGGATTGACAGAGGTCTTTAAACCTTTGTAAAGATGAGGACAGATCCCCCTGGGTCCCTGTTGGTTCCAAAATCACCCTTTTTCTTTTATCCCAGCAGGCTCTGGGGCTGCCCCCTTTCATTATCACCATCTGGGATTTACAACCAGGCCGTCTTTTTCCCCTTGTCTGTATGGAACAGAACAGGGTGTATCAGTTTCTCTCCACCTTCCTGATACAAAAAGCAAGTCCACAGCCCTTCTGAAGTTTTTGTTCATTGGTTTATCTTTTTAATGGAGGGAAGGGAAAACAGAGATTAAAAATAAGCCCCTTTCCATTTCTCTCCCTACTCTATTTTTACCCAAACCTAGTAGGAAAAAAAAAAAACAATCACATATGTAGTGTTGGGTCTTTGGGTATACAAATAATAATAATAAATAATAAAGATTAACTCTCCTCTCAAAGAAAAAAAAAAAGTCAGATGATCCTTAGCATTCTATGAGCTAACCTATCATAGCCCATAAAAGGGAGAAGACAGAAGGATATGAGAAGAAAAAAACAATCAGTGTCTGGGAAATGGGGTAATTGATGTCAAGGGAGAGAAATGTGGCTGAGGATGTTGTCAAAGTACACAACCGTCCCCGGAGAACCACAGAAGATGTGCCCACAGGTTACTATGTTTTCTCTCCTCTAGATTTCTACATCCCAGATCACAGGTGATTGGGTAAAATTGGGAAGAAAGGGGCAAAGCGGCCTTACAGAATCTGCAGAAGAGGGCCAGCAAGATTAGCAGAAGCTTTTGAGGAACAAGGCATTCCTGTGGCCACACAGACTGAATGTGGGGCATTCGCTCCCTGGTGGCCCTTTGTATGTGAGGGTCAGACTGGAGTTATACAGAAAACACTCCATATGCCTTTACATTATGGCTTCTACTAAGAACCCCTAACTCCTAATTCACAGAGAATTACCACTGTCATTCTATTCCACGATCTGAGTATTCTGCAGACAGAAAAGGAAGGTAATCCTCAGAATTCACGCACAGAAAATTATTTTAAACCACTAAACTGGTCCTAAATAGAAAATGAAGGTAAAGTACAAGGTAAAATGCGCATAAACATGTCTTTCCCTCTGGTCTTATCCTTCTTGGACTCCTTTCCCATGAAGAAAGGGGCAAAGGCCTGATAGGAGATACCTAATGGAAGTGGATGATGGACTGGCCTAGCAATCACCAAGGGACTAGCGCTGAGCTGCAGGAGGTGGTCTGGGACCCTACACATGCATCCTCATGTGACCCATGCACTAGGGAAACATATACACACACTTCCCAGTAATGGATTTTCACAATGAACCAGTTTGCCACCCTTTCAACTCCTTTTCTGAACCCCTCTCCTTGCATTGTATCTGGTTCCTACCTAAACACTTACAGCCCTCAAGGACCCTCTTAGCCCACCATTCCTACTCTAAAACTTTCCTCCCTCTTCCTATTCCCCATTCAAGGCTTCCCTAACACACAGGGCAGTGTTAGAAATTATTCTTAACAGCTGATTACAGCAATTAACACCAAGGAGTGTTAATGGAGGGGTCATAGAAATTTCAAATGGAAGGAGAAGGTTGCTATGCATATTTGAACTCGGCCTTCAGGGATTCAAGGCAACTCCAGTTCACAAGAGTATCTAACTGTTTCCCTAATTTCACCTTCAGGAGAAGGGAAAGCCCTTGCATTTGGCTATTCAGTCACTGCAAGAACTTAAGACCCTCCAAAGAAAAACAAAAGAAGGAGGGAAGAAAATGCAAGAGAAGAGAAAAATCTTTGTTCCTCTCAGTCCTCACAATACAATGGAGTGGGTGTGGCCACTCCCCACTGCAGCTTGGAGAGGTTAAGTCCCATGATTAGTCATGACTAAGAGAGATACATAAGTCTATAAGGTGTATATATATGACTAAGATATATATATCCATAAGGTGTATGTATGTGTATGTATATGTACAGACATATATATACATGTATATGTATGTACATATATGTCTACGTATATACATGTATATGTATGTACATATATATCTACGTATATACATACATATGTCTGTATACACATAGATACACCTTATGGATGTATATATATCTCAGTCTCATATATACACCTTATAGATTTATATATGTATACACATACATGTATATATATATACACACATACACACACACGTACCCACATGTACACACACATAGATACACCTTATGGATAGCCACCAAATATATATGCCATGTACCAAATCATGCAATTGATTTCACTAAATGTACTTTTTATGAAATGAATACTGATACTTATAAAATGAATATCTTTTGTTAAATGGCCTTTGAAACTACCAGTTAAATTCATTTTGTTTGGCAGTATCATTTAAAAAAAAAACATAATAAACATTATGCCTGAATTGCCTATCTAGTCAGCTATTTACCATAAGGCTCCCCACTCATAAATGAAAATGAGATCACCGTCCCAGTGAAAAAAGAACAACCTCAAAGCCTCTTATCCTCACTTAAGCTCAATCTTACCTTCAGCATATTAATTCCCAGAACTATGTTCTCCTCCAAATTCTACGAAATCAGGGCTACTGATTTCTTCAGGAGACATCAAAAATTTGGAGAGCTAAGCTTCTGCCAATTGGCAAAAGCAGCTTTCAATCAGCTACCTGAATTATTTTGGGAGGCTGGAGGCATCACTATTTCCAAAAGCCATACTGCTACATCAACAGGAAGATTACAGGCATTTGGAATCAAGTTCTTGACTGTGGTCTTCAGTTTTTCTTGAAAGCTGCTTATAAAAGAAGGACTGTGTGAAACTTTGATATTTACATCAAGTCACAACTAAGGGGCAGGTTTGCAAAATCAATTGTGCAGCTTTTATACTCACTGCACATTTACCACATATGTCCTTTATTACACAGTGGAAAACCATTAAATGCACAGTAGTTTTGCCAAGTGGCATTATGCATTTAACAGCTTTATTCGTTTAACAGCTCCAACTCTCATTATATTTTGCCATGTGGTACATGGGATTTTATGCATTTAACAGTTTAAGAAGGCTCTATGGTATTTTCTTTTCATGTATTTCATACTATGGTTGGACATCATGTCTTAGCAAACTGTATTTCACTGATTTCATGGATGAGAGAAAGTCAGAGTAATCTGGAAAAATTACTACACTGAAATTGAAAAGGGAAACAAACATTTTAATCCCTTTCCAAGTTCCTTGATATTCTACTCCCCTCCTTTTATCAACATCTGAAAATAACCTACATCAGGTTAAAACTGCAGGTAAAAACGGCTAACCCTGTACTCTATAATTAATCTAAATATAACATTTAACTATAGTTTGAATTTTTCAGTTTTAAAAACTTAATTTTTATTTATTTTTATTTTATTTTAACCTTCTTGCTTAATAGAAATACAATACTCAGTCACTTCCTTTCTTTATAGCACACAACAGAAGATTTGTTAGGGAGATGATCGACCATTCAATTATTTACATATGTAGGGATGAAAACATTTGTCATACAAGGACACAGAGGAAATCAAGCTCAGAATCAAAGGACTCTCAAAATTATGCTTTAACTAACTTTTGTTTCCACTACTCTGCATTAGGTGTTTGCCCTAGGTATAAATAAGTAAGCATGCACCTCAAACCTAGGATTCTAGGTTTGGGCAGAAGTTGTGCCTTTAAATGAAGAATTGAAGCAGATAGTAGATCCCATCAACTGTTGCTGCTTTCAGAAATAAAAAACTTAAGCATCTGTCTGCTCTTTTCCCCAGAGCATTACATTCTCCACAATCCCAGAACTCTGAAAAATTTTACTGGTTAAGCTTCTGTGTTTTTCTGTTAAAAGATTTTAGCACTTACTCTGCACTCCCCAACGTGTGTTTTCTCCTGAAAAAAACAACTGTATTCTGTACATAAAAGAAACACCTGACATCAAAATGTGTCTCTGGGGCTGGGGAAAAGTGGTTATTATAACAGAGTCAGCCATTCCCCTTGTGGGAACAGGAAAGGTGATGAGACTTGTCTAAAACTTGGTCTCAGAAAGGTGCTGTTACATACATTCTAAGTTTTGTTCATATATATGTATATATATATACATATATATAAAGGGAGAGAAACAAAAGGGTACACTGCAGTGTTTAGAATAAGGAGAGAAATCATTCGAGGTTCATTTTTTTTAAATCTTTAAAAGAAAAACGATCGGGTTTTGGCTTCATCTCTATTTTGAACTCCAATGGGAATAAAAGCAAACTAGAGTAAAAGGCACAACATGACAGGTTTCTTGGGGGTTATTATTGTTATTATTATTATAGGAACAGATGTATTTTTATTGGTGGAGGAAGGAGAAGGATCTAATTCCAGCCCTCGATTTTGCTCTTTTAAAAACCACTCACCTGACTTTTATTTGCAGCCACTTTGGCAAACAGGGCTTGAGACACCTTGGCCCTTTTCATCTCCTGTTGGATCTCGTCATAAATGGCAGCTGTGATGTTGACGTTGGCGCCGTCCACCTTAATAGGGAGGTCTGTTGTCGGTGTCGAGGTTTTGGCCTACCAAGAGACCATGAAAATAATAATTTAAAAAGTGCTGCATTCAGCCCAGCCATCTGTGCAGAAATTATCAAAGGATTTCAGTCAGCTGATGCCAAACTGCATTAGCTACAGAGGGACACTTCCTGTCCATTATTCTAATCAGGTTAATTGTGATTGGAAATAATTGCAGTGCATTCCTATAGGACATGCAGAATCCTGTCAACCCTGTTCTCTCACAGTATCCCAGATGAAGGTTCACAGGTAGGATGGCTCTCCTAGACACCAAACTATAAGCAACCATCTAACTACAAAACAAACATGCAGAACACACACACAGTTAACCTTTTCTTTCTAAAAATGGCACACCTTGGAAGAAGAGCCAATTCTTTCAGAAAAAAAAAATGAGTAAATGCGTAGAGGTCTCTAAATAATAAATTATTACTCAATTTAATGCACTCCCGAGTCTCTCTTATTCTTTATTAAAGCTTTACGTATGTCATTCGAGTATGTATGGTTTCCCATCATTATCATCATTATGCTACCCAGACAGTCACCTAATTTCACCTAGGAAATCAGTGGAAATGAAACAAAATTTCATTTCATAAAACTAGGCTTCAGAATGCCTTTGATGTGCCGTTTTCATTTTCTTAAACTCATATTGTGGTTTTATGTATTCTGCAGTGCTCGTTTTAATTGAATGATTTCCCATCAGCTTCAGAGACAAATGAAGGACAATATAGAAGATGTCTATACTTCTTGGGGTTAGGATAACCCTAAAATGTCTGAATCTACTTAATCCAAAAGACGGTCATAACATTCACTTGGTGGGAGCCCTAGAATGCATTGCTGGTGTCTAATAGAGAAGGCTGAGACATTTTCTTAGGACCTCTGGCAGCAAGATTTCAGGAAAAGACATCTTTGATCCTTGTGCACTACCAGCTGAATTGGCCTAACCTGGGTTTTTTCTCTTTGTCCCCATTCACCCTAGAATCTCAAACCAACAGAGTTATCTCCCAATCACAAGTTTCCCTGTGCGGATGCCCTGAGCTGTTCTCTACTGGATCCAGCAGTATGCAGGTCCACAGAAAGATGTAACAGGCAGTGTGGACTCTGTGACAAATGCTGTCTAGCGGCAGAACTTATGACCCTACGTTTCCATAAAGGCTTTGCTTTCTAACAGTGCTCAGTAACTTCTGCCATTTTTCTTCTACCTCCTCCTTCTCTCATACTATTTTCTAATTACTGCAAAGCAATAATTACTATAATTTATGGCGTGCTTTTTATGGGCCAGGTACTCCAGAAAGCATTTTAACTTTTGTTTTCACATTTAATTCTTTTAAGATTCCAATGAGTTAGATATTATTATTTTCATCTTACAAATGAAGAAACTGAAATAAAAGAGGCTCTTAACCTAGGACACCCAGCAGCCAGTGAAGGAACCATGATCTGAACGCAAGTCTCTCAGGCTCGAAAACATGGGCTCAGGACACTGCACTACACACTGCCTCCAAAATCTTCAATTTATGCCAGGTGCTGTTGCAAGAATTTTCTTGCCAGCTTGGGACTTTCCCATTAAAAATCCAATTATCTGTAATTTTTTAAAATAAACTCTTTGTTCTGCTCAAAATTTCTAGTTAACCCACAGTGCTTTCCCTCTTAAGGCAATGTTTTAGCATAGCATGTATACTCTTTCTCAATTCAGTTTTCTTAATTTGCCTCACTGACTATTTCATCCTACCTGACTGGTCAAGTCTTCTCTCGAACCATGAGGGCTAAGACGAAACCCCTCAGCCATGTGCCCTTACACAAGTTACTGAATCCATCTAAACCTCAGTTCCCTCATCTGTAAAATGGGCATAATACCATAAAATGGTGACAACTGAATTCATGCCAAATGTTCACAATACCTAATACACGGTAAGCGTTTTAAAAAATGATCATTCTTATCTTAGTATTGTTTTGTCATTATTAAGTACACCAAGGAATGCTGGCCAGCTGAAGAAATAAAAAGAGACTGGAGGTATAATTTCAAATTTCAAATTTCTTCAATTTGTTTTTCAGCTGCTAATAAAGTATAGAGGGGGTCCAGAAAATAATCTCCCTGCATCAGTGTCAAGCTGCCTGTGTGCACTAAATTGTTGACTCCAACTAAAAGGCTGAGTCAGTGAGTACTCCTCTAATACTTGTTCTCACAATAAAATCTGTACTGTACTACGATCTTTACTGTTGAGATATGCCTGTAAAGAATTTTAAGTCAGTAATCATGAAGTGTTTTAAAAGACTTTAATATACTCTCCTATCTCAATCTTTACCGAAGAGAAAAAGAAGACAATTCTAGAGAATGTACAAATGCAATGCCATGACTGTATTCTCAAAAACATGTTTAAATATTTATTTTCAAAAATATCAAAACTGTGAAATTAAATAAAAGATTTCCCTGCTACACCTATCCCTAAAGGGCATCTTTATGAATTTTCTAGATGGCATTCTGGTCAAAATAAGCAAAATACTGACCCTAACTGTGTGGCCTTGTAAGTCGGTCTGGCACTGAAAGCTATTAGGTCTTTGAAGAGGTGCCTACGATATATAATCTTGTTAGGAAAATAGTATAAAAGAGCTGAAAACAAACACACAGACCTGTGTTAATTTCTAACAAGTAGAAGTAACTTTCTAAGAAGAGCTGCCTTGTCAAACGGCCATGAAGTATGGCTGGTCTCTTCTATAATGGTTTAATGGGCTTCAAAAGTGGCAAAAATATTGATGAATTTAGCAGAAGTAAATATTAGTGCACATTAACAACTTGCCCAACTTACTAGCTCAGTATGTATGTCCCCAGATTTTTTTTTAAATAAATAAAAATGCTTGGTTATACTCATCCAAAGTAAGCAGTCAAGAGACTTATTTTTGGTTCAAACAGTAACTAAAACTCATAATTCACTAAAGACTGAAGTGTAAGTAACACAATTTGGCAGTGCATGATAGAAAGTAATCTTCAATTAAAAGTTTATTGCAGAGTACAAAAATATAAAAAGAGTTAAAATGTGTGAAAAAATGGATATACTTGAAAAAGCTCAAATATTTCTACTAGAATACAATTCTGCTTCTATGCTTAATTAGTTCCTTAGAATTTATCAGAAAACGCAAAACCAAAGCTATAATATCTAAGCAAAACAACTTTCGGTTTTGAACCGCCCATTTTTCAGATTTGTATAAATTAGGTTGGGCACGGTGGCTCATGCCTGTAATCCCAGCACTTTGCAAGGCCGAGGTGGGCGGATTACTTGAGGTCAGGAGTTCGAGACCAGCATGGCCAACATGGTGAAACCCCACCTCTACTAAAAATACAAAAAATTACCCTGGTGTGGTGGCATGTGCCTGTAATCCCAGCTACTCAGGAGGCCGAGGCAGGAGAATCACTTGAACCTGAGAAGCAGAGGTTGCAGTAAGCCATGATCACACCACTACACTCCAGCCTGGACAACAAAATGAGACTCCTTCTCAAAAACAAACAAAAAAAATTTATACCCATTAAATATTGGTTTTGAGAATTAGCACTCAGACAGAACCTGCAACTATCGTAGCAACAGTGAATGGACTGGCCTTATCATAAATCTATCGAGTAGTAAAAGTTTAGGGGAAATAGCGGATAGGCCAGAAATGAGTGGGCTTGGATGTGAACTAGAAATGACCCCTGACTGCCTTGAGACCTTGACCCTTGAGTCAGGAGTCTTGAAGCACACATTACTAGATGTATACACTTGCATGAGGGCCTAAGAAAGGAATACTTTTCAAGTGTGTGGAGAGGAAGAATGGAAGTCACCAAATTCTGTGGGGAGATCATCCTAGGATGGAAAATAATTAAGGCCTACCTTTCCACCATCATTTTCTAAAGGATCATTGAGTGACATCTCAGTCATTCTGATCTAGACACTGCATATGTATGCTTCCACTGCAAGTGTTCCTCCATTTTGTCTTTTTCAGATTACATAAAACAGAGCTTAAACTACCCTCTGCCTCCTGCCCTCAGCCACCTCCACCCCATCCAGCCCAACCAAATAAACATACAATTTAAGGGAAAGCAGTGTGCTTGCTATGCAAACTCAGCTTCAACACAAATGCCCTAACTCCTTCTTTGGCAACTGAGCAGCTATGTATAAACATCCTAGAGCCCGCCCCTGTGCCCACTCCTACCTTCCTACCCCTCACCTACCACGTATGGAAGAATGGGACTTCCTAAAGGGACAGAAATACAGTATGGGATCATATATGGTCAGAAGTTCATATCCTCTGACCAACATGTTCAGCAGATTAAGAAATTGTTGAATTGGCCAGGCACGGTGGCTCACGCCTGTAATCCCAGCACTTTGGGAGACCAAGGCAAGTGGATCACCTGAGGTCAGGAGTTCGGGAAGAGCCTGGCCAACATGGTGAAACCCCATCTCTACTAAAAATACAAAAATTAGCTGGGCATGGTGGTGGGTGCCTCTAATGCCAGCTACTTGGGAGGCTGAGACAGGAGAATTGTTTGAACCCAGGAGGCGGAGGCTGCAGTAAGCCAAGATCATGTTACTGCACTCCAGCCTGTGTGACAGAGTGAGACTCCATCTCAAAAAAAATAAAAATAAAATAAAATAAGAAAAGAAAAAAGGGAAAGAAATCCTTGAATTATGTCTCTCAGTGTTTGAGGGAAAACACAGTAACTAGTGAATGCAAGATGTTTCCAAGACAAAGAGTGAAAAATACAGAAAGCAAGTTTCTCACCTGAGGGGTTCGGGAGGAGCTGGGACTGCTGGAGGCCGAAGAGACCATGCTCACATTGGGATTCATGCTCCGCTCCCTCTCATCCTGGTAGATGCGATCTCGCTCCACTTCTGGCAGATTGAGGAAATTCTGCATGGCCCTCAGGTTTACTAGAAGAGACTGAGAGGCTGTCCGAGGGTCTTCTTCCTTACGCAGAATCTCAGACAACAATCCCTGATTAAATGGGGGAAAAAAACAGATCAAGTCACATTTGCAGGTATATGTGTGTGGTTTCTGTCTTCCACTCCTCTCCTCCTTTGTTTGGTTTAACCAGCTCGCTGTGATGTCAAGAACCTCACACTAATTCCTTAGGGTTCTCCGATATGAAGGCAATGTGCTTGCCTTCCGGGGGATATGCATTATTTTAGGACTGTTCTATTCTGACACTTTATCATCACTGTAATAATCATCAGTGTACAGACATGCCAGCTAGCAAGGTAGGCACTCGGGAAGAATTGTGAAACTGCAATTACCACCAGGTGCCTCCTACAAGTATTTCAGGAACTGTTAGAACTCTCTCTGCTTGAAACTGGGAACACTTGGCAGTCCTGCTTAGCTTTACAAATCTGCCAAGTTTGGTAAATTTAGTTTCGACATTTAAACAGCATGGTAGATTTACATCAATTTTTTAAAAAATTGGCTGAATTTCTGTATGACCGGCCACTGTTTTCAATAGAGATATTTCTTATGCAAAAAAAAAAAAAAGACACAAAGCAAATGGCTAAATTGTGTTAACCCTCTGATAATTTCCCAATCTATACACATAATAGTTATCCTTACATATGTACAAAGGGCACCCAAATCTTTTATGAGATATCTTTATGCGGGAAACCCTAATCTCACCATTAAAGCAATGAAAATGAAGTCACCTCTGGCAAGGGGCTGAGCACACCGTAACAACAGTGTGCATGGAATGCCATGATAGGCCCAGATACTTTCTGAATGTGTGACTCATCCAAATAGAAAGATTTAAATAGGAAATTAGCGTTTTCATGTGCAGAGAATTCACAAAGAAAAGGAAAATGCTGCCAAGTCTAGAGAAAAGTAGTATGGACTCCAGAAAAGGGCTGGAGATCTAAGGTGGGACATGGTCATACTGGGGGTAAGTGCAGATCTATTTCCATTCTGCACACTTGTTGGATTATCACACAGAGACATCACTTCATATTCCCACCTAATATGTTGCTTCTCAGAGCAGTATAAGAACAGGGTTTAGGATTATCCCCCTGGGAAGAGCTGAGATGTTAATCCCGTATCTTAGAACAGATGGGGCAACTCAAATCATGAAAAGTCACTTCTTTAACTGTAGTAAAGTAAAACAGATGCCAAAGACGTTTCCACTCAGGTGAAAATTAATGCAAAGGAAACACTATCAGATTTCTAATATGTGGCTTAAATATGAAAACGCAATGGATGTAAGAGGAATATGCTATCTCTAGTTGTCCAAAAATCTTCAGGGAAAGGTAGGCAATGTTTTAAAATAAAGCAATGCATTATAATATAGTGAAGCAAATGCCAGTTATAGGAAGTGCATCACACAGCACTCCAAGGAAGCAATCACCACTCAGAACATCACATAGTCAATTTTACTACAAGGAACTTAAAAGTACTATGTCATCTGACAGTTTCACAATTTGGGTGTCATGTTACTTTGATTAGAGAAATTCTAAGTAATACTTGGTAGAAAAGCTACAGATCAGTGTCTTATGTGTGCATCTGTGTCTGTGTGCGTGCGTGCATGCATGCCCAAGAAGGGGACAAGGTAGGATGTATATGTAAAAATAACCAACTGGTACATGATTCTTAAAACAATCCAGATTTCTTGTCATGCTTTTAGAAGCAACGAGTGAGACACTTATCTTCCAGAAAATGTGATACAATCTAGGTATCGACTCTCTGAAATTAAAAGTCAGTTCTGCCTAAAGCTATCCTACTTTCCACTTGCACTAAGCAACCTGAAATATTCATAATGAATTTGTTTTGAAGATAAAAATCTTCAAATGAATATGCAGAGAAGCAAGAGCAAAGTGCATTTCAACTTTCAATACCAGTAAAAAACACTAAGATTGATATTTTTTGAGTTTTCTTTAATGATAAATTCTGCATATAAAGGATGAGTTGGTCTTTTTCCTCTCTCTACTATCTTCCTCTCCCTTTCACTCTCATAAATTTGGTATTTCAATAAATTTCAAATTACTAAAATTTGAAGGAGTTTTAGGGTCAACATGGATAAATTCTTTTAGTTATTATGATTATACTCAAGAGATCTCAAAGGCAAAGTTTATAAACTTATTCTTTCCCTGTGAAATTATTTTAACAAGTTGTGGAGTTTATTATGGGAAAGATTTTGGATACGAAATAGTGACATAACAAAACTATTGTTCTAATGGACCATGGCTCAAAATTATGTTTGTTCATTTTTAATCAATAAAAAAAATTTAAAAACGCAGAGTGTTTTAATTTGTTTCTTGTTTTCCATTTTGAAACTGTATAGCTTCTTCTACTACATTTTTTACATACTGGAAAACCTTACAGGGAAATTAATCCATCTCCAAGGAAAATTAATATGAAGTATCCTTGAGAATGACTGCTCATCCATTTCTGAGGTGAAAGAGACACAATATTTGTATTTTTAAAGGGTGGTGGAATATACTGTTTCCTCTGTTTCATTTGCCTAATTGAAGATAAAGTCTTAAATAAACAAGGTAGCCAGTGTCACCTACACATATTATCCCCAGAGAATCGGAACACTGTTTTAAATTATTTACTAAAACTCTCATCTGTGTAGCTATGGTCCCAAAGCAGATTCTTTTCACCTCAGACATTTTCAATAACAAGTGGCTCACTGGTGGGCACAAGACTTTTAGTTGTTTTGTTGAGTCTTTTTCACTTGAGTTATTTATGTGCTTTTAACTATTTACATTGGGATTTTTAAAAAATGTAGCGCAAATTCTGCATGCTTATAAATGGAAAGTGAGTCTATTTCGTTAGTTGAAAATCATCAGAGGAGAAAAAAATCAGAAGAAAATAGACAGCATAACTTTCATACACCACAAATCACCCCACCTAATTATCAAGATAAGTAAATGTTTATTATATTGAAACTGTCTTGAATAGAACATAAATTAATAATTTATCTCACATAAATATTTCTAAAGCCCTTGCCACTATGTCATCTGGCATTTTAATTATCAACCAGCCAAGCTGGTGGTGTCACTTGGACATTCCCATTATGCAGCCTGGGATACAGAAAATGTGGCACGGCACCTGGGCACTGAAAAAAAGATGCACTTTTATGAATAGAAAGGTCATGAATATTGAGAATGTGCAAATGGAGGGAAATTAATAAATTAACCAGGATATAGCTTATTAAACTTTCATATCAGTAATCATATTAAAATATATTGCAAGTATTGAGTAAAGTGATCATTAAGTATTTTCCTCATCGTAGGCAACAGAACCTTCTCCAGGGACACATTAAAACAATTCCCTCCACAGTGTTAGCCGAGATTATGTAAGACCAGGAAACATGTTGACTAAAAGGAGCAGAACAAACATCTGCACAAGGTAGAGAGATACTCTCCAAAATAATTCTTGGGTTACAAGTCAGTGGAAAAAGAAGGAAGTTGGCCTTTTCCATAGCCTAATTAACATTTGCAAGCTTCATATAATTTCCAGGACCACCAAAGAATACATGAGTTTGGCAAAATATTCATTAAAAGCAAAATAATTCATAGTATGAAATGAGCAATAACTTATTATAATGCCATCTAGCTTGCTCATAATTTAGCCTGCTTGCTACCTCTACAACAAAAGAAAGAATTGGGGCTAATTTTTTAATGAAAAATTAATGCCCTTATTTTTTTCTAGTATTTTAAAATATTTCTTTATAACAAATTAAATGACCTTACAGATTCTGAGTCTGTACTTTCTGTGTCAATGAGCTTTTGATTTCCATACTTCCTTAACAATTTATATAGTTTGTCCCAAATTGTTAGCATGTACAATATATGCTGATATTCAGAAAAGTCTGGGAAACGTTATCATGACTGGGTCTATAAAATCTACTTCCAAGTTTTTGCACTAGCCTTTGACATCTTGTCTGGGACAGGTGAGAAATTACCTTTGATGGGCCTTTAACCCTGGAAGAGAGCAATAAGAGAACTCACACCTGGGCCAGGTTTTAGGAATGCTGAGCCTGACATGCCACTCCTGACAGCAACAGTTAAAGTCATTACTGACTAGATTTTAACAGATGTCTGTTCTTTATGGCTCTCAGACCATACGGAACTCTCTAGGATTAGGCTATATCTCTCATGGATTACCTCAGGAGCCCCTAAATCCATTATCTCCCATTGATTATCTAGGGAACCCCCAAATTCAATATACATAGCCTCAAAAAAATAACAGATCAGTCTATTAATTCATTTCTTATTTATGATTGAATACAAAGTTCTGAGAGGGATGAAGAGATTTAATAAGACACAGATTCTGCTTCCCAGGAGTTTACCATATGATGGGAAGGAGAAGGTATTATAACAGCACAATGTAAAACATGCCAAGCATCATCAATGCAAGCCAGAACTAGTGTCACCTTGGCTCAAAGGAGGGAGAAAGTATTATCAACTGCAGGATTCAGGGAAAACAAAATTGGAAGAGGTAAGACTTAACTTAGCTGGAACTAAGTTTAGTTCTTTAAATATAGATAGTACATGGATATAAAGTTACGATAAATATTGGGCAGCCTGTGAAACTGGGGAGTATTAGAACATTTGAAGAAAGAAAGCACATGCCTACTCCAGAATACCAAGACAAGCTTCTGTTTCCTTACAAGCTGTAAAATAAAGTGCAAAAACTGATAAAGTGGTAGAAGATATTTTGAAGCAAAAATATAATAAGAGTCTACATTAATATGATTCTGAACTACTGGAGTATACACAAGTTAACCAGCAAACATTAACCCCCAAAATGAAGTGATATTAGATAATCTGTTCAGCCTTTTTGTCACCTGCAACAAATTAGGCTTTCAATATGCAAAACATCTTCCTTCCAGAAAAACAAATGATCACGATTCCATTTAATTGTAACTTAATGAGGCATAATTTATTTTTTAAAGTGATATACACCAGGTGTGTACTGAGGAAACTGGCCCAGCCAAACCCTAGTACTTCCCTTTGGAAAAAGCCTCAAGCTAGCTAGAGACTGTTTTGTTTCTGTTTGTGGCAGTTGAAATGAGAGATAGAAATGGTAACTTGCAATGTTCATCTATTTACTAAAACATGTACCTTTTGAAGTAACTTGATCCAAAAAATATTCATTTATCATAGAAAGCATATAGTAGGAAAGTGTTAGGTTCCAATGTGAACAAAGATAAATATTCAAATGTCATGTAAATCCCAAAGACAGCTTAGATGTACTTCTGATTCCTATGCTAAAAGTAAAATCATACGCTGAGCACTTCTTTAGAAACATTTGGACTAGATAGAGAAAATAAGCCCTATCCCCTCATATTACATTTTAATTATTAATTCTGGGATGATACTCCTCTTCAGAAATCAAGTTACATCTCTTTAAAGGTATATGATTCAGAACATGTTAGTGAAAGTGTATTTTAGTTCATAATTATATATTGCTTTAAACAAATAGTGTCATAACCAATCAGTAAAGTTAAAACAAATCACATCCTCCCATTTTACAGTTAAAATTACAGAAGGCTAGAGGTGGAAGGAGCCTTGGCACTCATATGGGTCAACCATCCACCCTGCAACTGGATAACCTATCACGTTTCCCTTGAAATGTCAAAAAAAAAAAAAAAAAAAAGTTTCTTCCAAATAAGGTCCCTTATTCCTCATGTTTCACCCCTTTTGTATGCTTGCTAGCCTTAATTTTCACATAATTCTGAAATATCTGTGTCCAGCTGACACAAAAGCAAAAAACTGGTAGCCTCTTAAGAAAACTATGTGATATCAAACCTAGTCAAATCACACAAAATGAACTCTTAAATTTCAGTGGTCAATTCAGAGTTAGCCAAAGCGGTTAAATCAGCGACATGGCTGCAGAAAGTACTGGTATCCTACTACCTGAAAGCTGACCCAACAAAATCGTTTCTCTCCTAACCTCCAGTCTCTCATTTCCTTCTAGATACTCATGAGAGGTATTTCCCCCTTGATTCACGAATATTAACAGGTTTCCCTGGGTTCTGTATTCATAATCTACAACCCCACTATGAATCTGGCTGCTGAAATTCATTTGTGTAATGCTAAAAATACTCACCCCATCCCCTGCACCCCAGAGCATTGCTTAGCCATGAAGCCAGAGTACTTAGTCTGATTTGAATAAAAGGTATACAGGGCACAACAATGACAATTTGATTTTTGTTATTAAAAATGATGTGTTAAATCCTCAAAGAATATGTCGTTATTGCATGAGTTTAATAAAACCTCTCTTTTATTACAATATTTCTTTATTAGGAAAGACAGCCTATGCATGTGGCATTTTTGTAGGATGGGGTGGATAGAATTGAGCATCTAAAGGGAATTAATGTATTCTGCAAATATAAATGCATATACAAAAGTAACATTTGCAGACAAATGTTGTTACTATAGAGATATATTCTGCAAAGCACTAAAAGACTAGGTATACATGTGTATATGTATGTACACTGCAGTTGGAAATACTTTCTCCTTCCTTTGAACCAAAACAGCAATAGTTCTACCTCACATTTATGAGACATCTTTTGCACTGTGCTACTATAAAACCTTCCTCTCATGATACAGTAAACTCCTTGGGGGCAGAATCTGCATATTTTGCACTTTGCGGCCAGTTGGTAATATATAGGAATGGTTCTAAGAAGGCACCAAATGCATATTTTTTAAATTTCTGGGAGTGGGAGTCCTATCTTTGCTGAACAGCTAGCAGCAGGCCCTGGCAGTCTACATATTGAAAACATGACTCACATTATACTCAAGATCTTTTCATTCAGCCTACTGAAAACAAGATAATTGAAACTGAAATTTTGGGTCATGCAAACTTCATTTTAGAGCAAATATTTCAGGCACCTTAAGTCTATAATTTATTAAGTAAAACACTTGTCTCACAGATTTGATTTTTGTGGATACAGTAAAATTTCACTTGTGCCAACTTTCACATCAGAATTCAGTACCCACATAACACAAAGTGAGTAGATACAACAGAGCATTCTTGAAGCCAAAACAGTCTGTGTTCCCTTAACTGCAATACCTTTGACCAAGCCACATTTGAGCACGTACAATAGAGGAACTTAGCCAAGACCAGATTCCTGGCAACTTTACTGTTTTTTGTTTGTTTGTTTGTTTTTGCGTACTTAATCTATGTAATGATTATCCCTTCCTCCTTGGTATCTCTAGGAAGTCTTAGGTACTGGAATAAGAGGCTATGCACAATCCAAGTCAAAATTTATAAAACACATTAGCACCAAAAAGTGAAAGCAAACAGAACTGAACAGGTTCCCTTTGGAAACGTTTTACTAGTAGTGTTCTTCAGCTCTGGGCACATACATGGTTTCTACTCACACCTCAAGTACCTGGCACTATGACTATTTCATTCACAAAGTTCTGGGCCCTTCTTATTCCTAGTTTCCATGAATGTTCTGTAAAACAACTGTTGGCAACCTGCCCCAAAAATTTACTAGCTTTGGCTACTTTGTCAAAACATTGGCAAAAATAGTACTTTCCTAAAACAAAACAAATACATTTATTGAATATTTATATCTGAAATGTATCAGATGCCTTCAGATATAAGCAAAGCAGTCTATTAACACTTGAGCTGACTTTTTCTAAAACAGTTATAAAATATTATTCTTTCCTGCTGAAATATTTCTGCATTAGTTTTAATCACCTTCAGGGTCAAAAGCATCTGTTCTCACATAGCACATGGGACACGTCACAGTCCTAATGATTTCACAAAAGGATTACTGGTTTGAAAGTCTGTTTACCCCTGTACCTCTTTGAAGAAGGGATTATGTCCTTCATCTTCCACTCTGTGGTAGCAGAAATGATTGAGAATAAAGTAGTTACGAGTGTGAGTCATGAAGTCAGACTTGCTGGATTCGAAATTGGGCTCTAACCAGACAAGGATCAATTAATCTCCCTATGGCACAGTTTCCTCACCTATAAAACTAAAATAATTCTGCTTCCCTTATAGGGTCCCCTAGAGAGCTTCTAACTGTATGTGATACCTCAATGTTAGCCATTGTTAGGATGCCTAGTATAGTTTCTGAATACTTAATATTTGATGAATAAGTACATAAACATCACAGTACAATTTTTATTTTACATCTACAACTTTAAATATTCAAGACACTCTAGTTATATTTTGCTAAATGTCTTCTCATAGAGAAGGCAGAAAATATAAATAACTTTCAGGAAGTGGAATAATTAAAACTATTTGACATACAGAAGGGTATAAAGAAAAATGTAATAAATTATATGATGCAAAATGACCACATGAATATTCTAGATAACACTAAGTTAAGATATTCAATTTATACTTCAGAAAAGTAAAACAACTTTCTTTAAGTAACTTTGCTATCTTTAAAAATCAGCTTTAATCTGTATCACTGTTCAAACATGAGTCATAATTATTACTGGACCATAATTTAGCATATCATAACTTTTTATTATGAATTGGAATTAAAAAACCTTAGAAAGTACCAAAGTGTTTAATACATGGTATGAGCATTGTTCCATGAAGGATTTTTTTCTTTCATGAAGCCTTTGCTTTAGAAATATACAGATAGGGAGAGGTAGAAATGAGATATAGCTAGAGACAGACATACAGATGTGTGTGCACATGCTCATCTGTGGGTGTGTACCAGCTCATGATGTAAAAAGTATTTCTTATAGGTATTGCAGTCAGAGAACTTTGGAAGTAAATTCTGTAGTCTATACTGACAATTTTAGACACAGAACTGAATATAGAATTGAAACAACCTAGTAATTTCAAATTGATAACAATTATATTTTTCTCTCAGCATTTCTGGCCTTTAAACTTCCTTCACTTTATTTGAGCAAATATGTAATTAACCCAAGGCAAAATGGTCATCATTTCAATAAATGACCATGAAAGGAAAACTCCTTGTATATATTTTTAACCATTGCTTTAATTAAGCAATGGTTAAAAATATATAAATAACAGGATTTAAAGCTAGTGTTTCCTTGTATTTTTTTAATAAAAATCATACTGTAAATATAACATCACTCAGAATTTCGGGAGACTAGTTAAATAATACAACAATGGACTTTCACATTAAAAGTGCAAGTTTCGGCCAGATGTGGTGGTTTACGCCTATAATCCCAGCACTTTAGGAGGCCGAGGCAGGCAGATCATTTGAGGTCAGGGGTTCAAGACCAGCCTGGCCAACATGAGGAAACCCTGTCTCTATTAAAAATACTGAAAAAAATTAGCCGTGCATGGTGACACATGCCTGTAATCCCAGCTACTTGGGAGGCTGAGGTGGAAGGATCACTTGAACTCGGGAGGCAGAGGTTGCAGTGAGCCAAGATCATGCCACTGCACTCCAGCCTGAGTGACAGAGCAAGACTTCCATTTAAAAACAAACAAGAAAAAAAACAATAAAACAAAAAAGTGCAAGTTTCTATTGAAATATACTCACTAGAGGTGAAAGTCTTCATTGAGGACAGAGACCTCTATCTGTGTGAAATGAGTCAATCATTCCCCGTTAGAGAATGGTGAAACAAGCTTATAAAACTTACCAAAAGTGAGTTTTCTTTAGTAAAAACAGAGAAGCCTGAATTTTCTATAATGAGTCTGGTAACTAATTTTTAAGGACTTTGCACATTGGTCAGAGATGAAACGAAAAGATAAGCTGGGCGTGATGGCTCACGCCTATAATCCCAGCACTTTGGGAGGCTGAGGTGGGCGATTGCCTGAGCTCAGGAATTCTAGACTAGCCTGGGCAACATGGTGAAACCCCATCTCTACTAAAATACAAAAAATTGGCCAGGTGTGGCAGTGCATGCCTGTAGTCCCAGCTACTCAGGAGGCTGAGGTGGGAGAAACGCTTGAACCTAGGAGGCAGAGGTTGCGGTGAGCAGAGATGGCACCACTGAACTCCGGGCCTGGGTGGCAGAGAGAGACTCTGTCTTAAAAAAAGAAACAAAGAACAAGACAGACCAGTATGTCATCATGTCTGCTTCTTCTGATTCTCTTGCATGAGTTTTGTGAAGGAGGGAGAAAAGAAAGGTCTTCTTTTACATACAAGTCTCTACTTCAGGTGGATTTAGAAGTGAGAGGAGAGTTGCATATGTTTGACAGCTGCTATAGCCTTCTCTATATGCTGAGCACAAACAAAGCCATCATCTCCCCAAGTCTGATTAGAGGAGCCCTCTGACCTACCAATCCATGTTTTGTGGCTGAGAGTGCCTAAAAAAGGTGCCAATTAACAACAGATAGTCTTATATGTGCAAGGGGAACTAAAGGGAACCTACTATCTACAGGGCTGCCCTCAAGCAATCTAATAACTTTGAGACACTGCTATCCTGGGAGATATTAATATTATTATAATCTGTAAATCTATGAATTCAAGCCAGTGATCCTGAAATGAAAGACTATTTTATGAAGCAACCAGGGCCATCTCTTCCCACTTTATTAATTTAATGTTCTGAAATCAAAAGAGGGTATATTATTTACTTCAAAACTCAATAACGGGTTCATGCTTGATCTGCGGCATTTCATATTTACAGCTCATCTTTCAGTGGGTGGACTTCCTTTTTTCACAGGTTTCCTTGTCATTTTATAACCAGCTCACTGGACCATGGAGTCAAGACCCCTGGATTTACATTGTGTTCTATTACTCTATGAGTTATGACAATATGTATAACTCAAACAAAGGAGTTAAAAGAGAAGTTTCTACTCCAAAAAACTGACTGGTAACACACTGAAGCTCAGACTCCCAAATATTTTGGTTGCCAGGATTTTCATGTTATTGCTACATATCACTTCTTAACTGTGACACTTCAAAATATAATGTTTAGTAAGTCCTGAGTCATTTTTAACCTTAATAATTTGGGGCATGACTATACTATAAACACTGTGTCAATAGGGCATAAAAGCAAAAGCCATGCCATTTCACACGAATGTTTACATTTTAGCAGTTGACCTTACTGTCAGCTTTCCTGATACATCATTCAATCTAATTTTCCAGTCCATTGAAAACATTCTCCAGTTGCTGAGTGACTTCATAAATTGTATTTATGATCCTTGTCTTAAGTTTCTTCAAATGATGTGGCTTTGATGAGTAAACTGAAGATTTTTTTGCAAAGTCTCATAAAAACTAAAAGTAGTCAAATGAGGACAGGTCAACAAAAGGAGTTCCCAAAGGATTTTTAAAATCCTGTTCTCTATCACATAAGACCAGGATGCACAGCTTTCCCAAGCAAGGCCTTTGATGTAAGGTTGCAAATTGTGTAACTCTGCGACTTTTTCAACGAACTGAAGGAGCAAGATACCAAATTAGAGACTTACTGTTACAAAAGAATAGCACATTTTGCAAAACATATCTGTACTTGCAACTGAAAACATGCTTCCAAGAACCGGCTCAGAAGAACTACCTGAGACACAAAATGAACCTGAAACTTTCTTAATTATGGCATGATCTGCTAGAGGCGGAAAAAAAAACCCACACAACATAAATAATGAGTATGGCAAATGTTTCATTTTCAAATGATACAGTCTTCTTATTGCTAATTCCTTGCATAAGGATGTTTCCTGAACTCTGCTACCAAGGTAAGGAGACAGTGGTATAGAGAAGATATGAGGATCGCACCTAATTTCCCTTTTCTGGCATTCTAATGCTCCCATTCACATGTGACAGGGCATCCGTTTCACTGGATTTAGCCTAGTTTGGATCAAAGCTTCCTCTACTTCATTTAACAGATTTGCTCAGATGGAAGGTCTCAGAGGAGAAACAATGTTAGTAAAAGGGTATTTCTGAACATACGAATATGTAGGTCATTGGATTTTCAAATAAATTAGAGAATAGTTTATCTATTAAGGAAGATTCGCTGTACATATTTTATGAAATCATGCTTATTATAGGTCAGTGGGCATTCTACAACCATCCCTCAGTAATATTAAGTCTTAAAATACTGTCATAAACCTTTCCATACTGGCATAAATCCCTGATTAATTTTTTAAAGTCCACAAAGTAACAAAGGGCAAAAGAATGCTTAAGGTTGGAATTCATAATCACACTGTCAAAAGGCAAAGATGTAAACAAATTAAATAGTCAAGCAACATATTTCATGTACATAGGCCTAGTAAGTCAAACTATGTCAGCACTAAAATAAATTCAGGATATAAGCAAGAACGAATATGGAAAAAAAAAAGGAAACCTGATAGAGCTGCTTATTCCCACAGACACTATCTGCATCACTGCAGGAGCACAGGAGGAGTAGGGCCAAAGGCCAAAGCCACTCTCAAAGCCACAGAATCACATAATTCACCATTTAGACCCAGTAAGGACAGTTTTCATTTAAGTCAAGTTTGGTAAATCTCATAAGGCCTTACATCCAACGTCTGTTTCTGTCTCATTTTTATTCATTTTCTCTCTCTCTTCCCCCACATTCAATATCCATAAGTCAGTCTGGACAATATCAATATTGACCCATTGAATTGCAGAGCTATAGGGGGCATAGGTTTTAAACAGTAACACTGATAATATTTTCAAAAGAAAGGAGTAAAAAATTCTATACTAGTGCCATAACAACATGTGGCTTTTGATTTGCAGAGAAAGTACACATAAAACTATAGATAGGTTTTACCCAAACTACTACCCTATGGCATGACCAATTAGGCTGGAAATGGCATGGATCTATAATCTGGGATAAAACGCAGATCCTCAGAGACTACCACACAAGTGATTTATTAAGATGGACTTCCAAGGGAAACTGCTGAGGAAGTGTGAGAAGCAGGACAGGGAAGAGAAGAAACGCAAGCTAAGTCCCAGCTTCAACCTGGTCCTGCAGAGTGCTCTGGAGTGGAAGTTATGCTTCAGAGCTGTCACTACTACAGGAGGCTGGGAGCTGCCCTGTTGTCATCCTCCTGTACCCATCAGATGGTGGTAAGCATTTCCATCGCTGCCAGGATGAGCAGAGAAAATCAGTAGCCCAAACTGGAGAGATGTTAACGGAAAAGCCTAACAGCAGACGCAGGCTTTCAGAAGTAAAACCGTGGGTGGCGTGGGGGCGGGGGAGCATCAAAAACAGAGCAGGGGTGTTATCTGCCTGAGGCTCCTCCAGTGTAAAACCATCCATCTCACTTTGTGGCCACAGGTTAAAGTGCTTAGAAATGTATCATGGGATTGCCTGAATATTAATGACCAGATCAGAAAATGCCTTATCACTTTCACCTTACTGTTTTCACTGGGTCTCATTTGCCATAAAAGTCTTCAGAGACAGAAAGCAGGGCTAATCTTATCTTTCAAAAGACTAGCTTAAAAAAAAAAAAAAGAGTGGTGATACTCAGAATGTATTTT
>NW_026652276.1:41118152-41145260 GCF_009828535.3 Hylobates moloch | reverse complement strand
TTGGAACCAACCCAAATGTCCAACAACGATAGACTGGATTAAGAAAATGTGGCACATATACACCATGGAATACTATGCAGCCATAAAAAATGATGAGTTCATGTCCTTTGTAGGGACATGGATGAAACTGGAAAACATCATTCTCGGTAAACTATCGCAAGGACAAAAAACCAAACACCGCATGATCTCACTCATAGGTGGGAATTGAACAATGAGCACTCATGGACACAGGAAGGGGAACATCACACTCCGGGGACTGTTGTGGGGTGGGGGGAGGGGGGAGGGACAGCATTAGGAGATATACCTAATGCTAAATGACGAGTTAATGGGTGCAGGAAATGAATGGCACATGGATACATATGTAACAAACCTGCACATTGTGCACGTGTACCCTAAAACCTAAAGTATAATAATTAAAAAACAAAAAACAAAAAACAAAAAAACCCAGCATAGCCATAACAAAAATTAACACAGACATTACAAGGAAGGAAAATCACACACTAATTTCTCTCAGGAACACAGATGCAAAAATATCAATGAATTAGCAAATTAAATCTAGTACTATATATAAAGAATACCATATATAAAAAGGGAATTTACTCCAGGCATATAACGGCAGTTCAGGAGAAAATTCATGTGATCATCCAAATAGTACAGGAAAAGCATAACACGTTCAATATTCAGTTATGATATAACCTATTGAAGAATTTATAAAGAATACCCATAAAAAACCTATAGCAAGCATCACAGTCAATGGTAAAATATTGAAAACTCACTCTCTGAGGTTGAAAACAAGACAGAGATGACCATTATCACCACTTGTATTCAGCATTGTACTGGAAGGCCTAGCTAGTACAGTAAGGCAAGAAAAAACAAAAAGAAAAAGGACTGGAAAGGAAGAAATGCTATTACTCACAGATGATATAAGTATACACCAAGAAAACCCAAAAGACTCTATAGATTTTTAGAATAAGTGAATTTATCTAAGTTTCTGAATATAAGGTTAATATACAAAAAATCAATTGTGTTTCTATAAACCAGCCACAAATTTTTTAAAATGCATCTTACAACGGCATTAAAAAATAAGACTAGAAATAAATCTAACAAAAGATGTATAAGACCTCTACAATGAAAACAAGAAAACATTTTCAAGAGAAAATAAAGATGGTGTAAATAAAGCAGAGGATATACCATGTTCATGAGTTGGGAAGACTCATAAAGATGTCAGTTCTCCCTCAATTAATCACTCCCTTGGTATTAAGCATATGTATTGCCTAATCTGTCATTGTGTGGGGTGGAGGCAGGAAAACTGTAAGGTCCTGGCACAAAAACCAGCCCAAAACTGAGATTGGACCAAGACCATGGAGAACACCCCAATCCTCAATCATGAGCCTAATACTAAGGAAGGAGAAAAGTGTGAGGAGGGAAGGGCCTTCCATTTCTCAACAAGATGGAGTGACAGAAAGTGAATTTACCTTCTTGCCTCATGGAAGAGGGCCTGGTGTGGTGGCTCATGCCTGTAATCCTAGCACTTTTGGAGGGCAAGGCGGGTGGACCACTTGAACTCAGGAGTTCGAGACTAACTTGTGCAACATGGTGAAACTCTATCTCCATTAAAAATACAAAAACTAGGCCGGGCGCAGTGGCTCACACCTGTAATCCTAGCACTTTGGGAGGCCAAGGCTGGCGGATCACGAGGTCAGGAGTTCAAGACCAACCTGACCAACATGGTGAAACCCTGTCTCTACTAAACATACAAAAATTAGCCAGGTGTGGTGGCGGGCACCTGTAGTACCAGCTACTCAGGAGGATGAGGCAGGGGAATCACTTGAACCCAGGAGGCGGAGGTTGCAGTGAGCAAGATCGCACCACTGCACTCCAGCCTGGGTGACAGAGTGACACTCCGTCTCAAAAAAAAAAAAAAAAATACAAAAACTAGTCCAGTGCAGTGGCACGCACCTGTAGTGCCAGCTACTCAGGAGGCGGAGGCAGGAGAATCACTTGAGCCCAGGAGGCAAGGCTGCAGTGAGCCGAGATCATGCCACTGCACTCCAGCCTGGGCAACAGGAGTCGGGGGAAAAATACGGAAGAAAATATGAAACAAAGGCAGGTCACAGTGGCTCACACTTGTTATCCCAGCACTCTGGGAGGCCAAGGCAGGAGGACTGCTTGAGCCCAGGAGTTTAAGACCACCCTGGCCAACACAGTGAGACCTCGTCTCTGCAAAAAAAAATTTAAAAATTAGCCGGGCATGGTGGCACATACCTGTAGTCCCAGCTACTCAGGAGGCTGAGGTGGGAAGATCACTTGAACCTGGGAGGTTGAGGCTGCAGTGAGCCGTGACTGTGCCACTGCACTGCAGCCTAGGCAACAGAGTGAGGCTCTGTCTCAAAAGAAAAAGAAAAAAGAAAGAAAGTACATGAAACACAGTTTTGATTACACTGGGCACAGACAACGAAGAACAATGAAGTTGCCTCAACTTCCTTCCTCAAGACTTTCCAGGCTGCAGGGTAAGGAAGAGAAAGGCAAGTGAAACCTGGTAGACTGTCTGAGTTAAGGAGGCAGAGCTAAGAGTACAGGTAGACCAAAGTGTTAGAGGACAGGGTAATGTGGAGACCTGTACTGAGAATGAACCCTGGAGATCTGCAAAGGATCCCTCTCTAGTAGTCAAAGGAAAATTGATCAGCACACTGTGTGTGTGAGGAAACTACCAGAAGCCAGGAAAAGAAGCACCAGAAAGATTAGAGGTAGCAGTGTCCAGAACTTACACAGGGCCAGAAATAGTGCCGCTTCTCACCAATTGCATTGAGGATGGGGTCAACTACACGTAAGAGTTCTTCCTAAGTAATGGGGACTTACTAGCCCTACAGTGAACACAGATCCAGTACTATCTATTAAATCTTAAACATTTTTTTTTTTGAGATGGAATTTCGCTCTTGTCAACCAGGCTGGAGCACAATGGCGCGATCTCCAGTCACTGCAACCTCCGCCTCCCGGGTTCAAGTGATTCTCCAGCCTCGGCCTCTCAAGTAGCTGGGATTATAGGTGCCCGCCACCATGCCCAGCTAATTTTTGTATTTTTAGTAGAGACAGGGTTTCACCATATTGGCCAGGCTGGTCTCGAACTCCTGACCTAAGGTGATCTGTAAAATCAAAATCTGGAACCATTTTCAAATAAATGTAACTGCATCCCAGAGCAGAGCTCAGAAACATTTATAGGAATGCAAAACTATCCCAAGTAATGCACAGGTTTGAAATGTGCTTGCATACTGGAGCTTGCCCTTCTTTCTACTTTTAAAATCTAGCAGCCATGTGAAGAAGCCAAAGCTAGCTTGGACGTAGGCCGGCCAACAGCCAGCACTACCCAACAAATGTGTGAGTGAAGCCATCTTAAATAACAGTCCCAACCAAATGACATGAGTAATCTCAGGGAAGATCAGAAAAAGAACTGACCAACCCGGGCGTGGTGGCTCACACCTGTAATCCCAGCACTTTGGGAGGCCGAGGCAGGTGGATCACGAGGTCAGGAGATCAAGACCATCCTGGCTAACATGGTGAAACTCTGTCTCTACTAAAAATACAAAAAATCCACGGGCATGGTGGCGGGCGCCTGTAATCCCAGCTACTTGGGAGGCTGAAGTAGGAAAATCGTTTGAACCCAGGAGGCAGAGGTTGCAGTGAGCTGAGATGGCGCCACTGCACTCGATCCTGGGTGACAGAGCGAGACTCCATCTCAAAAAAAAAAAAAAAAAAAGAACTGCCCAGATGCCCAAATTACTGACCCACAGAATTGTGAGCAAATAAAATAGTTGTCATGTTAGCTACTAAATTTTGGGGCTATAAAATAAAGGCTAACTAATACATATGTTAAAGAGGGGAGTTGAAAATCATTCATAAATCTACTATAAAGAATACTAAAAAGGGTCCATCACTACATAATTTTCAAAACAGATCTTATTAACTGAGTCCCTACCAAGACATTCTGAGAGACACTAAATGCCAAGAACTAGCAACCAGCTTTTAGTTCAAAATGACACAGGTTTGTATGAGCATTAGAACTCAATGCAGCATCCCTTCCTGGTCCCTAGGCTGCAGGAGAATTAGCCTACTGAAGAAGGTAATGAAAACAATGATCTACCAAAAATCATTGTTGTCCACTTATAGGTCCTGGATATCAATACTTTTAAATTATCCATATAATTTTAGTGATGTCAATTATCTTCGTCCTTTTTTGGATATCTGCCTGCTCTAGCTACATGGGCTTTCTTGATGTTTCTTGAACATGTCAAACTCATTCTTACCTAAGAGGCTTTGTGCTTCTATTCCCTTTGCTGCCCAGCTGCACACATTGGTTTCCTTCTTACTTCATCCAGGTCTCTGCTCAATCAAAAAAAAAACCACTACCCATCACCCATCACAAGCACTCTCTATCCCATATCTGCTTTACTATTCTCCACATTTACTACTACTTGTTTACTGCCTATTTTTTCCTACTGGAATACATAAACTCCATGCAGGAGGGTGTCTTCTTATTCACCACTAAATCCACAGTCCCTATTTCAGTGACTAGACAAAGCAGGTGTACAGGGAAGCAAGAAAAGATCCCTATTCACCTAAGTGATATTGGGGTCATGGCAGAGTAATAACCTGAGAAAATCCTCTCCTCCATAAAAGCAACAAGACACTGGTAAAAATTGTCAGAATGAACTTTTTCAGAACTTTGGAAATTAGGCAAAAGGTTAAAGCAATCTGGGAAGTGATTATTCAAGAAAAGTAGCTGAATCTCTAAGTAGCTGAAACTACAGGTATGTAACCACTGTGCCGGCCTTCAAGGAGTTTTAACTTGCCCTATTCCCATTCCACCTCCCTAGCTCCACAGTAGCCTTGAAAACAAATAGCCCACAATCACACTAAGATCCAGCAGACTCGCAGCCACTAAAGGTGACAACAGAATGGTCTGCAATGCCTTCAAAGCCTCATTCCTGAAAAACTATTTGACCTGTCTGATAGTTCCTGGAAGACCCTGATATGGTTCGGCTATGTCCCCACCCAAATCTCACCTTGAATTGTAACTCCCATGATTCCCAAGTGCCGTGGGAGGTGATTAAATTATGGGGGTGGATCATTCCTGTGCTGTTCTCGTGAATGAGTCTCATGAGATCTGATGGTTTTAAAAACGGTAGTTTCCCTGCACAAACTCTCCCTTTGCCTGCTGCCATCCATGTAAGATGTGACTTGCTCCACCTTGCTTTCTGCCATGATTGTGAGGCTTCCCCAGCCATGTGGAACTGTAAATCCATTAAACTTATTTTTCTTCCCAGTCTCAGATATGTCTTTATCAGCAGTGTGAAAATGGACTAATACAGACCCCATTTGCAAGGATGTCTTTAATTTGACTTGAAGATCAACCAGTGCAAACATTCTTTTTCCTAGGGGTATTTGTCCAAAACAGGAGCAGTTATTTAATATCCTGGCTGCCTGATGCGGTGGATACGGTTAGGGCAAACAGGCCAGCCAAAAAGCCTAAAAAGAAAAGCTGGGAGCCAGCCGCAGTGACTCCTGCCTGCAATCCCAGCACTTCGGGAGGCCAAGGCAGGTGGATCACTTGAGATCTGGAGTTCGAGACCAGCCTGGCCAACATGGTGAAATCCCACCTCTACTAAAAATACAAAAATTAGCTGGGCATGGTGGCACACACCTATAGTCCCAGCTATTCAGGAGGCTGAGGCAAGAGAATTGCTTGAACTCGGAAGCGGGAGGTTGTGGTGAGCCGAGATCACACCACTGCCTTCCAGCCTGGGCAACAGAGTGAGACCCTACCTCAAAAACAAACAAACAAAAAACCCAGAAAAGAAAAGCTGGGGAATGAGATGTCCATAAAGGACTCTGAAAAGCTCCAACAACTTCCTGGGAATCCAGAAGGTCATATTCATGCAAAGGGATGTGTACCCAGAGCTATATGCATGCTCAGGAATAATCTGAGAAGTCCTTAAAATCTCATTAGGGGCTAATCTGAGGCTCTGCACACAACTCATTACTGGAGAATTAATGGCATCTTTTGCAATTCTACTGGGAGAGGATTCTTGCAAGCTTGAGCTTGGTTTCTTCCAGACTTCATTCCATATGCCTTTTGCTTTGCTGATTTTGCCTTGTATCATCTCATTGTAATAAACTATAACTGTGAATAAAATGACTTGAGTTCTGAGAGCCAATCTTGGTAATCATGAAATGTGGGAATGGTCTTGAGGGACCCTCTTCAAAGCTCCTAAGCCCTTTTGACATAAACCTAGTAAATGAAGATAACCTCCTAGCTTCCTGCTAGGATAAGAAGTTCCAGACTTACCTTGTACAAATCCTGCCTTAGGCCTAGAACCAGACATTTCTCCAAGGAACCCCTTTCAGTAGGTAATAATATTTTAAAGACTACATTCTGGGCGCTAAAGCTTGGGCGTATCTTAAATACAATTTACTGCCATTTAGTGACATACGGGTGGAGGGAGGAAAGGATCCATTCCTTATATTTCAAGTAAAAAAAAATTTTCCCCCATAAAAAGTAGTATCCAACTCCGAAGAACCTAAAAACATGTTGGAAATATAACCTGTTTAGGTATGTAGGCACAAAATTAAAGTCAAAAAATAAATTCCAAGAAAATCTGTCGAATTTTTTTATTTTAATTTTCAGAGATGAGTTCTTGCTGTGTTGCCCAGCCTGGTCTTAAACTCCGGGCATCAAGCAGTCCTCCTCACTTGGCCTCCCAAAGTGCTGGGATTACAGGCATGAGCCACTGTACCTGGCCTATGTTGAATTTTAGAATAAACCTTTCAAATACTGAATAAATAAATGTTTAAAGTGGTTGGTATTCAAGAGTTGAGTCAAGAAATGCAGTGTCTGGATTTCCTGGCATTTTTAACCTCTAAAAGTATTCCTTACTTAGTTAACTGACACAGTTCATAGTTAAGTTCTTCCTAAAGGCAAAAATATTTGAAATATTGGCATCTTTTTTTCTTTTGTGTTTTTTCCCCAATTTTTTTTATTGTGGTAAAACACACAACAAAAAATTTACCATCTTAACCATCTTTAATGTACCTTTCAGTAGTATTAAATACATTCATAATGTTGTCCAACCATCACCATACTCTTTTCATCTTGTAAAACTAAAACTTGCTGTGAGCCAAGATCGCACCATTGCACTACAGCCTGGGCAACAAGAGCGAAATTCCATCTCAAAAAAAAAAAAAAAACAAAACAAAAAACAAAACAAACAAACAAAAAACACTAAAACTCTAGGCTAGGCATAGGGGCTCACACCTGTAATCCCAGCACTTTGGGAGGCTGAGGAAGGCAAATCATTTGAGCCCAGGAGTTTGAGACCAGCCTGGGCAACATGGCAAAATCCTGTCTCAATAAAAAAATACAAAAATTAACCGGCCATGGTAGTGAGCACCTATAGTTCCAGCTACTCCAGGGACTGAGGTGACAGGATCACTTGAGCCCAGAGTTTGAGGTTACAGTGAGCTATAATCATGCCACTGCACCACAGCATGGGTGACAGAGTGAAACCCTGTCTCTAAAAATAAAAACATAAAAATAAAAATGAAGGACAAGTTATCATAGCTCAGCCTGCCACCACCACTTAGAAAGAAGCACAGTGCTGAGAGCAGTGGCTTATGCCTGTAATCCTAGCTATTCGGGTGATGTGGGAGGATCACTTGAGGCCAGTAGTTCAAGACCAGCTTGGGCAACATAGAAAGACCCTATCTCTAAAATAAAAACAGCTGGGCACAGTGGCTCACGCCTGTAATCCCAGCACTTTGGGAGGCCAAGACGGGTGGATCACAAGATCAGGAGATCGAGATCATCTTGGCTAACACGGTGAAACCCTGTCTCTACTAAAAATACAAAAAATTAGCCGGACGTGGTGGCAGGCGCCTGTAGTCTGTAGTCCCAGCTACTCGGGAGACTGAGGCAGGAGAACGCGTGAACCTGGGAGGTGGAGCTTGCAGTGAGCTGAGATGGCGCCACTGAACTCCAACCTTGGCGAGAGTGCGAGACTCTGTCTCAAAAAATAAATATATAAAATAAAATAAAATGAAGCACCGTGCACAGTGGAACTCTTTAAATTCTAGAAATAACACAAACCATATTTAGTGTGATGCTCTGTCCATTTCCCGAATAATTCATTAATAGCTGCCAGTTTTAAATGGGGCCCAGGACATGAGAAGGCAAGAGGTCAAGGTGGCAGTACAAGATGCTCTGCCGGCCGGATGCAGTGGCTTACGCCTGTAATCCCAGCACTTTGGGAGGCCGAGGCAGGCGGATCACCTGAGGTTGGGAGTTCGAGACCAGCCTGACCAACATGAAGAAACCCCATCTCTACTAAAAATACAAAATTAGCCGGGTGTGGTGGTGCACGCTTATAATCCCAGCTACTCCGGAGGCTGAGGCAGGAGAATTGCTTGAACCCGGGAGGCGGAGGTTGCAGTGAGCAGAGATTGTGCCATTGCACTCCAGCCTGGGTAACAAGAGTGAAACTCCATCTCAAAAAAAAAAAAAAAAAAAGATGCTCTGCCATTTGGGCCCCAAGATCCAGCAAATTCAGTGGTAATCAAAGTGTCTGTGGTAGATGATAAAGTAGCTGTATAAAGCTACCAGTAGGCCCTGATAGAAGAATCACAACACAGACCACCAGGCACATAAGTCCATCTAAAGCAGGATTTCTTAACCTTGGCACTATTGGCATTTTGGTCACCCTTGGCATTGTGAAAGGCTGTCTTTTACATGGTAGGATGTTTAGCAGCATCCCTGACCTCTTCCTACTAGATGCCAATAGCAATGCCCTGAATTGTGACCAACAAAATGTCTCTAAACATTGTCAAGTGTCCCCCGGATAAGAACTACTGCTTCTGAAGAGAGCTATGCCCTCTCTGCAGATGATTGCTCTTCTTTTGAGAAATAGCTCCTTGCTTGGCTTTTGAGGCCCAGCAGAGACTGACCATGTGACCTGACATACTCTCAAGAAGTGAGTGTTCTGATCCACCAAGCCATAAAGCTATATGTGCTGGCAGCATTCCATCATTAAATGGAAGTGACAGTGTGTCAGATATGAACCTTCAAGGGAACATGGGAGGACTATATTTGTCTATCTTCTTTAAGTCAAATGTGACCTTATGACTTTCTTTGACCAAAGAGCAGAAATCATTTCTGTAGAAACATTTATGTGCCAGTATGCAATTCTCCAGCCTGTTCTTCTCGTCACTATGATAACAGAAGCAGAGATAAATATAGATATGCAATGCTGACCCATCAAATGAAGAACAGCTGCCTGGAATCACCCAACTTGCAGCAGATTTTACATGAGAAGAAATAAATCTCTCTTTTTCAAATTTTAAGCCTTTATTTGAAGGTTGGTTGTTACCACTACATAACCAAGTGATCTTGACTACAATGGTTGTAATGGGGTTAGAGCAGGCTACAAAAGCACAAGTAAGCTAAAAGAACAAATGGCTGAGACACCCATGGCACTTACTTCTACTAATCAACTCTTCCTTAATCTATGGCCTTGCAGAGTTCCCTAAGATCAAAGGAAAGAAGGAAAAAAAAAAAAAACTTAGGCCTGGTTTACATATGGTTGCATACAATATGCTGGCATTGACCTTACAGAGAAGTAGCCCTACAGGACAGGAGAAAGGGAACTCCCAGTAGGCAGAACTTCAAACAGTATCTCGTTGTTCACTATACCTAAAGAGACCAAAGATACGGATCTATTGGTTTGGCTAAATGGCCTTTGTAACCAGTATTTGCTCAACAGGCACATGAACAAAATGGTCTTGTCAGCAAGAATAGAAATTATACCCTGGCTCAACACAGACTTCCCCTCACCAATGTTGATCTACAGTTTCACAATATGCCAGGCTGTCTCACACCTCACACATTTTCTTATGCTACACTCCTCTCTGGAATGCCTTTCAACTACCCTCTATCCTAACTACCCTCCCCTTCTTCCAACACTCAGACCAACAGTTGCCTCCACTATGAATCTTTTCCATAGCATTCCACCCTGCATCAATTCAAAGTCCTCTCCTTCCTCTTCACACAGAAGTTCTCAACATAGGGTCCACAGACCCCCAGGGATCTATAATAAAACTCATAAACTTTGATAAGAAGAAAATTGTATCACTCTTTTTACCAATCTCTAACTAACATTTATAATGTCACTAGATTGTGAGTATAGGCAAAACAATAAAACAAACAACCATAATATTTTTGTGATTTGGTCACCAATAGAAATCACAGGTATTAGGCCAGGCGCGGTGGCTCATGCCTGTAATCCTAGCACTTTGGGAAGCCAAGGCGGGTGGATCGCTTGAGGTCAGGAGACCAGCCTGGCCAACATGGTGAAACCCTGCCTCTACTAAAAATACAAAATTAGCCAGGCGTCAGGGCACATGCCTGTAGTCCCAGCTACCTAGGAAGGTGAAGCATGAGAATCACTTGAACCTGGGAGGTGGAGGTTGCAGTAATCCAAGATTGCACCATTGCACTCCAGCGTGGGAAACAGGGCCAGACTCCATCTCAAGAAAAAAAAAGAAATCACAAATTTTCATATCAAATTACATTTGTTTCTTATCACTATGTCATGACACTTTTCTCTGGTCAGAGAGCTTCCATTCTACCCTGGATAAAAATGTTTCCAATCTCATCTGCCCAGATATTTAGCTAAACATTTTTCTGGGTGTTTCCATATGAGATTAACATTTAAATCTATAGACTGAGTAAAGCAGATTGCCTTTCCTAATGTGGGTGTATGTCATTTAATCAGTGGAAAACCTGAATAGACAAAAAGGCTAAGCCTCCCCCAAGTAGAGAGTCAGTTCCTTCTGCCTAAGGACATTGGCTTTCTCCAGCCTTCAAACTCAAACTGAAATATTAGCTCTTCAGAGTCTCAAGCCTGAGTGACTGCTACTATGTTATCTCTGGTTCTCAGGCCTTTGGACTGTGTCTGACTAGAACTATACCATCAGGTCTCCTGAGTCTCCAGCTTGCCAATTACCCTGCAGATCTTGGGACTTGTCAGTCTCCTAAATTGTGTAAGCTAATTCCTATAATAAACCTTATAATAAATCACACACAACCTTATTGGTTCCGTTTCTCTGGAAAACCCTGATGAATATAGTTCCTGACTTGTTCAGAATGACCTAAGGATATATGCAGAATCCATCTCTTATACCTCTCAGAACAGGAATCCAAGTTATAGATGGGAATGCCTGGCCGTGGTATCAGGCATTCCATTACCATGTCTTCTTCAGTAGAACAGGGGCATATAAGTGAGACTGGTGGTTAGGCAGATACCCAACCAGAGAGCAAATGTAAATCTCTCTTCTTAATGACAGAGAGTGACTCTTTCAGGACCTCCTTATCTTGACTTTTGGGAAGGAAAAAACCCTTTCCTTTCCCCTCACGGAGCAGGGAATAGTTTCTTTCCATTAATACTCCCCTTCCAAAGAAGTCCTCTCCCCTTCTCCCTCTTAAGCCTCATAAATTGATGGGGTGGGCAGAATCATAGTCACAACAGCCGACAGTACTCAATATCTTTTGTTCTCAAAAACCTGTGTGCAGGTTGAAGAGCCCTCTTATTGGCTGGGTGCAGTGGCTCATGCCTGTAATCCTAGCACTTTGGGAGGCCAAGGCGGGTGGATCACCTGAGGTCAAAAGTTCAAGACCAGCCTGGCCAACATGGTGAAACCCCATCTCTACTAAAAATACAAAAATTAGCCAGCGTAGTGGCACATGCCTGTAACCCCAGCTACTTGGGAGGCTGAGGCGGAGAATCACTTCAACCCGGGAGGCAGAGGTTGCAGTGAGCCGAGATTGCGCCATTGCACTCCAACCTAGGCAACAACAGCAAAACTCCATCTAAAAAAAAAAGGGGGGGGGGGGGATCGTCTTATTAAACCACAACTTTTCTGGGGCAGGGAGTATGTCTCACTTGTGTTTGCATTTCCGGTTCTTAACAGGACCTAGTACATAGTTAGCACTTAATTCATGTCTATTGAATGAAGAGCTTAACAGCACTACTAGACAGTCAGCAGCAGATACAGTATAGAAGATAAGGAGCAAGTATGTCAAAGATTACTAGTTTCCATCCAATACAGATCCTCACTCCACTCCCACTGATCTAGTTTGTATGCCCAGCTAAAAGCCATTTCTGAACCTTACCTGTAGTTAAGTATAGCCAAATGACTACGTTTCAGTCAACAAGATCAGAGGAAGTATTGCGCAGGAAATTCTAGAGAGGTTTTTTTTAAAAGATGAGAGATACAGCCCTTTTGTCTGTGCCTTTCTTCCTCCTTTCTTCTGCCTAGAACATAAATGCTATGGCTGGAGATCCAGCAACCATTAGGTAATCTTGAAAGTAGAAGACACATGCTAAAGATGGCAAAACAAAAAGAAGCAGCCTGTGCCCTTGACAACTCCATAGAGCTGCCATATAGGCCCTAGATCTCCTATGTCTGAATTTTTTTTTTACCAAATTAACTATTTTAAGCAATGGTTATTTCTTATCTCTGTTTCCGGCAGCCAAACACAATTCCTAACTGATAAAGCAAAAAAGAGACTCCAGCAACAAATTTGTATTCTAAAACACCAACAGCCATCTCAGCTATGCCTCAACTTAATGTTCATAAAGTATAAGATATTTCTACTGAAATGGGGGGGTAGAGTAGAATGCAAGACTGAAAAAAGAGATTCTACTCTTTGAGGGTACAACATATACTTCAGATGGATGGATGTTTAGAGTACTTTAGTACACTAACAAATTTCATACTACAGTACTGTAATTTTTTGCCAACAGTTGGTAGTTATGTTCTAAAAAGGCAATGTGGCTTACAAAACTGTAACTGGAAAGGCCAAATTACATGAAAATAATGGGTTAAGAAAATAGTTTATCAAAAAAAAAAGAAACATTTTAATGGAAGATGTTCAACTAGCTGTTTAAAACTTGTTCAAATAAAAAAAAAAAAAAGTTGGCTGGGCACAATGACTCCGGCCTGTAATCCCAGCACTTTGGGAGGCCAAGGTGGGTGGATCACCTGAGGTCAGGAGTTCGAAACCAGTCTAACACAGTGAAACCCCATCTCTACTAAATACAAAAAATTAGCCAAGCATGGTGGCACATGCCTTTAATCCCAGCTACTTGAGAGGCTAAGGCTGAAGAATCACTTGAACCCGGGAGGTGGAGGTTGCAGTGAGCAGAGACTGCAGCATTGCACTCCAGCCTGGGCAACAAGAGCAAAACTCCATCTGAAAAAATAAAGTAAAATAAAATAGTTGACTCTTCTACAGATTAACCTCCTTCAAGTTTTAAAAAAACACTGCTGTAGCACAACAATAAGAATCAGTTAAGGCTGATTTTCCTGCATATTATACAGACTTTTCTATTTATACTTCATAAATACTTTGAACCAGTTCTTCCTGGCTGCCACTTGAAGTCTTTCATACTTGTAGTTTTTGTTTTTTTTTTTAATTTTTATTGAATAAGAAAAATTTTAAATTTTTAAATTTAAAATTTAATTCAGAAAAATCTTTTCACAAATTCTTTTACCGATTGTCATTTTTTAGACTGTTTTTCTTTTCTTCTTAAAGAAAATGGAAAATAAACTGATCCTCTGTGGCCTACCCAACAGACTTGCATAAAACAGTACATATTCTGGCCAGGTGCAGTGGCTTACACCTGTAATTCACAGCACTTTGGGAGGCCAAGGCAGGCAGATCACTTGAGCCCAGAAGTTTGAGACCAGCCTGAGCAACATAGCAAGACTTCGTCTCTATAAAAAGGACAAAATCAACTGGGCATGGTGGTGCATGCCTGTGGTCCCAGATACTTGGGAGGCTGAGGAGGGAGGATCGCTTGAGCCTGGGAGGTCGAGGCTGCAGTGAACCATGATCACACAACTGCACTCCAGTCTGAGCAACAAAGCAAGAACCTGTCTCAAAAAATAATAAAATAAAGTAAAAGCACATATTGTAATATTATGGAATACAAATACAAAGGTGTACTATCTTTAATAAAAGATCAACTGGCAAAACTGGTGGGAGGAAATTACTATATTATAATAGAAATCTGGCCAGACATGGTGGCTCCAGCCTGTAATCCTGGCACTTTGGGAGGCTGAGAAGGGTGGATCACTTGAGGTCAGGAATTCAAGACCAGCCTGGCCAACATATCCTGTCTCTATTAAAAATACAAAAATGAGGCCAGGCGTGGTGGCTCACGCCTGTAATCCCAGCACTTTGGGAGGCCAAGGCACGCAGATCACGAGGTCAGGAGATTGAGACCATCCTGGCTAACATGGTGAAACCCTGTCTTTAATAAAAATACAAAAAATTAGCCAGGCGTGGTGGTGGTGGGCGCCTGTAGTCTCAGCTACTCAGGAGGCTGAGGCAAGAGAATGGCATGAACCTGGGAGGCAGAGCTTGTAGTGAGCCGAGATCGCACCACTGTACTCCAGCCTGGGCGACAGAGCAAGACTCCGTCTCACCAAAAAAAAAAAAAAATTAGCCAGGCGTAGTAGTAAGCGCCTGTAATCCCAGCTACTCAAGAGGCAGAGATGGGAGAATCATTTGAGTTCAGGAGGTAGAGGCTGCAGTGAGCTGTAATCGCACCACTGCACTCCAGCCTGGGCAAGAGTGAGACCCTGTCTGGCCGGGCGCGGTGGCTCACGCTTGTAATCCCAGCACTTTGGGAGGCCGAGGCGGGCGGATCACGAGGTCAGGAGATCGAGACCACGGTGAAACCTCGTCTCTACTAAAAATACAAAAAGGACCTGTAGTCCAGTACTCAGAGGCTGAGGAAGGAGAATGGGTGAACCAGAGAGAGTTGGACCGGCACGGCCGTGATCCCCACTGCACTCGCCTGGCGACAGGCGAGACTCTTTCAAAAAAAAAAAAAAAAAAAAAAAGAGTGAGACCCTGTCTCCAAAAATAATAATTATTATTAAATATATTAATTAGATTTATATATATAATATATATAAACATATATATAGGCAATTTGAATGGTCCTATTGAGAGAGGCACTATGAGGGTGGAGGCCAGAATACTACAAATGCTGTTCAGCTAACATTTATTATGCACCAAGTACTATAATAAAAATCTTCTGTGTATCTGCTCATTTAATCCGAATAATTCTTCTTAAAAACTTTTAATTTTGAAATTATAGACTCACGGGAAGTTGCAAAAAAAAATTGCCAACAGGTCTCATGTACCCTTTGCCCATTTTCCCTCAATGAGAACACCCTGAATAACTACAGTAAAATGTCGAGACCAGGAAATTGACATTGCTACAGTCTACAAAGTTTATTCAGATCTAACCAGTTTTACAAGCACTCGTGTATATGTGTGTGTATAGCTCTATGCAATTTTATCACGTATGTAGACTCATGTAATTACCACCACAATCAAGATACAGAACTGTTCTGTCACCAAGACACTCTTGTAGTCCCACCCACTCCCCTCTCCTTGATACCTAAACCATGGCAACCACGAATCTGTTCTCCATCTCTTTATTTTTAGTATTTCAAGAATGTTATATAAATGGAATCATGGAATATGCAATTTTGAGATTTTTTTCACTTGAGACCCATTCAAGTTGTTACATTTATTAACAGTCCATTCCTTTTTATTGCTGCATAGCAGTCCATGATATAGATGCACTATAGTCTATTTAACCTGTTGAAGAACATTTAGGTTTCCAGTTTTTGGCTATTAGGAATAAAGACGCTATGAGAATTCACACAGGTTTTTATATGAATGTAAGTTTCAGTTTCTCTGGAACAAATGCCCAAGACTGCAATTGTTGGCTTGTATAACTCTATTTCTAAAGATAAGGACACTGAGATGTAAATAGTGGAGCTGGGATTCTAATCTAGATAGTTGCCTCTAGGCCCTAACTCTTCATAATATTTCTAGCAGCTACAGAAATTGAGAGAAGTAAATGGAATCAAAGAAAGAGTAAGAAGGTAAAGTCAACAGAACCTAGCATTGCTCAGATGAAGGGTAAGTGTTAAAGATAGATAACATCAGGGTTCCAGCTCCAGCAGGTTAAAAAGATGACAAAAGGGAAAACATGAATTCACTTTTAAACATATTATAGTTGAAGGGCATGTAGCTCATCTTCATCTAGCAGGCAATTACATGTATAGAATAGGAACTAAAGTTCAAGGGAAAGCTCTGGATTAGAGACACAGATTGAGAACCATCATATTTGGATGCTAATTAAATAAAAAAAGATCACAGAGTAACAAAGTATAAAATGAGAGAAGATTCAGAACCTTAAGGAACAGAAACACTTAAGTCTTAAGTTTTATATTCATTTCCCCTAGTATTTTCCATAAACAGCAGATACTGTAAAATACTGCAAATTCAAATTAACTTTAGATTTTATAAAAGCCCTTCATGTTTTCTTTTTCTTTCTTTCTTTTTTTTTTTTTTTTTTTTTTGGAGACAGAGTCACACTTTATCACCCAGGCTGGAGTGCAGTGGCACAATCTTGGCTCACTGCAACCTCCACTTCCTAGGTTCAGGCGATTTTCCTGCCTCAGCCACTTGAGTAGCTGGCACTACAGGTGTGCACCACCATGCCCAGCTAACTTTTGTATTTTTAGCAGAGACAGGGTTTCACCATGTTGGCCAGGCTGGTCTCGAAATCCTGACCTCAAGTGATCTGCTCACCTCGGCCTCCCAAGATGCTGGGATTACAGGCGTGAGCCACTGTGCCCAGCCATTATGTTTTCTATTTGAGCCTTACAGTCACCCTATAATGTAGAAAGGACAGTAGTACACTCTCTCCCATCCCCACACCCTTTTTCATTTAAAAAGTATAAACTAATAAAAAAAGAACGAATACACAGATTAAAAAGCCCCAATACAAAAGAATATGGAAAAAGTATAACTTTCAGTCCCTGCTCAGTATCTAACTTGCCTCTCTCATCCATTTTATATATATATATGGAAAGGAATTTATGGAGGTTAATTGGCAAGTCTTAGTAGCTAACAAAAGTCTATATTAAGAATCAAGAGGCCGGGTGCGGTGGCTCACGCTTGTAATCCCAGCACTTTGGGAGGCCAAGGCGGGCGGATCACGAGGTCAGGAGATGGAGACCACGGTGAAACCCCGTCTCTACTAAAAATACAAAAAATTAGCCAGGCGTGGTGGCGGGCACCTGTAGTCCCAGCTACTCGGAGAGGCTGAGGCAGCAGAATGGCGTGAACCCAGGAGGCAGAGCTTGCAGTGAGCCGAGATCGCGCCACTGCACTCCAGCCTGGGCGACAGAGCGAGACTCCGTCTCAAAAAAAAAGAATCAAGGAGACTGTTTTCACAAGATAGTGCCAAAGGTGAAGAAGGAAGCTCCTATCCATCTTAAAGCAGAAGCCAAAGCAAAGGCTTTGAAGGCCAAGAAAGCAGCGCTGAAAGGCTAAAAGTAGTCATAAAATATGGTAAGTGGCATCAACACATACACAAAAAAAGAAGATCCACAAGTCACCCACGTTCCGGTAGCCCAAGGCACTGCAGCCCCAGAGGCAGCCCAAATATCCTTTTAAGATAGCAGGATACAAGGAGAAAGAAGCTTGACCATTATGCCATCATCAAGTTCCTGCTGACCACTGAGTCTACCATGAAGAAGATAGAAGACAACAACATACTTGTGTTCATTGTGGATGTTAAAGCCAACAAGTACCAGGTCAAATAGGCCATAAAGAAGCTCCGTAACATTGATGAGCCAAGATCAAGACCCTGATCAGACTTGATGAAGAGAAGAAGGCTTATGTTTGACTGGCTCCTGATTATGATGCTTTGGAGGTTGTCAACAAAATTGGGATTATCTAAACTGAGTTCGGCTGGCTAATTCTAAGTATATATATTAATATCTTCTCACCAGAAAAAAAAAAGAATCAAGCACTATCAACAGTTAAGTATTCATAATGACAAAGGTGATGGATAAATTTGATTCTAACACTGTTTGAAGTTTCATGTGTTAAAATAGGACAAAATAGATATTCTGTAACCCATGCTTTGCCATTCAATAAATTGATGCCACTTACCATATTTTATGACCACTTTTTTGGCAGTTATATTTCAAACCTAGAAAGTACTATAATTCTATAAACAAGCAAAGTCACACCTCTTAATATATTACATAATTGAGTTTTTACGCTTTTCTCTAAAATTAAAATCTACTCATACTTTTTCTCAGATTTGTCTCCATGGCAGCCAGATACACAAACAGAAAGTCTAGAATTCACAAAGATGAACCATAAGTTTCTAAACTGGACCCAAGTCAAGGTAAACATATTTGCAATGCCAACTTTTAGTATATATTATTCAGTGAATGTTTATGCAAAGATTAATGCATATATTCATTATATAGCATTATCAGAAAAGGACCTTGAATTACTCCAACTTTTATTTTCCAATTTTAGTTTAATTCTAGAACTAGATAGCTTTCAGGGACAGTAAGAGAATAGGATATAAATGTCTATACAAATTAGCACAGGTCTGAATCATGAAAGAAATTAGTTTGATTTATGGAAAGCAGCTAAGTGCCAAGTAAGGACTAATCCAAACCAAAACATTCAGCACAATTTTCATTTCTGGCAACTCTAGCTCCTGGCTAGAAAAACTATCCTAGGCCGGGCGCGGTGGCTCACGCTTGTAATCCCAGCACTTTGGGAGGCCGAGGCGGGCGGATCACGAGGTCAGGAGATCCAGAACATGGTGAAACCCCGTCTCTACTAAAAATACAAAAAATTAGCCGGGCGTGGTGGCGGGCGCCTGTAGTCCCAGCTACTCGGGAGGCTGAGGCAGGAGAATGGCGTGAACCCGGGAGGCAGAGCTTGCAGTGAGCCGAGATTGCACCACTGCACTCCAGCCTGGGCAACAGAGCGAAACTCCGTCTCAAAAAAAAAAAAAAGAAAAACTATCCTAGCTATGACACGCTGGGTGCAATGGCTCACGCCTGTAATCCCAGCACTTTGGGAGGCCGAGGCGGGTGGATCACCTGAGGTCCGGAGTTTGAGACCAGCCTGACCAACTTGGAGAAACCCCGTCTCTACTAAAAAAATACAAAATTAGCTGAGCGTGGTGGCACATGCCTGTAATCCCAGCTACTCCGGAGGCTGGGGCAGGAAAATGGCTTGAACGCGGGAGGTGAGGTTGCTGTGAGCCCAGATCGTGCCATTGCACTCCAGCCAGGGTAACAAGAGTGAAACTCCGTCTCAAAAAAAGAAAAAAAAAGCTATCCTAGCTATGACATGAAATGGTGACAATTTATTGAGCTATAAAAATATTAGTAAATTAGTAGATTTGGCAGCCCTTTCTCTAAAGCTAGAACTACTGTTACTGCTTCATACCACAAGTGCTAGAGCCTTGAATTAGACCAAGGCACTTCCACTCTGAAGTGGAAGCCAGTGAACCAAATAATCAAGGGAATTTGTTTCCAAAATACATCTACCCCCTTCACACTCCTCCCATCCATGAGATTCTGAAGGGAAGTGGAGATGATATAAGTGATATGTATATGCCTTTTTAAAAACTCCTAAATTGTTTTGAGGTATCTATTTCCAACTCCATGAAGAATTCTTAAATTAGGTCCAAACTTTTTCAAAACACTGTTATCTATCACAGGCTTAAGGAGCAGAGCTACAAAGTGACAAGGGCTCAACAGAAGGCTAGGAAGGTAAGGAGCTGTACTCGGAACAGATGTAAGCTGCTTTCAGAGCTTTCTGTGCTGGCTCCCTCCAGAATCCACTACATTTTAGTCAGTGATAAGTGTTCAGTTCAACATCCCAATAAAAGCACATAGTCTACTAGCCAGATAAAAACGTAAAAAGAAGCAATTCCAGAAATCAAAAAAAATAATAATAAGCCACAGACGATGACAGACAAAAAAATCTTCTGTTCTGGCTTTAAAAGAACAATAATTCGGAACAAGGATCTCTAAGGGGGAAAAAAAAAGAACAATACAAAGTACTGTTGTGATAACTAGTTTCAAAACTTCTCCCCATATTTTATGTTTTTCACTATGTAGCATTGGTTTTTCTACAAGACTCAGTCAAGCTGAAAATTTCAATCATTCTAGAACTTAATAAACTACCACAAGATGCCAAAACTGTGTATTGCAAATAATCAAACTTAAATCTGAATCACATGTCAAGACAATTTAAGGGCTGGGCTAAAAAACACACTTTCAAGGTCTATTTTACGGCAAACAAACTCCTTTACAATCACTGTTTCAAATTCCTTATAAACAGCTCCAATACTGAAATGTTTCATAAGAGAGAACTTCTATAACGTATAAATAATCATCTAACCACACTATATGCTAATTTGGACTAGTGTTTCTTTAACTACTTGGTAATTTCCTACTCAATGCTCAACTTACTGCATTCTACAATGACACCTACTGGCCATTCAAAATCAGCCATTAGTTATCTAAGACAGCTCTAGTAGGCTGGTTACATAAGAAGAAACACACACACACACACACACACACACACACACACACACACGCATAAAAGCAAAGATTTAACTGGTACTCAAAACACTACAGAATTCCACCTAAAATAGAACCAGAAATTTTCTTTGTGACTGAGATTGCATTATTCTTGGAAAAGGAGAAAAGACAAAGAACAAAACACCAAACATCAATAAAAATTTTTATCTAAAGCATTGACAAATGTCTCAGTACTGAGAACATCTGGGAACAAACAACTTTAATGATGCACCTCTTTCTCAATTAAAATTTTGAGAAAAAACGAAATTTTGATTTAGGTTCATATATAGGAATATAAATTATCATTAATAGAAAAAAATCACATCTTATAGTTTTTCTGACATGCAGTACTGAAATAAATTTAGGAAAATTGTAGAGTTGCTGATACTACATTAGACCTTATCTCCTAAGCTAAAGGCAATATTTCAAACACTTTACATTTTAGAAATTTATAACACTTCTTTTAAAATCATTTTCCAGTGCTTCTCTGAAAATAGTTTTTCAATGAGCTATAAAATCAACTTTTTATGTCGTTTGCCCTTCCATAACACATACTGAATAGAATTCCTATTTTAATTCTACATTTTATTGTGGAAACAATGAATTATAAAACTTTTTTAAAATAAGATAATTTAGTTAATTGTATCTATAAATATATTTTGCCTCTGTCCGAGAGGTTCAGAGTCCACTTTTTAAACCTAATAAATAATTCATAAGTAGCTTCTCAGACTTGCTTACAGAACAGACTCCTTAAAAGTTGACTTTTTTTCGGCTGGGCGCGGTGGCTCACGCCTGTAATCCCAGCACTTTGGGAGGCCGAGGCGGGCGGATCACCTGAGGTCCGGAGTTCGAGACCAGCCTGACCAACGTGGAGAAACCCCGTCTCTACTAAAAATACAAAATTAGCCCGGCGTGGTGGCGTATGCCTGTAATCCCAGCTACTCCGGGGGCTGAGGCAGGAGAATGGCTTGAACCCGGGAGGCGGAGGTTGCTGTGAGCCGAGATGGCGCCATTGCACTCCAGCCTGGGCAACAAGAGCGAGAAACTCCGTCTCTAAAGGAGGGCGAGGCGGGTTGATCACTTCAGGCTAGGAGTTCGAGACCAGTCTGGCCAACATGGCGAAACATGAAAAATACAACAGACAAACTAACCAACCAACTCAGTGACAACAAAACAGGTCTACCCTGGAGTCATACTCTAATTTTTTCTATTTTCCTCCCTTTCTGATCCTTTATCCCACTTTCTTTTTCTTCCTCTTCCTTCTCCCTCTTCTTTGTCAAATAGAGGATTGAGTTATTATCACTGATCCATATAAAGTCCCTCTCTCATTTATTTTAACTCCCACCCCCCATTTCTATTCCCCGACTTCCCATGTGCAACCTTCCTAATATGTTTGATACGCATCTTTTTGTTTGTATGTATTATTAGAAAATGTTTATTGTTTTTGTGTGCAAAAAAATTAATTAAAAAAAAAAAGTTGACTTTTTTCCCCAAATTCAGACCACCACCTTATTTGCACAGTGCCTAACTTCCACAATATCCTGGGGGGAGGAAGGGATCTACCAACTAATTTTCTAGTCATTTTCCAACTTAAACTTAGCTCCCACTGTAAATTTTTAAAGGATCCCCACTTTCCTGAAGATTTTTTTAAAATGTTGTCAGCCTTGACCCTCAAATAAATTCACGAACTACAAAACATGAACCTGGCCACATTCATCGCAAACTAGTATCTGTCAAGTCCAGTGCATATTTGGGATAAGCTCTTCGTGACTACTCTATCCTCCATGCTACCACCCTTCGCCTACAGAACCTGCCAATGTAAATGGCACTCAAGCCAACGAAAAAAGTGTTCTAACACATTAATAGGTTGCAGGAGGGATCTCTCCCAGGAGGGACAACCTAGTTGTTTGGGTAAATAACAGCCAAAGATTACATAATGTACAGCAATAATGAGTTTTCAGGATCTGATCGCCAGTAAATATTTTTCTTCTCCGCTCCCCCTCACCACCCCCAGGAAATGGCCCTAAGAAGCAATCACTGGGATTTCTCTTAACTGTCTTCAATGCCGTGTCCTTTTCTCGCCTGGGGCTTCGTGCAAGGAATCCCTTCAGACCTCACTACACCGCCTTGCTCCCGCCTCTCCTCCCTCTCTGCTGGCGCCACCGCAGACCCCACGCCCTAGGTGGGCCCCCACGTCACCCCACAGGGCTCAGCTTCCACCCGCCTCGGCTGCTGCCTTCTCCTCCTCACGACCCTCCCAAGATGCTACCTGGTTTACGAGAGGTTCCGGGACCACCAACACACCGGCTACCGCCTTTCCAGACCACCCTCGCCAGCTCCCCTCTGTAGTTTCCGCGGCCGAAGGAGAAGAAAAACCCTCTTCATCTAGCACTTTGCGTCCCCCAAAGACAGCACCGCCGCCTACCTGTCACCCTGCTGTCTCCGGCTTCCTACCGCCACCGCCTCCCGCAGCAGCCTGCCATCCGCAGCGCAACAACCAACCCTCTCATTGGGTGAGAACACGCGCTCAACAACAGCCTCCCTTATTGGCTGCAGTATGTCCGCGGCCCTGCCCTCTGTGCGGTGTCTAAGGATTCCGTCCCCAAGCAAGGAAAACTGTTCTCTTCCCCGCCCTTCTCTCTTCTACATTATCTGTTACCTCAGTCAGATTGAGGATGCACATATATGGGGAAAATAATCGACTTCCAGCCTCTCTCATGTAATCTCTACCTGATTCAGGAATCTCTAACCCAGTACCGGAACGTTAAGCGGCTTCTCCGCTTTCCTGCCGTGAGAAACTCGAGGTGACAACCTCCGTTTCCGGTTGGCTCCGGTTGCAGAGTTGAGTGTCCTGAGAGGTCAGATTGCTGTCAGGTAAATTAGGGAGTTGGTGGGAGGCCCGTTGATTAGGATTAAGACCTAGACTCTATTCTGGGGAGTGCAGAAAAGGAGAGACTAAATGGAGAAGGATGGAAGGCTGGGAGGGAGATCAAAGAACTAGCAGGCGAGAATTAATGAAGTCCTAGTTTAGGGTTGGGGTAGGGAGGGGTGGTTGGAGGATTCAGTGAGCATTACTGTAGTTGTTAAATCCAGGTGCTTTTTCCCGCTTCTGCCACACGCAAAATTGTCTTTGTTTGCCTTTGGATCGCAAAGGCAGAAGAACAGCATCACTAAAAGTAGTAACAGTTCATTTGTTTTTTATTTCCTAATATTCATATAATCACAGTTTTTTAATATGAGGAAGTTAAGATATATACTTGATAGGCTTCGGTAAACTAAAATTGCGTGTAGTGGAAGTAGCATTATCTTCTTATTTCTTTCTTAGGGAAAGGATACCAGCACATTTTCTTACAGCCAGCTTCCTTTAGTGGAGGTTGATCTTCATCACACTTTTAGATTCACTTCAGACACAGATAGCTTTAAATTTTTTTTTTTTTTTTTGAGACAGAGTCTCGCCTGTCGCCCAGGCTGAAGTGCAGTGGCGCGATCTCGCCTCACTGCAGGCTCCGTCCCCCGGGGTTCACGCCATTCTCCTGCCTCAGCCTCCCGCGTAGCTGGGACTACAGGCGCCCGCCACCACGCCCGGCTAATTTTTTGTATTTTTAGTAGAGACGGGGTTTCACCGTGTTAGTCAGGATGGTCTCGATCTCCTGACCTCGTGATCCACCCGCCTCGGCCTCCCAAAGTGCTGGGATTACAGGCGTGAGCCACCGCGCCTGGCCTAAAATTTTTGGTTACATGTTTTTTCTTTATTTAACTGATTTCCTTACTGTTATTATTTGAGCTGCTCTGAAACGGAAATAACCACCATTTTTCAGTCCTCAGCACAATTTAAGTCCGTTTTTCTATTTTTATTTTTTATTGTCAAGTATACATACAGAAGGGTGTATAAAACGTGCATTTAAAAAAATTATAACTAACAGAAGCAGACACTCCTGTAACCACCTCTTAGATTAGAAAATAAAACATTGCCAATAACTTAGAACATGCAATCTTAACAGGGGTGATTTTACATTTCAAGGGGTTGAAAATTGGTGGGGCTGGGGTCGGAATCTTAGTTACTACAATGATTTGTGTCCCTCCAAAGGGCCACAGTATATAAACAGATACACAGTATATATGTAGTGTTAAATTTTCATGGGGGGGGGGGGCATGATTAGGAATAAAATGTCCAGAAAGGTTCCTTACAGGGACAATAGTTAAAAATTGGTCGAAAGACACTGCCTTAGAATCTCCCTGTATGTTTCTGTGATTCCATCTCCTCCACCAGGAGGTAACCATTATCCTGACTTGTGCTAAGCACTCACTTGTTTTACTTTAATTTTTCCATCTATGATGAATTCCTAAAAAATGAATTGTTAGGCGTTTCAATCTATATAAATGGGTTCAGAGTGCATGTGTATTTTTTCTGACTCACCCCTTGCTCATTATATTTGTGGAGCTTCAATCATACTTTTGCATGTAGTTTTTTGTTGTATAATATTCTACAGTGTGACTATACCATAATCCCTTCTATTGTTATTGGACATTTGGGTTGTTTACAGTTGGGAGATAGAATAAACAATGTGGCTATAAAGATTCCTTTAAAAACATATTTCTTAGGCTGGGCACAGTGGCTCACGCCTGTAAGCCCAACACTTTGGGTGGCCAAGGCAGGCGGATAATGAGGTCTGGAGATCGAGACCATTCTGACCAACATGGTGAAACCCAGTCTCTACTAAAAGTACAAAAAATTAGCCGGGTGTGGTGGTGCACGCCTGTAATCCCAGCTACTCAGGAGGCTAAGGCAGGAGAATCACTAGAACCTGGGAGGCGGAAGTTGCAGTGAGCCCACAGCACTCCAGCCTGGCGACAGAGTGAGACTCCATCTCAAAAAAAAAAAAAATTTCTTTTTTTTTTTGTTTTTTTTTGTTTTTTTTAGAGACAAGAGTCTTGATGTCTCTAAGAAAATATTTTAAATATATTTTTTATATTCCATAAATATAAACCTTTGATCTGTGATTATGTTTATAAGATTTACAGTTGATAAAGTAGATTCATATATCCAAATTGTTCCAAAGACACTTTATTTTATTTATACATTTTTTGAGACAGAGTCTCACTCTGTTGCCCAGGCTGGAGTGCAGTGGCATGATATCGGCTCAGTGCAGCCTTCACCTCCCAGCTTCAAGTGATTCTCCTGTCTCACCCTCCCTAATAGCTACAGGCATGCACTACCATGCCCAGCTAATTTTTTTACTTTTAGTTGAGACGGGGTTTTGCCATGTTGGTTAGGCTTTTTTTGAACTCCTGACCTCAGGTGTTCCACCTGCCTCAGCCTCCCAAAGTGTTGGGATTACAGGCGTGAGCCACCGCGCCTGGCCTCCAAAGACACTTCAATATTTTCTAATAACGATTTGATCATCTGTTTTGAGATTAAGTTAATTAAAATTAAATTAAAATTCCCAGTTCCCAACTGCACCAGCCACATTTCAAGTGCTAGTGGCTACCATATTGGACAGTGTCTATCTAGAATATAGGTACTAGGAGTAGAATTGATGGCCATAAGGTATTCATATGTTCAGCTTTTCTTTTCTTTTTTTTTTTTTTTTTTTGAGATAGAGTCTCACTCTGTCACCCAGGCTGAAGTGCGATGGCACAAAGTGCGATGGCACAGTCTCGGCTCACTGCAACCTCCACCTCCTGGGTTCAAGTGATTCTCCTGCCTCAGCCTCCTGAGTAGCTGGGACTACAGGTGTGTGCCACCACACCTGGCTAATTTTTGTATTTTTAGTAGAGACAGGGTTTCCCCATGTTGGCCAGGCTGATCTCAACTCCTGGCCTCAAGTGATCCGCCTGCCTCGGCCTCCCAAAGTGCTGGAATTACAGGCGTGTGCCACTGCACCCGGCCATGTTCAGCCTTTCTAGGTCATGCCAGTTTTTCAGAATGGTTGTGCTTAGTTACATTCTCACCACCTAAGTATGAAAGTAGAAGGCACATCACAATGTAATTTCCTCAGCTCTCACGATCTTGCAAGGTAGGTTTTATCCTCATGTTATATGAAGAAACTGAAGTTCAGGGAAATTAAGTGATTTGCCTTGGATTTTACTTTTACTAGTGCAAAGTAGGAGAATTTCAAGCTCTTTACATGATCACGATATCATCGTTTGATTTATGGCTATTTGGAAATAGAAATAAGTTTAAAAAGAAAAATGGGCCTGGTGCCATGGCTCACGCCTGTAGTCCCAATATTTTAGGAAGCCAAGGAGGGAGGAATGCTTGAGGCCAGGAGTTCAACAGCAGCCTGGGCAACATAGGAAGATCCTGTCTGTAAAAAAAAGAAAAAGAAAAAGGAAAATGAAAGGTTTCCTGGGGAAAGTGTTTTCAACTTTCTGCTCTTTTTGAAAAGTCATTTAAATGTTATATTTAGCCAGGCGCGGTGGCTCATGCCTGTAAGCCCAGCACTTTGGGAGGCCCAGGTGGGCGGAACACAAGGTCAGGAGATCGAGACCATCCTGGCTAACATAGTGAAACCCCATCTCTACTAAAAAATACAAAAAATTAGCCAGGCGTGGTGG
>NW_026652276.1:41095312-41108152 GCF_009828535.3 Hylobates moloch | reverse complement strand
GATCTTGGCTTACTGCAACCTCTGCCTCCTGGGTTAAAGCAATTCTCCTGCCTCAGCCTCCTGAGTAGCTGGGATTACAGACATGCACCACCATGCCCAGCTAATTTTTTTTTTTTTTTTGAAATGGAGTCTCACTCTGTCACACAGGCTGCAGTGCAGTGGCACGGTCTCCGCTCACTTCAAGCTCCGCCTCCTGGGTTCACGCCATTCTCCTGCCTCAGCCTCCCGAGTAGCTGGGACTGCAGGCGCCTACCACTATGCCCAGCTAATTTTTTGTATTTTTTAGTAGAGACGGGGTTTCACCGTGTTAGCCAAGATGGTCTCGATATCCTGACCTCATGATCCGCCCACCTCAGCCTCCCAAAGTGCTGGGATTACAGGCATGAGCCACCGTGCCAGGCCTAATTTTTGTATTTTTTTAGTAGAGATGGGGTTTCACCAGGTTGGCCAGGCTGGTCTTGAACTCCTGACCTCAAGGATCCACTCGCCTCAGCCCCCACAAAGTGCTAGGATTACAGGTGTGAGCCATTAGGCCTGGTGTTGTTTGTTTGTTTGTTTGTTTTGGGAGACGGAGTCTCCGTCGCCCAGGATGGAGTGCAGTGATGCTGTTTTGGCTCATTGCAGCCTCTACCTCCTGGGCTGAAATCATCCTCCCACCTCAGCCTCCCGAGTAGCTGGGACTACAGGTGCATGCCACCATGCCCAGCTAATTTTTGTATTTTTTGTTGAGACAAGGTTTTCCTGTGTTGCCCAGGCTGGTCTCAAAATCCTGAGCTCAGGTGATTTGACCACCTCAGCCTCTCAGAGTGCTGGAATTACAGATCTGAGCTACAGCACCCTGCTTGAATTATTTTAATTTTTGATGCTATTGTAAATAGTATTTTAAAATCTCAACTTCCAGTTGTTCATTGCTAATACTTGTAAACAGTTGACTTTTATATGTTGATTTTATATCTCGTTACCTTGCTAAATTCACTTTTTAGTTCAAGTAGATTTTTTTTTACAGATTTCTTAGAATGTTCTTCATAAACAATCATTCTGTCTACAAATACATTGTTACTTCTTCCTTTTCAATCTGTAAACTTTTTATTTCTTTTTCTTGCATTTTTATACTGGCTAACACCACTACTATAATGTTGAATGAAAGTGGTAGATGTCCTTGCCTTATTCCCAACTGGGAAAAAACATTCGGTGGGTCACCACTTAGTATGATGTTTCTTATAGTGATCTCCTAGGTGCCTTTTATCAAGATGAGGTATTTCTCTCTATTTCTAGATTACTAAGTGTTTCATTGTTTATTATTATTATTATTTTGTTTGTTTGTTTGAGACAGAGTTTTGCTCTTGTTGCCCAGGCTGGAGTGCAATGGTGAGATCTTGGCTCACCGCAACCTCCGCCTACCGGGTTCAAGCGATTCTCCTGCCTCTGCCTTCCGAGTAGCTGGGATTACAGGCATGCGCCACCACACCTGGCTAGTTTTGTTTTTTTAGTAGAGACTAAAACGTTGGCCAGGCTGGTCTCAAGCTCCCAACCTCAGGTGATCCACACGCCTCGACCTCCCAAAGTGCTGGGATTACAGGCTTGAGCCACCACACCTGGCGCAAATATTCTTAACAAAATTTTAGAAAATTGAATCCAGCAGCATATAAAAATGGTAATACATCATAATGAAGTAGGGTTCACTCCAGGAATGCAAGATTGGCTTATATTTGAAAATTAATAGAAGTAATTCGCCATATTAACAGAATAAAAAGGAAAAACTATGAACATCTCAATAGATGGATCACTGGAGGCTGGAAGTTTGAGACCAGCCTGGCCAACATGGCGAAACCCTGTCTCTACTAAAATTACAAAAATTGGCCAGGTGCGGTGGCTCATGCCTGTAATCCCAGCACTTTGGGAGGCCAAGGCGGGCGGATCACGAGGTCAGGAGTTCGAGACCAGCCTGGCCAATGCAGTGAAACCCCGTCTCTACTTAAAAAAAAAAAATACGGCCACGTGGGGTGGCTCATGCCTGTAATCCTAGCACTTTGGGAGGCCGAGCTGGGTGAATCACAAGGTCAGGAGTTCGAGACCAGTCTGGCCAACATGGTGAAACCCCGTCTCTACTAAAAATACAAAAAATTAGCTGGATGTGGTGGTGTGCGCCTGTAATCCCAGCTACTGGGGAGGCTGAGGCAGGATAATCCCGTGAACCCAGGAGGTGAAGGTTTCAGTTAGCCAAGATCGCGCCATTGCACTCCAGCCCAGGCAACAGTGCAGGGCAACAGTGCAAGACTCCGTCTAAAAAAAAAAAAAAAAAAAAATACAAAAATTAGTCAGATGTGGTGGCGGGCACCTATAATCCCAGCTACTCAGGAAGCTGAGGCAGAGAATTGCTTGAACCTGGGAGGCGGAAGTTGCAGTGAGCTGAGATCGCGCCACTGCACTCCAGCCTGGGCGACAGAGTGAGACTGTCATAAATAAACAAACAAACAAAAATTAGCAGGGCATGGTAGTGCGTGCCTGTAATCCCAGCTACTCGGGAGGCTGAGGTGAGAGAATCACTTGAATCCAGGAGGTGGAGGTTGCAGTGAGCAGAGATTGTGCCACTGCTCTCCAGCCTCAGTGATAGAGCAAGACTCCATTCCCCTCCCCCCAAAAAAAGAATATTTGCATCTGTGTTCACGAGGGATATTATTCTGTAGCTGCTTTTCTTCTAACATCTTTGTCTGGTTTTGGTATCTCAATTAGGTTTAATTAGCTCTCGTATTTCCTAAGTCATATTTCTAGAGTTAAATAGTTTTTGTTTTTCATAACATGATTTTTTCACTGGCTTGGCCTTATCAGAGCAGGATATCTGTCTTCCAAAATTCAGGCTGCTATGGTAGGGAGAAGCGGAGATCCTTTTGAATAGTAACAATAATCTCAAGTGTTACATACTCCATACTCCTCTGCCAAAATATATCATGCATGATCCTGTTTAGTCTTTAAGACATTATAAAGTAGATAATAATCATCATTGAATAGAACAGGAAGCAGACCATGACAGGATAAGTATCTTGCCTAGCCTACAAGATTGTGAATCTAATATAAGTGGCATACCAAAGATTAATACCAAGTCTCTAACTTCATCTTTCCATGATGTTTTAATGACTAGTGTGGGCAGAGTCCATCTGACCTGTGACAGATAAGCTGAAGTGAGTCTTGCATTTGAGGGTTCTGTAAAATCCTGAGGCATATGACTATTAAATGTGAAACCATCAAGTGTTTATTCTTCTATTTTATATGTGAAACTTGGGCATATACTTAATTATCTTGTGCCACAGAAAGATACCTATTGCAATTCACTTAAATGATCTTCGGTAGGGTAGCATTTGAGTCAATTAGGAAGATGAAAATTAAATGTCTTCAATGTATATACACACAAGTTGTGTATGATTATAATTTTTTCTTCTTTTTTTTTTTTCTAGCAATGAAGCTTGGAGATACATGGGTGGCTTTGCAAAGAGTGTTTCCTTTTTTGATGTACTGTTTAAAGGATTCAAATGGGGATTTGCTGCATTTGTGGTAGCTGTAGGAGCTGAGTATTACCTGGAGTCCCTGAATAAAGAAAAGAAGCATCACTGAAGATAATACCTGGAAGTATCATAGTGGTTTCTTAACTCTCCAAAATAAGATTTCTTCACTGTAGCCTACTCGTCTGGTTTGTCCCTTACAGAATATTAGTAAGATTTAATAAAGTAAAATAAAATATATATATATATATGCTGATCTGTTTTTGTCATTCTTTAAAAACAAACAAAAAAAAGTGTTTCAAGCCATATCAGATTTGGTTTAGAATACATACGGGGTTGGAGAACAGTAGTGCGTTCTGCATATAGCAGGCAGGCATCATATATTTGACTGAGCAAATGGGCACATTCTAAGAAGTTTTTCTTGAACTTTTTTTTTTTTTTTAACTAATCCTGACCTAGCTGGCACTAACAAGTGTTTAAATGGGAGTTGGCCTTGCTGTTTTTTTTGAGACGGAGTCTGGCTCTGTCGCCCAGGCTGGAGTACATGGTGCAGTCTCGACTCACTGCAAGCTCCGCCTCCCGGGTTCACACCATTCTCCTGCCTCAGCCTCCCAAATAGCTGGGACTACAGGCACCCGCCACCACACCCAGCTTATTTTGTTTTGATCTCCTGACCTCGTGATCCACCCGCCTCAGCCTCCCAAAGTGCTGGGATTACAGGCGTGAGCCACCGTGCCCGGCTGGCCTTGCTGCTTTTACCATCCTCTTCAGATGGTTTAGAGGAACCCAGATTCTACTGTAAATACTCACTGCCCTTTTCTGGTTGACATATCCATGTATCATGTTCATTTTTCTTAATTGTGGTATTTTGTGGTATTTTCTACTCTTGCTTAGTCCTCTTAGTCCTTAGTCCTCATTGTTCCTATGTCATGAAAAATCCTTACATTTTTTTCTTCTTTTTTTGTTTTTTGAGATAGGGTTTTGCTCTGTCACCCAGACTGGAGTGCAGTGGGAGAGTGATATTGGCTCACTGCAGCCTCAGCCTCCCTGGGCTCAAGGGATCCTTCCACCACACCAGGCTATCTTTTTGTATTTTTAGTAGAGATGGGGTTTCGCCTTGTTGCCCAAGCTGGTTTCAAACTCCTGGGCTCAAATGATCTACTTGCCTCAGCCTCCCAAAGTGCTGGGATTACAGGCATGACCCACCGCGCCTGACCTTTTTCTGTATTTCTAACAATAAACTAGACATTCTCCCAACATAATTGACTTTTTAAAATTTAATTATATCCCTAATTAAAGATTTGGTCAGGTGCAGTGGCTCATGCCTGTAATCCCAACACTTTGGGAGGCCGAGGTGGGCAGATCACTTGAGCTCAGGAGTTGGAGACCAGCCTGGCCAACATGGTGAAACCCCAACTCTACTAAAAAAACAAAAATTAGCCAGACATGGTGGCGGGCACCTGTAATCCCAAATACTTGGGAGGCTGAGGCAGGAGAATCACTTGATCCCAGTAGGCAGAGGTTCCAGTGAGCCAAGATCACGCTACTGCACTCCAGCCTGGGTGACAGAGCAAGACTCTGTCTCCAAAAAAACAAAAAAATAGATGTAACACTCACTGAGGAGGGGTGATGATTTTGTTTAAATAATGAAACATAGAAAATCCCAAGGTGAATTTTTTTCTTTTTTTTTTTTTTTTTTTTTTGGTTTGAGAATGAGTCTTCCTCCCAGCCTAAAGGGATGGGCAGTGGCACAATCTCAGCTCACTGCAATCTCTAACTCCTTGGTTCAAGCGATTCTCCTGCCTCAGCCTGCCAAGTAGCTGGGATTTCAGGCGCCCACCAGCAAATTTTTGTATTTTTAGTAGAAACAGGTTTTGTCATGTTGGCCAGGCTAGTCTTGAACTCCTGACCTCATGTAATCCACCTGCCTTGGCCTCCCAAAGTGCTGGGATTACAGGTGTGAGCCACCACACCCAAGGTGAATTTTTCTTCATAAATTTCTTGTTTTTACTACAGGCGAGTGCCACCACAGCCAGCTAATTTTTTGCATTTTTGGTAGAGACTGGATTTTGCCATGTTGCCCAGGCTGTCTCAAACTCCTGAGTTCAAGGGATCCACCTGTCTCAGCCTCTCAAAGTGCTGGGATTACAGGTGTGAGCCACTACGCCCCGCCTGTCTTGTTTTTGTTTTTGGAATTTATAGTCTCTATCTTCCGGCGGGATACCAGAAGCAAAAGGAAAGAGTTTTAAATGGAAAAAGATCAATGGGACAAATAGAAATAGCAAGATGATAGATTTAACTTAACCATATTGATAATTATATTAAATGTAAATTGCCTAAAGTTTAAACTCTGAAATATTTCTTTTTTTTTTTTTTTGAGACGGACTCTTGCTCTGTTGCCCTAGGCTGGAGTGCAGTGGTGAGATCTCAGCTCACTGCAACCTCCACCTCCCGAGTTCAAGCGATTCTTCTGTTTCAGCCTCCCGAGTAGCTGTGATTACAGGCACTCACCACCTGCCCAGCTAATTTTTGTATTTTTAGTAGAGACGGGGTTTCACCATGTTGGCCAGGCTGGTCTCAAACACCTGACCTCAGATGATCCACCCACCTTGGCCTCCCAAAGTGCTGGATTACAGGCGTGAGCCACCGCACCCAGCCCAGTCTAAAACATTTCAATTAAAAGAGATGGCGGGGCACAGTGGCTCAGGCCTGTAATCCCAGCGCTTTTGGAGGCCCAGGTGGGCAGATCACTTGAGCTCAGGAGTTCAAAACCAGACCGGACAACATGGCAAAAACCCGTCTCTACAAACAATACAAAAATTATACGGGTGTGGTGGTGCACGCCTGTGGTCCCAGCTACTCCAGAGGCTCAGGTGGGAGGATGGCATGAGCCCAGGAGGCAGAGGTTGCAGTGATCCAAGATAATGCCACTGCACTACAGCCTGGGAGATAGCCTAACCCTGTCTCATAAATGAATGAATGAATGACAGAAATAATCAACTTTGGCAAAAAACAAGACCCAACTATAAACTGCCCATATGAAAACCCCAGTGAAAAGAATGTTGAAATATATTAATATCAAAGTAGATTTTAGAATGAAGAACATTAGTTGTGAGAGAGACATTTCATAATAATGAAGGGGTCAGTTCATTAAGAGGATCTAAGAAATCTTAAGTGTTTATGCACAGAGCTTCAAAATATGTAAAGCAAAAACAAAGAACTTAGAGACCAAACACAATTATGATATGTTTGGAGATTTCAACACTTCTTTCTCAGTAATTGATAGAAAATTAAAAATAGGCAAGGTGTGGTGGCCCACATCTGTAATCCCAGCACTTTGGGAGGCCGAGGTGGGAGGACCACTTGAGCTCAGGAATTCAAGACCAGCCCAGGCAACAGGACAAGACTCTGTCTCTAAAAAACAAAAAAGTTAAAAAAATTAGCCAGGCGTGATGGCGTGCACCTGTAGTCCCAGCTACTCAGGAAGCTGAGGCAGGAGAATTGCTTGGGCCCAGGAGGTCGAGGCTAGAGTGACCTGTGATCATGCCACTGCACTCCATCCAACCTGGGCAACAGAGTGAGGGCCTGTCTCAAAAGCAATAATTTAAAAAAAATTAAAAATTATGAATCACTCACTTTCTAACAAAACCCAGGGAATGTACAAGACTATCTCTTGGGGTAAAAGGAGAAAGTATTTAAACCTCTGTTTTTATTTTCTTTTTTTTTTTTTTTTTTTTTTTTTTTTGAGGCGGAGTCTTGCTCTGCCGCCCAGGCTGGAGTGCAGTGGCGCGATCTCGGCTCACTGCAAGCTCCGCCTCCCGGGTTCACGCCATTCTCCTGCCTCAGCCTCTCCGAGTAGCTGGGACTACAGGCGCCTGCCACCACGCCCGGCTGATTTTTTTTTATATTTTTAGTAGAGACAGGGTTTCACCGTGGTCTCGATCTCCTGACCTCGTGATCCGCCCGCCTCGGCCTCCCAAAGTGCTGGGATTACAAGCGTGAGCCACCGCGCCCGGCCTCTGTTTTTATTTTCATGTTTAATGAAAATGAATTGGTGGCCAGGCATGGTGGCTCACGCCTGTAATCCCAGCACTTTGGGAAGCTGAGGCAGGCAGATCATGAGGTCAGGAGATCAAGACCATCCTGGGCAACATGATGAAACCCTGTCTCTACTAAAAATAAAAATTAAAAAAAAATTAGCTGGGTGTGGTGGTTCGCACCTGTAGTCCCAGATACTTAGGAGACTGAGCCAGGAGAATCGCTTGAACCCAGGAGATGCAGGTTGCAGGGAGCCAAGATTGCACCACTGCACTCCAGCCTGGTGATAAAGTGAGCCTCTGGCTCAAAAAAAAAAAAAAAAAAAGAAAGAAAAAAGAAAATGAATTAAATGTTCTTAATGTTTAATAGATTCACAGTGAAGTTTGCTCTCACATGGCGAATACCAAAGCAGTCACACAGAGTTAGTGGTAAGTTATCCTGAAGTGAAAGTAAGAGTTCTACCCTCCAAAGGAGAGAACAAAAGGAGTTTTCAGCAGACTGCTATAGACTGTACTTTATATGTCCTCAGTTTTGGAATTTATTATCTACTAATTATTATTTTCTTGTTTTTCATTTTTGGTGGTTCTTTCTTGGGGTTTTTTTGTTTTGTTTTTGAGATGGAGTCTTGCTCTGTCACCCAGGCTGGAGGGCAGTGGCGTGATCTTGGCTCACTGCAACCTCTGCCTCCCAGGTTCAAGAGATTCTCCTGCCTCAGCCTCCCGAGTAGCTGGGATTACAGGCACAAGCCACCATGCCCAGCTAATTTTTTGTATTTTTAGTAGAGATGGGGTTTCACCATGTTGGCCAGGCTGGTCTCGAACTCCTGGCCTCAAATGTTCCACCCGCCTCAGCTTCCCAAAGTTCTGGGATTACAGGCGTGAGCCACCGCCCCCCACTTTTTTGTGGGTTTTTTTGAGACGGGATCTCACTGTGTTACCCAGGCTGGGTGCAGTGGTGCAAGCACAGCCCACTGCAGCCTGGACCTCCTGGGATCAAGTGATCCTCTTGCAGCCTCGTAAGTAGCTGGGACTGCAGGCACATACCACCACACCCGGCTAATTTTTTATTTTTGTAGAGACAGGGAGCTCACCATGTTGCCCAAGCTGGTCTCAAATTCCTGGGCTAAAGGAATCCTCTCACCTTGACCTCCCACAGTACTGAGATTAGAGGTGTGAACCACTGCACCCAGCCTTGTCTACTAGTTTTTTTGTTTGTTTGTTTGTTTTCTGAGACGGAGTCTCGCTCTGTCTCCCATGCTGGAGTGCAGTGGTGCGATCTCGGCTCACTGCAAGCTCCGCCTCCCAGATTCACACCATTCTCCTGCCTCAGCCTCCCGAGTAGCAGGGACTACAGGCGCCCACCACCACGCCCCGCTAATTTTTTGTATTTTTAGTGGAGGCAGGGTTTCACCGTGTTAGCCAGGATGGTCTGATCTCCCAACCTTGTGATCTGCCCGCCTCGGCCTCCCAAAGTGCTGGGATTACAGGCGTGAGCCACCGCGACCGGCCTCTACTAGTTTTAACTAAACCTTCGTGAAGTAGATAAGTGGCTTAAAAAGATTTTTTTTTACAAAGAAACTGCTGATTGAAGCTAATACTAATAACCCAACAACAAGCAAACAAGAATAAAATAGAAGAGCTATGAACTCTGTCAGCAACATTATCAGTAAATAGGATGATCTACTCACGAGAAGAGTCAACCAAAAAAAAAAAGAAGATTGAAATAAGGACCTGAAGCCCAGGCATAGTGGCTCATGCCTGTAATCCTAGCACTTTGGGAGGCCGAGGCGGGCGAATTGCCTCAGCTCAGGAGTTCGAGACCAGCCTGGGCAACACGGTGAAACCCCGTTTCTACTAAAATACAAAACAAATCAGCCGGGCGTGGCGGCGTGCACCTGTAGTCCCAGCTACTCGGGAGGCTGACGCAGAAGAATTGCTTGAATCCGGGAGGCAGAGGTTGCAGTGAGCCAAGATCGCACCACTGCACTCCAACCTGGATGACAGAGCGAGACTCCGTCTCTAAAAAATAAAAATAAATAAATAAAAAAAAAGGACCTGAACCCACTATTAGAACAATGAACCTTGTCCTAACAGTGTACTGATCTGTTAACTAATGATAGTGTGTAGTCATCACGATTAGTAAGACATTTAAAAATGTTTAATCTTTGTCTTACCTTTCGTTTCTATATTTGTGTACTTTTGTGTATTTTCTTTTTTGTTGTTGTTTTTTGAGTCAGAGTCTTGCTCTGTTGCCCAGGCTGGAGTGCAATGGTGCGATCTCCGCTCACTGCAACCTCTGCCTCTCGTGTTCAAGCGATTCTCCTGCCTCAGCCTCCCAAGTAGCTGGGATTACAGGCATGTACCATCATGCCTGGCTAATTTTTTGTATTTTTTTTTAGTAGAGATGGGGTCTTACTATGTTGCCCAGGCTGGTCTCAAACTCCTGACCTCAAGCAATCCTCCTGCCTCGGCCTCCCAAAGTGCTGGGATTATGGGCATGAGCCACCGTGCCCAGCCTATTTGTGTATTTTCAATGTACATATATGATAACATTTACATATAACAAAATGTTACATCACAGGTTGGGATTTACTGTAATTTTTACTCACAATATTCAGTTATTTAAAAATAGCAGCTGGGGCCAGCCACAGTGGCTCACATCTGTAATCCCAGCACTTTGGGAGGCCAAAGAGGGTGGATCACCTGAGGTCAGGAGTTCAATACCAGCCTGGCCAACGTGGTAAAACCCCATCTCTACTAAAAATACAAAAATCAGCTGGGTGTGGTGGCACGTGGCTTTAGTCCCGCTACTTGGGAGGCTGAGGCAGAAGAATCACTTGAACATGGGAGGCGGAGGTTGCAGTCAGCTGAGATCCCGCCGCTGCAGTGAGCTGAGATCCCGCCACTGCACTCCAGCCTAGGCGACAGAGCCAGACTCCGTCTCAAAAAAAAAAAAAAATAGCCAGCCATGGGGGCTCACAGCTATCATCTTACCACTTTGGGAGGCTGAGGTGGAAGGATTGCTTGAGCCCAGGAGACTAGCCTGGGCAACGAAGTGAGACCCCATCTCCACAGACATTTTTAAAAATCAGACGGGCAGCCGGGCGTGGTGGCTCACACTTGTAATCCCAGCACTTTGGGAGGCCAAGGTGGGCGGCTCACGAGGTCAGGAGATCGAGACCATCCTGGCTAACACGGTGAAACCCCGTCTCTACTAAAAATACAAAAAATTAGCCGGGCGTGTTGGCGGGCGCCTGTAGTCCCAGCTACTCAGAGAGGCTGAGGCAGGAGAATGGCGTGAACCCGGGAGGCGGAGCTTGCAGTGAGCCGAGATTGCGCCACTGCACTCCAGCCTGGGCGACAGAGCGAGACTCCATCTCAAAAAAATAATAATAAAAATAAATAAATAAATAAATAAATAAATAAATAAATAAATATCAATCAGACGGGCATGGTGGTGTGAACCTGTAGTCCCAGCTACTCAGGAGGCTGAGGCAGGAAGATCACTTGAGCCTGGAGGGAAGGTTACATGGGTGACAGTGAGATTCTGTCTCTAAATTTAAAAATTTTTAAATAGCATTTGAGGCCTTCATCAGATTTTGAGTATTTTAAATGTATAATTTATTAAGTACAACCCAGGTAGTTTATTTTTAAAAAACTAAATGTGGCCAGGCGCGGTGACTCATGCGGGTAATCTCAGCATTCCAAGAGGCCAAGGTGGGTGAATCACTTGAGCCCAAGAGTTTGAGATCAGTCTGCGCAACACAGAGAGACTCTGTCTCTACAAAAAGTAGAAAAAATTAGCCACTGTGGTGGCACGTGGTGGCACATTCCTGTAGTTGCAGCTACTTGAGAGGCTGAGTTGGGAGGATTGTTTGAGCCCAAGAGGTGGAGGCCGCAGTGAGCTGAGATTATGCTACTGCACTCCAGCCTGGAAGAGAGCACGACCCCGTCTCAGAAAAAATAAAAAATAAAATAAATTTTACTTCATGATGGCCTCTCCGTTGGCAACATGAGTTTCAAAATTTTATATAATCCTCACTGGCCCTCCAAATCTCTAGAGATGCAAAGTACTCCAATTCAAATATCTATGAGAGGCCATGCGTGGTGGCTCATGCCTGTCATCCCAGCACTTTCGGCGGCCAAGGCAGGCAGATGACCTGAGGTTAGGAGTTCAAGACCAGCTTGGCCAACATGGTGAAACCCTGTCTCTGTAAAAATACAAAAATTAGCCAGGCATGATGGAGGGTGCCTGTAATCCTAGCTACTCAGGAGGCTGAGGCGGAGAATCACTTGAACCCAGGAGGCAGAGGTTGCAGTGAGCCGAGATCACGTCATTGCACACTAGCCCAGGTGACACAGCAAGACTCCGTCACAAACAAACAAACAAACAAAAAATAGCTATGAAAGTGGAATCCCTCAAATCCTGGTTTACCTCAATATCAATTTGAGGAGAAAAAGCGAATTTTTTGCTTTTGTTTTTGTTTTGCATTGACTTGCCTTTGATTCTCTCAGAAAGGATTTATGGAAAAGAGGAATCTTATTTTACTTTTATATACTATGTTATATAAATATATTTTTTAAATTTATATATAGTATTACATTGTTGTAAGTTTACATTTATAATAAACTATCTAAAATGCTGACTAATTTAAACTATTAATGCCATATACTGTATTAGACTGAATTACTTCTGATACATATAAACAATTTAAAACTGCTTTAGAAGTCAAAAAGGACAAAATCCCCTTGTCTCAAGGTCTGTATATTTTTCTGTCTAATATCACATGCAACAAAATGAAGTAACTCTTTTGAAATATGGCCCCAAATTACAAAAGTAACTGGAAAGAATTTTGGTTTGGTTGTTGCTAAACACTTGTGTTTCTGAGAATGCATTACAAAATAAGAACCTTGCAAAATAAGAACATGCATACTCATAAGGTAAATCAGAAGATTTTGTGCAATTTGAAAAATTCACATATTTTGTGGGTATTTTTTTTTTTTTTTTTCCAGATGGAGTTTCACTCTTTGTTGCCCAGGCTGGAGTGCAGTGGGGCACCTCGGCTCACTGCAACTCCGCCTTCCGGGTTCAAGCGATTCTCCTGCCTCAGCCTCCCAAGTAGCTGGGACTACAAGTGCCCGCCATCACGCCCAGCTAATTTTTGTATTTTTAGTAGAGACGAGCAGGTTGAGGCAAGAGAATCACTTGAACCTGGGAGACGGAGGTTACAGTGAGCCGAGATGATGCCATTGCACTCCAGCCTGGGCAACAAGAGTGAAACTCCGTCTCAAAAAAAAAAAAAAAA